>NC_041384.1:126047292-126167439 GCF_002162155.2 Triticum dicoccoides | reverse complement strand
ATATAGGGTCCCTAGGGGGGCGCCGGCCCTAGGAGATCCAATCTCCTACGGGGCGGCGGCCAAGGGGGTGGCTTGCCCCCCCAAGGCAAGTGTGGCGCCCCCACCCCTAGGGTTTCCAACTCTAGGCGCAGGGGGAGGCCCAAGGGGGGCGCACCAGCCCACTAGGGTCTGGTTGCCCTCCCACTTCAGCCCATGGGGCCATCCGGGATAGGTGGCCCCACCCGGTGGACCCCCGGGACCCTTCCGGTGGTCCTGGTACAATACCGATTACCCCCGAAACTTTCCCGATGGCCGAAACTTAACTTCCTATATATAAATCTTCACCTCCGGACCATTCTGGAACTCCTCGTGACATCTGGGATCTCATTCGGGACTCCGAACAACTTTCAGGTTACCATATACTAATATCTCAACAACCCTAGCGTCACCGAACCTTCAGTGTGTAGACCCTACGGGTTCGGGAGACACGCAGACATGACCGAGACGACTCTCCGGTCAATAACCAACAGCGGGATCTAGATACCCATGTTGGCTCCCACATGCTCCTCGATGATCTCATCGGATGAACCACAATGTCGAGGATTCAATCAATCCGTATACAATTCCCTTTGTCAATCGGTACGTTACTTGCCCGAGACTCGATCGTCGGTATCCCAATACCTCGTTCAATCTCATTACTGGCAAGTCACTTTACTCGTGCCGTAATGCATGATCCCATGATCAACCACTTGGTCACATTGAGCTCATTATGATGATGCATTAGCGAGTGGGCCCAGAGATACCTCTCCGTCATACGGAGTGACAAATCCCAGTCTCGATTCGTGCCAACCCAACAGACACTTTCGGAGATACCTATAATGTACCTTTATAGTCACCCAGTTACGTTGTGACGTTTGGCACACCCAAAGCACTCCTACAGTATCCGGGAGTTGTACAATCTCATGGTCTAAGGAAATGATACTTGACATTCGGAAAAGCTACAGCAAACGAACTACACAATCTTTGAGCTATGCTTAGGATTGGGTCTTGTCCATCACATCATTCTCCTAATGATGTGATCCCGTTATCAATGACATCCAATGTCCATAGTCAGGAAACCATGACCATCTTTTGATCAATGAGCTAGTCAACTAGAGGCTCACTAGGGACGTGTTGTGGTCTATGCATTCACACATGTATTACGATTTCCGGATAACACAATTATAGCATGAATAATAGACAATTATCATGAACAAATAAATATAATAATAACCATTTTATTATTGCCTCTAGGGCATATTTCCAACCCGAATCATGTGAGCAATGCCGCATTTTATGATTATGAAATTTGGCAAATGGATGTCGAAACTGCATTCCTTAATGGATATCTTAAAGAAGAGTTGTATATGATGCAACCAGAAGGTTTTGTCGGTCCAAAAGGTGCTAACAAGGTGTGCAAGCTCCAGTGATTCATTTATGGACTGGTGCAAGCCTCTCGGAGTTGGAATATACGCTTTGATAGTGTGATCAAAGCATATGGTTTTATACAGACTTTTGGAGAAGCCTGTATTTACAAGAAAGTAAGTGGAAGCTCTGTAGCATTTCTGATATTATATGTGGATGACATATTATTAATTGGAAATAACACAGAATTTCTGGATAGCATAAAAGGATACTTGAATAAGAATTTTTCAATGAAAGACCTCGGTGAAGCTGCATATAATTGGGCATCAAGATCTATAGAGATAGATCAAGATGCTTAATTGGACTTTCACAAAGCACATACCTTGATAAAGTTTTGAAGAAGTTCAAAATGGATCAGTCAAATAAAGAGTTCTTGCCTGTGGTACAAGGTGTGAAGTTGAGTCAGACTCAATGCCCGACCACTACAGAAGATAGAGAGAAAATGAAACTCATTCCCTATACCATACCTGATGTGTGCCTTGCTATAAGTTTAGCAGGGAGGTACCAAAGTAATCCAGGAGTGGATCACTGGACAGCAGTCAAGAACATCCTTAAATACCTGAAAAGGACTAAGGATATGTTTCTCATTTATGGAGGTGACAAAGAGCTCATCGTAAATTGTTACGTCGATGGAAGCTTTGACACTGATCTGGATGACTATAAGTCACAAACCGGGTATGTATTTATATTGATTGGTGGAGCTGTCAGTTGGTGCAGTTCCAAGCTGAGTGTCATGGCAGGATCTACGTGTGAAGCGGACTACATAGCTGCTTCGTAAGCAGGAAATGAAGGAGTTTGGATGAAGGAGTTCATATCCGATCTAGGTGTAATACCTAGTGCGTTGGGTCCAATGAAAATCTTTTGTGACAATACTGGAGCAATTGCCTTGGCGAAGGAGTCCAGATTTCACAAGAGAACCAAACACATCAAGAGACGCTTCAATTCCATCTGCGGCCAAGTCAAGGAGGGAGACATAGGGATTTGCAAGATACACACAGATGTAAATGTTGCAGACCCGTTGACTAAGCCAATCTCACGAGCAAGACATGATCAGCACCAAGACTCCATGGGTGTTAGAATCATTACTATGTAATCTCGATTATTGACTCTAGTGCAAGTGGGAGACTAAATGAAATATGCCCTAAAGACAATAATAAAGTTGTTATTTATATTTCTTTATATCATGATAAATGTTTATTATTCATGCTAGAATTGTATTAACCGGAAACTTAGTACATGTGTGAATACATAGACAAGCAGTGTCCCTAGTATGCCTCTACTTGACTAGCTCGTTAATCTAAGATGGTTAAGTTTCCTGGCCATAGACATGTTTTTTCATTTGACGAACAGGATCACATCATTAGAGAATTATGTGATGGACAAGACCCATCCGTTAGCTTAGCATAATGATCGTTTAGTTTTATTGCTATTACTTTCTTCATGACTTATACATGTTCCTCTGACTATGAGATTATGCAACTCCCGAATATCGGAGGAACACCTTGTGTGCTATCAAACATCACAACTTAACTGGGTGATTATAAAGATGCTCTATAGGTGTCTTCGATGGTGTTTGTTGAGTTGGCATAGATCGAGATTAGGATTTGTCACTCCGTGTATCGGAGAGGTATGTCTGGGCCTCTCGGTAATGCACATCACTATAAGCCTTGCAAGCAATATGACTAATGAGTTAGTTACGGGATGATGAATTACAGAACGATTAAAGAGACTTGCCAGTAACGAGATTGAACTAGGTATGATGATACCGACGACCGAATCTCGGGCAAGTAACATACCGATGACAAAGAGAATGATGTATGTTGTTATGTGGTTTGACCGATAAAGATCTTCGTAGAATATGTAGGGGACAATATTAGCATCTAGGTTCCGCTATTGGTTATTGACGGGAGATGTGTCTCGGTCATGTCTACATAGTTCTCGAACCCGCAGTGTCGTGGATTCGTCATGGCAGATGTCCTAGTGTGAGGACTTAGTCGTGAGGCCAACGCATCTATGTGGTAGCTTGAACGGGGTTGGTCGGGATCGAGAGACGTGAGGCTTTACCCAGGTTCAGCCCCTCATGGTGGAGGTAAAAGCCTACGTCTTGCTTCATTGATATTGATCATAATCACGGTTACAAGGGTGCTCTATCTCGAGAGCTATTGATTTGTCTGTCTAAACCTAACTTGTGGTTACCTGTCTCCCCTCTTGGGGTGCCCTGCCCCTCCTTATATATGTTGAAGGGGCGGTTTACATGACTAGTCCTATTAGGATTAGGATTACTCTATTACAAGTGGAGTCATAGTGTTGATTCTTTGTAAGGGAATATTCCTTATGCTTTCCTCTTAAGTCGGCCCACCATAGCTTGAGCCAGACTCGCCATGAACCGCCTTCTGGGCCACCGGGTCTTGTCGCTCCTCTGACCCGCTTGCCGTGTCACCAATGAGTCGCCTGCCTCAGCCGGGTCATCAGTGAGTGGAGAGATCCAGGCGGGTTACTTCGTGAGTCGCCAAGTTATGGCGGGTTACTAGTGAGTCACCAAGTCCGGCCAGGTCATACTTTCGGCGGGGTCATATCACAGGGTATATCCCCGACACGTAGGGTCCGCACGCTTAACGTTCGATGACAATTTGTATTATGAATGACTGAAGTTTGTTCAGAGTCCCAAATGAGATCACGGACATGACGAGGAGTCTCGAAATGGTCAAGAGGTAAAGATTCATATATTGGAAGGTTGTATTTTGACATCGGAATGGTTCTGAGTAGTTCGGGCATTTTTCCGGAGTACTAGGAGGTTACCGGAACCCCAGGGGAAATTAATGGGCCTTAGTGGGCTTTAGTGGAGAGAGGGAAGAAGGGCCACGAGGTGGCATGCACCTCCCCCCTGCCCAAACCGAATTGGACAAGGGGTGGGGGCGCGGCCCCCTCCTTCCTTTCCCTCCGATGGAAGAAAGTAAAAGGGGGGGGGGGCGAATCCTACTTGGACTAGGACTCCAAGTAGGACTCCCCCATGGCGCGCCCCTCCTGGACGGCCTCCTCTCTCCCTCCCTCCTTTATATACGTGGCCAGGCGGCACACCAATAGCACAACAGACAATATCTTAGCCGTGTGCGGTGCCCCCTCCACGGTTCAACACCTCGGTCATATCGTCATAGTGCTTAGGTGAAGCCCTGCGCCGGTAACTTCATCATCACTGTCGCCACGCCATCGTGCCGATGGAACTCTCCCTCATCCTCAACTAGATCAAGAGCTCGAGGAACGTCATCGTGTTGAACATGTGCTGAACACGGAGGTGCCGTACGTTCGGTACTTGGATCGGTTGGACTACATCAATCGCATTACTAAACACTTCCGCTTTCGGTCTACAAGGGTACGTGGACACACTCTCCCGTCTCGTTGCTATGCATCTCGTAGATAGATCTTGCGTGATCGTAGGATTTTTTTTGAAATACTGCGTTCCCCAACAGTATTGGACTGGAAAATTGTTTTGTAGATGTTCACAAGGAGGTCCAACCGCGTACGCGGTGCTTTGAGTTCATCCACTGCACTGCCACAACAAGTTTTCACTCAGGGGATCATCCTCACCGACCATGAAGCAACAAGGAAGTTTAGGAAACTTAGTAGAAGGAAGATCAAAGCATCCAAATAGGCTTGCACGTCGGCACTCGCCAAGCTAGGTATTACTAATGATTTCAATTTGCTTTACAATAATGCAGGGCTGCACCATTTTTTTTATCAGGGACGTGAGACATATGAACACATGATGCTTGAGTTTCTTATTACTCTCTTGCATAATGTTGGTTTGATGCCCAATGCATATGAGGAGGAGCGGATCACTTTCCATCTCTTGGACCAAGATTTCAACATCACTTTTCAAGAGTGGTGTAATTACTTTTGCTTGACCAACAATGATGATGACATCCCCTATAATTATGATTACACTAACCCGCACCCAAGGCAAACCTTCAACCAGATGAGCATCAGAGGCTCAAGAGTCAGTTCCATTAAAAGTCCTGCTATACATTATTCCTATTATGTTATAACTAACTCATTGTAGGAATGAGGAGAAGTTCCTAAGGTGAATGTTATGAACATGCTAGTTCTCGGGAAGGCAACAAACATTGACGTTGGTTATTCGCCCAACCTAAGGGCAATACTTTTGCTACACCTCGTGCATCAATCAAATCATGCACAAGGAGATATCTTGTGTGGAGGAGTGATCACCATGTTGGCCAAGTCCCTTGGCCTCAACTACAATCACCTTCACCCCATTGTCGGTAACAATCTTGTTAATATTCATGTTCTTATTAGCGCTGGAATGGTAGTAGTTTGTAATGGCTGTAATAGCACCAGAATTCCTGGAGTGGCATACTTGTTGCCCAGTCCTATGACTAACCATTTTTTCATAGAAAATGGGAAATTGCATTATGTTGCGCAGGAAGGAGATGCAACTTTTGACCAAGAAGGCACAGAACCTAAGCATGTAGATGAAGAAGAACATGCCACCATTGGGGAAGAGGAGCAACCCCAAGAGCAGCCACAACAAGGAGACTACACCACCTATGCGGACCTCTGCAGCCTCCAGGGCCCTGTCCAAGATATGAGCAACCTCACCAAGTCCCTTTGAAGCACGTCCGTCTACATGAACATGAACTTCTCCAACTGGAGCCAAGGATGGGCTCCCGACCAACCCCCACAATGATCCCGCTGGTTTGAGCTTGCGAAAACTTAATCTTGGGGGAGGTAATCAGACTATGGAGCCTATGCACTAAACCACATGATTGATATAACATTTCTCCCTGGGCAAATGCCCTTGCTCCAATTTAGCCTTTCGAGATTTCGCCTCTCCTTTTCCAACCTTCTACTTTGTATCCTTTTTTAGGTCTGGTGATGGCCTGCTGCACACAGTGTGCGGCGTTAACATCACCTTCATGTAAATTACTCCGGTCATTCGGGTATTTTACCCATTTTGAATGCATAAGGTAGAAAATGCTCCACCTTTTTATTCAAAAAAAAATCTCGCATGTACATTAATCCGTCCTGGTGCACATTAGTGGCTTTTCCTCTGGTTGTCCAGTAGCAATCAAACTCATGAATAGTACTATCAACAACAACTCTGTGACATGATGGAAACAGTTGACTTCAAGACTCATTGGAACTTCTTTCGGTCTCGACGAGGCGCAACACCAGTAGTAAAAATTGACCTCTTCTCGGATTGGAATCCAGGAGTGGATTGCTTTCGGTTCTGTGCTACAAGTCAATGTCTGCACCTCGGGCTTGTTGCTCCTTGTCTGATTCAAATTTGATGGTAGTTTCAATAGGAAAACGACAAGCATCACCAATACACAGACATATTCTTGGTCCCGTGATGCTGCCTATTCCTTTGATTGATCGATCCATTGTTGTGACGCACGTGCGCCATCTGTTACCGGTTTCCGGATGGTCCTTGTGGTGATTAGTAGATCACTTTGGGATTTGTAGCAAACATGGACGTGTGGAGCAGCGTCTGATTCAGATCGCAAGGTCATGTGCGGTTATGCACAGATTTAACCCTAATTTCACTTGAATTTAAACCTCATACTGCCAGCTCCAAAGTTGACCACAATCTAGATCACAAAAGTATGAATTTCATCGTCTTTTTCCAAGGTTATCGGGTTATCCAGTCTGATTTCTCCTTGTGGGATCTTCTTCATCTAGAAATTGTGAACTTCTCGATCCCTGTGAGAGATCCCTCCAAGAACTCAACACCACCGTGCGCGTGCCCCATGGTGGGTCCCAACTGTCGTGGATTCGTCATGGCAGATGTCCTAGTGTGAGGACTTAGTCATGAGGCCAACGCATCTATGTGGTAGCTTGAACGGGGTTGGTCGGGATCGAGAGACGTGAGGTTTTACCCAGGTTCAGCCCCTCACGGTGGAGGTAAAAGCCTACATACTGCTTCATTGATATTGATCATGATCATGGTTACAAGGGTGCTCTATCTTGAGAGCTATTGATTTGTCTGTCTAAACCTAACTTGTGGTTACCTGTCTCCCCTCTTGGGGTGCCCTGCCCCTCCTTATATATGTTGAAGGGGCGGTTTACATGACTAGTCCTATTAGGATTAAGATTACTCTATTACAAGTGGAGTCATAGTCTTGATTCTTTGTAAGGGAATATTCCTTATGCTTTCCTCTTAAGCCGGCCCACTATAGCTTGAGCCGGACTCGCCATGAACCGCCTTCTGGGCCACCGGGTCTTGTCGCTCCTCTGACCCGCTTGCCGTTTCACCAATGAGTCGCCTGCCTCAGCCGGGTCATCAGTGAGTGGAGAGATCCGGGCGGGTTACTTCGTGAGTCGCCAAGCTATGGCGGGTTACTAGTGAGTCGCCAAGTCCGGCCGGGTCATACTTCTGGTCGGGTCATACCGCGGGGTATATCCCCGACATTAGCCCCCGTTTTAATTTGGATTTACCCATGTTAAACTGATCCTGCAAAATAAACACAAGAACAAATTTGACAGGTTGTGCTTCGGGTTAAAAATTCTTGTAAGCCGGCTCCTGATCATCCTTAAGTCCTTGTCATTTCCTTCGTATGGACAGTCCGGGTCAATAGACCAGCTTCATAATCAATTTGCTGACATTGGCTTCTCACAGAACTATATTATGAAGAATATTTGATTCAACTCCCAATGCTTAACAAAAATATAGGTCTTGAAATATTCATCTGATTTTCAGCCGGCTTGTAGAACTTATCGATTTATCATTACCAAAATATCCGGCTTGTAAATATTGACAGCACCGGGTCATAGTTGTTGCCGATGCCGAGTGATGATTGTTAGTAACGCTGGGTCATGATTGGTGCAGACACCGGGTCAATCTGGTTTGCTCAAAACTGAAAATTGGAAGATATTTCTCCCTTATATCCATATTACCTGTAGCCCCCAAGTGTCGGGTTGTCATGCTTGCAACAACCTGGGACTTGGAATTGCCCGATGCCCATAAAAACTTCAACCAGTGTAGCCCCCAAGGGCCGGGTCATTATGCAATAATGAGCAGGGACTTTGTAGATATGATCATATAGAGTTAAATTTTTGACAGGAGCAATTGGTAGTCCGCAAGGGCCGGCTCATTATGATGTGATGAGTCGGTTCTTTAACAAGCCCAGTAAAAAGGACTTTGCATTAGCCCCCATGTGCGATGGTGCATGCTGGCAGTGACATGGGACTTGCATATTTGATATAATCTCAACTTGAATAATGTAGGCCCCAAATGCCGGGTCGTAAGCCTGCAGCGACTCGAGACTATTCCTTCCATTATAGAATAAATTATATCCATTGATAAAATAATAGCCATTGTGCTGAAGCGGCTTTGAAAACCTCAATCATAATATTGGTTATTGATAACCATAATAAAAATCCAGTCATGTTGGCTATTCAAGAGTTGAATAATATAATCCGGTATGAAAACCTCAATCATTCAATATCATCATGAAAATCTAGCCAAGTTGGGTTATTATCATATACTTGCGACATAGAGTCTGCCATCCTGGCGGGTTGCAAAGACCCGAAGATGCTTCAAATATGAGCCGTAAATAGGGCAACTGGGCCCGACTTATAAAAAACCGAAAAGCAGCAAAAAAAACTCAAACACGAATAAGAAATCAAAAGAAATTCAGGGCTTTGGTAGACTGCCAAAGTAAAGTGTCATCTTCAATGAAACTAGCCAGAGCCACTGGATTGTTCGTGCTGCCGTGATCCTGAGTCACAGGTGTCCAATCGACATTTGAACCCTAGATAAGTCTGGTCTTGCTCAAAGACTTATGAGGAGTACGCGGGGCCGGAGCAACAGTATCATGGGCCGATTTATCCAAGTTTCAAGGAAGGCGTCTTATGAAGCCTGGATCCATCTGACTCTGTAAACTGTACTCTCGCATGACAAGCCGTCGTTTGAACCTTAATCGAGCTCAGATCTTGGTCGAATACGCCATAAAGACTGATCGATAAGGGTTCGGCGAGTCAATCAGGATGACCTGATGGAGTTGAAGCAGCTGTTGTTACAGGTAGGACGACCCGGTCAGAGTTTGTTCTCTTCAGTCGAATACACCTATGTTTGAACAAACCTGGTCAAGAGGGTAGTAACACTATGTTCTCTTCGGTCGAATACGCCTATGTTTGAACAGGAAGCCCCCAAGTGACATACTTACAAATGTGATGTTGAGCCGATCAAGAGGGTACCGACAACTATGTTCTCTTTGGTGAATACACACCTATGTTTGAACATGAAGCCCCCAAGTGATCATATAAACTTTTGGCCTTGCGCCAATCAAGAGGGTACCGACAGCTATGATCGATGAGCAGGAAGCCCCCAAGTGATCATATAAGTTTTAGCATTGTGCCGATCAAGAGGGTAGCGACAACTATGCTCGATGAGCAGGAAGCCCCCAAGTGATCATATAAGTTTTGGTATTGCACCGATCAAGAGGGTACCGACAAGTATGCTCGATGAGCAGGAAGCCCGCAAGTGATCATATAAGTTTTGGCATTGTGCCGATCAAGAGGGTACCGACAGCTATGCTCGATGAGCAGGAAGCCCTCAAGTGATCATATAAGATAAGTCGTAAGGTAGGATACCCATGTTTGAACCGTGCATCATGGCAGCAAGTTCTCTTTGGCAACCTTTAATTTTTCTGAGAACTCAAACTTGCGAGAGATTAATTCTTTTTGAACCGGAACTTTAAACGGGATTTGAAAAACTTTGTGGGAGACAGATTGTCCTTGAGCCGGATTGTGAACCGGATATTGAGAGCTTCAAAACTTTGTGGTAGATAAGTTTCCCTTGAACTGGATTTTGAACCGGAATCCTCATTTTGAGCCGGAAATCTTCTGACGGCCTTTAAATTTTCACCAATATGGCGGTAGCCTCCGGGACCGGGTTATCTTCCCTCCACTAACTCGGAGTTCTTGAATCTACTTTAAACTGGCAATCATTTACCGAGTCATGTCATCGTAGCCCCCGAGTCTCCAGGCGACTCGAAGAGTTGTCTTGAGATTCTTCATTTTTGATCGTGATATAAACCGGTATGAGTCATTCAACAACTCAGTGATATAACTTGCCCTGGATTGGAGAACTTGCAAGCCAGAGTAATTGTTCTTTTAAAGAAAGCAGTATATAATATAAAAATATAATGGATGGATTTCGCCTGATATATTAGGTCAGAAATTATCCACTGCAGAACTGATGATCACCACGGTGAAGCTGAAATCAATCACGAGCGAGTCAGCCGCGGGAACAGACAGGTGAGTCGGGCACGACATTGTAAGACGGTGCGGACGAGCAAGTTTGTCCTCCTCATTGTAAGCCGGCGTGGACATGTGAACCGGCCGCGAGAGCGGACGGCGAGTCGTCCGTGGCGTTGTAAGCCAGTGCGGTCGCGAAAATTGGCCGCGGTGTTGGAAATGGCACGGATGCAGGCAAGTCGGCCATGGGCACGGACAATGAGTTAGTCGCATGTGTTGATGTAGCGAGGGTGGCAACTTGCGCAGCACGAGCGCTAGTGCAAAAAAAATATTTTCTCATGCCCCTTTCGCGACACCTTTTTGTAAGGGATAATGGTCCTGATTTGTCTGGATGATAGATGATCCGTTCAACGCAACAGAAACGGCTCAGGCAGACCGGCAACTCAATATAACCCCGGCGGCCTAACACGGCAGAGGCGGCTGGACGCGGCCCCGGTGGCTCAACACAACAGAGGCGGCTCAACGCAGCCCCGACGGCTCAACACAACAGAGGCGGCTCAAGGTAGCCCCAGCGGTTCAATACAGCAGAGGCGACTCAACGTAGCCCGGGCGGCTCAATACAACAGAGAAGGTTCAATACTGATAAACATCTGGTATTTTTGTCAGACAAACGCGGACACTGACGCTGGCCAATGCGATATGAAAAAACAGCCGCACATACGCCCAGGCGTACGTCTATCTCCATGTGGCATTACCACCATCGTGGGTTGCTATTGTCTTTTTCTACTTTTCTGATTAATGATTGCCCTTGATTGTCTTGGAATTTGTGTTGATGGGCTTAATGCACATCAGTGCGACCTGACGCATGTGGACTGCATTGCTGCCATCACTTCCTATCAGAGTAAGAGACTGGTAATTGGAGTCGCTTTGTCCGGACGCAGCGATTTACTGACAAAAATCTCGCATGTAACAACCGGTTCAATAATGAGTAAGAAACTCATCTTCTGAGGGAACGAGAGGAGGCGAGACGAGAGCACACCCCGCCAACCCCCACTCCGACGCCAGCGGCCACCATTCTACGCCGCCACCCACTTGGGATCGGCGTCCACCCACCCGTCGTACGCCACTCTGACTACAACGGACACCCCTACATTGGTGTGCCTCGCCGCGGTACAGGAGTTGCGGCCGGAGCTGGTCCCGCATGTGACTACTCATTCGTCCGCAGCCATTGCCGCGGTTTTCCGCTCGCTGCTGCCGTTGTTCATAGCTGACTGCTCCTTTAGCTCCTCAGGTAGGTGGCACAATGGTGTGGCCAGCAGGTTTGCTCTTTGCCCTAACTTGATATGTTTGTTGTTCTCCAAGCCCTTCGTTGCTAGCAATCCTCCGCGGCTCACCAGCTCCTTATGCTCCACCCTTTGATGCATGCTAGCTTTCTTCTCCCTGGGTTTATGATCACTCCCTAGCTAGCTTGTAGAACTTCCTTCACTTGCTCTTGGGGGTTTTGGTCTCTTACGTGCACGCTGATGCTTAGATCTTGCTCGCTCTCTGGTGAACCATGAGCACACCGGAGGGCGGCTCTGGAAGGGCCAAATGAATGCCTGACGATGAAGGGGCACGGTTTGAGAACCGCATGCTCGAACGCTACCATTGTGGCACTGTCCAAGTCGTCGCCGGTGCCCGAAGCGCCACCGTGCTGCACGCCGCCGTCCATGTAAATGGACTTTTCTGCTCCCCGGCTTTCTTCGCAGAAACACTCTCCCACTTGTTTGGGGGAAACCGGGCCGGTTTCCGAGTCCGGCCGTTGACCGTTGGCCACTTAGAATTTGAAGTTGCCCATGCACGTGTTGCATGGGAGATCAGACGTAGGAAGTACTGGTCTTGGGGGACGCTGTACATATCCATCTCCTTGAGTAACGGAAAGTGTACCAAGCTAGAGGCAAGCGCTAGGTCATGAACGTACACCACGCACTCCCGCTTGCCACCGCTGCTAGGACCTCACCCTGGCACGGTGCAATGTTCCTCCAATCTCATGTAGTGTGCAAGCTCTCAGGAACCCTGATATCCCGCGATCTGTAGAGGGCGAGACCCCAAGGCTACGTGCCCCATGCAGTAATAATCATGCCAATGCCTTAAACCCTCTTCACCCGCCGACTACCGCGCATGACGCCCAATCCAGTCACTCGCTCGACAGATACGATGAGATGGGCCTTCTGGTTTACCAGGACGTTAATGCCATTTATCACGAAAAACAACTTAATGGCACGCCTGTCATGCGTCATAATTCCTACCTGCATGCCCTCTTGTCGACTCCGGCACCTGGGAATCACGCGATTCCTGCTCAATGCATTGCACCCAATATAGGGAAAAGGACTGCAAAGCCTAAAGATTTGCATCTTAGATGCTTTCGATCCTATCTTATAGCCACTGGCGCAAGGACTGTAGAGACCCCATCGTCTGCTGGCTCTGCCGACAAGTGGGCCATGTGGTTTCCCAATGCCACTCCTGACGCGGCTCATCGTCTTCGCGCGCTGCCCCCTCGCCCCCTTATAACGCGGCTGCCATGCCTCCCGCTTCTCCAAGACCTCCAGCCTGCTCTACTCCTTCAAGCTCTCTTGTCCTGCTTCCTCCCGAGCCCACACCTCCCACCTCCATGGAGCCTGTTGTCCGAAGCTGCCCCACCTCCCTAGATGTGCACTAACCACTGCTCCCAGATCAGAATGCCCTAGTTTGCCTCGTCAACATCTCTCCTCCCATGTCTGCATTTCTCCCATGGCTTAAATGCCTCTTCGCAGATCGGCTCGACATCATAGATGTCCGGTTCGCCGGGTGCGCCACTAGCACTATGTTTGTAGTCTTTCTTCGAGAAGTGGAGCAAGTGGCCGCCATGCGAGCTAGCCCACTGATGACTGATACTCATAGGGTTGACATCCTGCCACACAATGAAGGAGATAATTCCTTTACTTTCTCCTTCCGCCACATAGTGAGCCTATCCCTCGAGAAGAAGCCACTCGAGCTATGGGATCGCAGAGGGGTCTCATCCAGCGTGGCTGGCTTTGCTAGCCAGCTAGGGGTGAGCCATTCATGTCTACACCGGAATGACTTCTCCAGCATTCTCGTCCTCGTCAAAGTCGAAGCTCTCCAACACGTCCCACATCACCTTGCCTTCCACCGCATCGATGGCGCCGGCATCTATGCTGATGTCATCATTAACGAAGACTAGGACATGGCACGCACGCTGGGCTCACACTCCTCCCCACCCCTCCCTCCCAACAGACACCACCACCCCGACAACGTTGACCACGGTCCGCCCGTGCGATCAGGCGTGGGCATGCCAACCCACACGCCTCGCGAGCAACTAACGAAACCATGGCTGACCGAGCCTTGCGAGCCTTCCAATACCCTCACTTTGTCACGTTTGGCGATATCCTCGCTATGATCAAGCTTTCGGCTAAACCTAGGATCCGGAGGGTAGACACGTTTGTCATCCCCACCATTGACGAGGTGGCGCACGAGGACAAGGACCGGCTCTATATCAAACCCGTCCTCCTCGACACTGAGGTCCGGCGGCCACATGTGGAGGCCGCCTTCAACCCCGACACCCTAAGCTTCACCTTCTCTGTCAAGCTAAGCAACAATCGCACGGCCTCTGGCATTGTTGTGGTCGGTCCAACTAACACGAATCACAGCCACTTCCTTTGCTTCGATCTCACCCTGGGAAAGATCGAACACCACACCTGTAGATCTATCTTCTTTAACCTCTGGCCTAAAACCCTCTCAGGAGATTTCTGTTCCCGCACACTGCCACCGCTACCTTCTGTTGACTGCAGGCATCCACCCAAAGCTTTCATCCCAAACTCGTTGATTCCTGATGTTGGGCCTCTGCTTTCTCTCACGGGCGAGAATCGCTTCCCCAGGCTAGATAGGTCCTTAGCGAAGATTAGGGCACATGCCCATCAAGTGATGATAGCCAGGCCAATTTGTACGAGGCATGTTCGTCCCATGCCCGGCCCGCTTGTTGGCCTGTTACCCGTGGGCTTCCTCTCGCCTATCGCGTGCACTGATATGCAGCATGGGGCCTGCGCAGTCCCGCCTCTGGACATTGCTACTCGCTTTTGCAACTCCCGTGATCCATCCCTCCCACCCACTGTCGCCGACCAACAGAGCCACCCATCCACCCTACATCTCCTGGATCCCTCGACTGCGACCGCTACCGCCACCCACCCAACTCCAGAAGGGCATCCAGTGCCACCTCAGCCGGCCGCGCCCATGGCGGCAGCGACACATGACGCTGAGGAGGCAGTGGATCTGGCCCCAACCGCTGATGCCGCCTCCCCCCGCTGGAGCCCGCGCATTCAACAGATGTATGATGGAGTCCGTGTCGACCCCATCGAGCACACCTCCAAGCGCAAGGCTTCCGCCAGCCCGGTTGCAGGGAGGGCAGCCATCGCCGCTCCTCGGGGCGGAAGAAGAGCAAGACCGTCAAAGCGGCCTCGATCATCAAGCTACCGCTCCAGGGCACCCCAAGGTCTCTTACCAGGGGCAAGGCCAAGCTGCTCTCCCACAGCTGCGACCTGAATTTCGAGGCCATCTGCACGGATGCAAGCTCGTCCTCTTCTGATGTGTCAGGTGTTGCCGCTGGTTCCTCCGAGTCTACCGGGTCTGCTCATGAATAGGTCTACCAAGGTGCTGAGTAGTGATGTATCGGGCAAATGCATGTTAGTTCGAGCCTCCCCCAAGGGCTTTATCTTCTGCTTATGCATTGTATCGTAGTTCATCCACCTAGTGTTTGGTCCTGTTGGACTGTGTATCTGCATTGTGCTACATGTTTACTTCCCACTGTCATTTGCATTTCAAGCCTTGTAAGCTCGTCTGAGCAGCTTTTCACATATTTCAATCAAGCCTTTCCTCTGGGTTCGCTCACTACCATGGCTACTTCTCTTTTAGTCAAGTGTTCCTTTTTCTTTCATGCAGATTGCTCATTGGAATGTTAGAGGGCTTGGTGACTCTAACAAATGCTCTTTGGTCAAAGATGCACTACTTGCTAGTCGCCCGAGTGTTGTTTGCCTGCAGGAGACAAAATTGCAGGTTGTGGACACGTTCAAGGCAGCCTCTGAGGGAGTCCTGGATTAGGGGGTCCTCGGGCATCCGGACTGTGGTACGTGGTCTGAACTGCTGGACTGTGAAGATGCAAGACCGAAGACTCTCGCCCGTGTCCGGATGGGACTCTCCTTGGCTTGGAAAGCAAGCTTGGCATCTCAATATGAATATTCCTTTCTCTGTAACCGACTTTGTACAACCCTAGTTCCCCCTGGTGTCTATATAAACCGGAGGGCTTAGTCCGTAGAGGACAAGACAATCATAATCAGACAGGCTAGACTTCTAGGTTTTTAGCCATTGCGATCTCGTGGTAGATCAACTCTTATAACCCCCATACTCATCAATATTAATCTAGCAGGATGTAGGGTTTTACCTCCAGTGAGAGGGCCCGAACCTGGGTAACATTGTGTGCCCTGTCTCCTGTTACCATCAACTTCAGACGCACAGTTCGGGGCCCCCTACCCGAGATCCGCCGGTTTTGACACCGACATTGGTGCTTTCATTGAGAGTTCCGCTGTGCCGTCGCCAAGAGGTTCGATGGCCCCGTCAATCATCCACAACAACATTGTCCAGGAGAAACCTTCCTCCCGGGACAGATCTTCGTGTTCGGCGGCTTCGCGCTGCTGACGAACTTGCTTGGCCATCTAGAGCAGATCGATAGCTACGCCCCTGGCCATTAGGTCAGATTTGGAAGCTTGAACTATGTCGTGGACATCCGCAGAGACTTGATCTTCGACGGATTCGAGATCGCGGCAGTAGCCGCTCCTTGTCACCATGATGAAAATGACTTAAATCTGTCATCGAACCACACCCAGGAGATAGAACCTGCAAGTGCTCCGGCTCTAGATCCGGAGCAGATCACACCATCTAAGGACGGGAGGATTAACCCCGCCACGAAGGTTGCAGACTCAGCGGCGTTGGAGCCACACATAGACCCAACCTCAAGTGAGATCTGTGTTACCAGAACCTCGGACATGTTTCCGGCTACAGGTTTCGAAGTATGTGCGTCCGTGCACAACGAGCTTGATCGGACGTCGATCATTGAATTCAGCTCTGTGGACATATTCCGACACTCGCCTTTAGGCGACGTGTTAAACTCATTAAAAACACTTTCCTTAGCGGAGCACTCACAACCGAACTATATCCGGTTCAGAATGGAGGCTGATGACGAATTTCGCTTCCCACCCCCGCCCACTTAATAGCCACTGTCGAAGACTTAACTGACATGCTTGATTATGGCTCCGACGACATCGACGGTATGGACGACGATGCCGGAGAAGAGGAGGCCCAAAACCCACCATTTACCGGACGTTTGACGGCCACTTCCTCATATGACGTATACATGGTGGATGCACCAAAAGAGAATAGCGGCGATGACAAGGAAGATCCAGTTGAGGATAAACCTCCCGAGAGACAACCAAAGCGCCGACGTCAGCCGTGCCGCTCTAAGTCACACCGCAGCAAAGACAACAACACCGGCACAGGAGAAGATAACACTCTGAACAGTGCCGAAGACAATGAAGACCCTGTTGAGGCGACTTCCGAACAAGATGAATGGGAAGACGGGCAAGTTAGCCCTGATGAATAGGCCACGCATGAAGACTCGGAGGACAGTAGTTATCTTAAGCTCTCCGAGGACGAGGCGAGCCTCAGCACCAAGGATTTTATCGTGCCTGAGGAACCTCTCGAGCAGGAGTGCTTCAAGCGCCAGCTAATAGCCACCACAAGGAGCCTGAAAAAGAAACAGCAGCAGCTTAAAGCTGATCAAGATATGCTCAATGAAAGATAGACTGACGTCCTGGCAGCCGAGGAATACGGCCTCAAGCGCCCAGCCAAAAGCCACACGAAGCGCAAATTGCTACCTCAGTTCGATGATGAGGCGTTGGAGCCCATACCATCATCGCGCAATGCGGCTGACCGACCAACACGTGGTCGGGATAAAGCGACAACTCAAGCCGAACACCAGCTTGTCGTACCTCACTGTAAAGGCAGAGATAAAACAGCTCAGGGACACACATACGACCTACGGCAGGACTTGGATAGTAGAGCAGGTCAGAACAGGTCGATCTATGGATCACGAGGACGTGCCCCGACACGCGATAACAACTATCTTGCCGGATGCAATTGTCATTCTCACGCCCGGGCCGAGAACCGCAGTCGGACTCCATCCGAGCTACGTCGCGACGTGGCCCGATATAGAGGCGCCGCTCACCCACTTTGCTTCACCGACGAAGTAATGGACCATGAATTCCCAGAAGGGTTTAAACCCATGAATATCGAATCATACGATGGAACAACATCCCTTGGTATGGATTGAGGACTATCTTCTCCATATCCACATGGCCCGTGGCGATGACCTTCACGCCATTAAATACCTACCACTAAAACTAAAAGGACCAGCTCGGTACTGGTTAAACAACCTTCCAGAGAACTCCGTTGGCAGCTGGGAAGACCTGGAAGACGCCTTTCGCGATAACTTCCAAGGCACATATGTCCGGCCACCAGACGCCGATGACTTAAGGCACATTAAAAAGAACCAAATTGTCGATTGTACGGACGCCGAAACCCTTGTGGCCTTCAAACACAGTGTTCGGGATGAATGGCTCGCTCGCCACCTCGGTCAGGAAAAAACAAAATCCGTGACAGCCCTTACTGCTCTTATGACCCGCTTTTGCGCGGGAGAAGACAGCTGGCTCGCTCGTAGGAGCAATGGCACCAGCGACCCAGGCACTTCCGATGTCCGAGATGGCAACAGAAAGCCACGACGCAATAAATACAAGCGTCGTAATAATGATGAAATAACACAAGACACAATAGTTAACGCCGGATTCAGCGGCTCCAAGCCCGGTCAACAGAAAAGGCCACCCAAGGCAAATACAGGCGGACCATCCAACCTTGATAAGATATTGGATCGGCCATGCCAGATTCATGGCACCCCCGACAAACCAGCTACTCATACTAATAGAAGATGTTGGGTCTTCAAACATGCTGGCAAATTAAAAGCCGAACACAAGGGGAAGGGGCCGCCTAGTGACAGCGATGACGAAGAGACTCGCCGGCCGAATACCGTGGTTCACAAGCAATTCCCCTTTGAAGTGCAAACCGTAAATATGGTATATGCGACGCACACCCCCACAGGGGAGCACACGCATGCACTACGGGACACATACGCCATAGAGCGGATTCTGCCAAAAATTAGTCATACCCGTCCCGAAGGATCGGCAGCTCTGATCATCGATCCAATTGTTGATGGGTTCATCTCACGAAAGTCCTTAGGGACGGCGGCAGTAGCCTTAATCTACTGTACCAAGACACCATCCACAAAATGGGCATTGATCCTTCTAGAATCAAACCCACCACAACAATCCTCAAAGGAGCAGTACCCGTTGTAGAAGTCATACAAATAAACGAAAATACGGGATACTCCTTCCGTACAGGGGATTGTACTACAACCATTACAGCCGAAGCACAAAGTAGCCTCGTCAAGCCGCACAATTCATCGGCCATTAAGCCGCCGACCTCCATTAAATGGAACCAATCTGTCCCGGAGCAGGATTAGCAGTTCATCCTCCATCGTTCGCCTCACAGTCGCATGAAGTTTATACCGCACATGCATAAATCTGAGCACTCTTTTTCCCGTTGTTGGGTCCTTCGAGGGAGGTGCTCAGCACAAGAACAAGGCAATCGGACTATAATGCTTTATCACTCTCACTTAGCCATAGAATTCTACAATTTTAAATTTTGGCGAAGCCCCTAGTTTTCGGAAGGCCGAATTCGGGGCACTATACACGCCTTAAGCCGGATGAAGCCGACTCCTCGCTCTAAGCGGCATAAGTCTTTAGGGACTCGAGACCTCTCGAACAGCGACCAGCTCTCGCCTTATCATGACAGTCAGTTTTAGCTTTCTCTACTGAGGTGCTTAGTCCAGCTGAACCGGGGCACAATCACAGTAGTTATCCCAGTGCTACCTTAGTCGATATAGCGGAACACAAGGTTCCAAAACATGGGAGCCGGGCAAACCCAACTATTGACCCAAGACATGATTCGGAGCTGATGCATATAATGCTATAAGTTCGAGGTGCCGCACTGTCTAAAGTGTTCGGACTTCTAACGTCGTATTATGGGGTATGCTTAAACCCCTGGCGTATTGGCCATACCAGAGTGTACGGGTGCTAAATGTTATGAATGAACACACACACACACACACATATATATATAAAGGAAGAATAGAGAATGCGATAATAGTCTAGTGCTATGCATTGTTTATTCAAAAAGGTGCGTCGAAGCAGCATGATACAAGTAGTGCGATAAGCAAAAAGTAGGACTATTTAACATGTCCCCTCCAAGGGCAAGCTGAGGAATGGTATTTAAAGCAGGTATTTCACTCGTTATCAGAGACCACATGGGAATTCCTTGATATGACGTAGCTTTCTGCCTCCTTGGTTGTTGTATCATGTGTTTGGCAATCGTACTGCCGGACGGGGCTTCCAGAGATTAAAGTCCTGAAAGAAAGAAAAATAACAAAGTGGGAAGCCCCTAGTGCGGTTGAGCCGCGTCTTGGGGCGTGCCATAGTCGTGCCCCCTCCCCACATATGCCCATGGTATTTTCAATGCGTAATAATGTACGCGTGGCACAGATTTCACTGTTTGGCTGGGACTGGGGTGGGGGCCGCATTGCTATGCGAGCTCGGAACATGCCAGGTGGTCTTGTTGCCGATTACTCCGGGCGCGCTTGAAGGTGTCCGGGTCCTTAATCGCCGAACTGGTGGATTGCCTTAAGAGGCTGCTTTGCGCTTCTGCTGCGAGGGCCGCAGTGTGCTCCTCCGTGTGGAGAGAGCGCTCTGTGTTTCCATTAACTGTGATGACCCCCCGAGGTCCTGGCATCTTGAGCTTGAGGTATGCATAATGCGGTACCGTATTGAATCTCGCAAATGCGGTTTACCCGAGCAGTGCATGATAGCCACTGCGGAACGGGACTATATTGAAGATTAACTCCTCGCTTCGGAAGTTATTCGGGGATCTGAAGACTACTTCCAGTGTGACTGAGCCTGTGCAATGGGCCTCTACAACTGGTATGACGCCTTTGAAGGTCGTTTTTGTGGGTTTGATCCTTGAGGGGTCTATACCCATTTTGCGCACTGTGTCCTGACAAAGCAGGTTCAGGCTGCTACCGCCATCCATAAGGACTCGAGTGAGGTAAAATCCGTCAATGATTGGGTCTAGGACCAGTGCGGCGAATCCGCCATGACGGATACTAGTGGGGTGGTCCCTGCGATCAAAGGTGATCAGACAAGAGGACCATGGGTTGAACTTTGGGGCGACTGGCTCCAACGCATATACGTCCCTTAGCGCACGCTTCCGCTCCCACTTGGGGATGTGGGTTGCGTATATCATGTTCACCGTCTGCACTTGTGGGGGGAACCTCTTCTGTCCTCTGGTGTTCGGCTGCCGGGGCTCCTCCTCGTCATCGCTATGTGACCCCTTATATTTGTTTTCGGCATTTAACTTGCCGTCCTGCTTGAACACCAAACAATCCCTATTGGTGTGGTTGGCTGGCTTGTCGGGGGTGCCGTGTATTTGACACGAGCGATCGAGTATACGGTCCAAACTGGACGGGCCCGGAGTGCTTCTTTTGAATGCCTTTTTCCGCTGACCAGGTTTAGAGCCTTTGAATCTGGCATTGACTGTCGTATCCTCGTTATTGTTGCTGTTAATGCGGCGCTTGTGTTTGTTGCGACGTGACCTGCCATTGCTATCCTTGGTATCCGAAGTACCATGGTTTTTTGATATGATATTGCTGCGAGCCAGCCAGCTGTCTTCTCCCGCGCAAAAGCGGGTCATGAGTGTCGTGAGGTCTGCCATAGATTTCGGCTTTTCCTGGTCGAGGCGCCGGGCGAGCCACTCGTCGCGGATGTTGTGCTTAAAAGCTACTAGGGCCTCTGCATCCGGACAGTCGATGATTTGATTTTTCTTTGTCAGGAACCGTATCCAGAATTGCTGGGCCGATTCCTCTGGCTGCTGAATTATGTGGCTCAAGTCATCGACATCTGATGGTCGCACATAAGTGCCCTGGAAGTTGTCGAGGAATGCAGCTTCCAGATCTTCCCAACAGCCAATGGATTCTGCTGGCAGGCTGTTGAGCCAATGCCGAGCTAGTCCTTTGAGCTTGAGTGGGAGGTATTTGATGGCGTGTAGATCATCACCGTGGGCCATGTGGATGTGTAAGAGGAAGTCCTCGATCCATACCATAGGACCTGTTGTGCCGTCGTATGATTCAATATTTACGGGTTTGAAACCCTCTGGGATTTGGTGATCCATTGCTTCCTCTGTGAAGCATAGGAGGTGTGCAGCGCCTCTGTACTAGGCTATATCGCGACGTAGCTCAAATGAGTCTTGTCCACTGTGTTCGGCCCGGCCGGATTTACTATTACTGTATCCGGCGTGACGATTATCGTCTCGCATAGTAGCACACCCTCGTGATCCGTAGATCGATCTTGCGTGTTTTGCTTTGTCCTCCAATACGTCTCGCAGGTCTGGTGTATTTCCCCATGCCTTGACATTTTAATTTGAGTGGCGTCGGGGTGCGGGATGAGCTTTTGGCTGAAATGCCTCTCTGTCGCAGCCACGAGGTGGTCGATCAGCCGCGTCATACACTAGACCTGTAGGTTTTGGTGCTTCCTCCTCCAGTCGGGGTAGCAACCTGTGCTTTGGGTAACTCTTGGAGGGGCGTTCGAGTTTATATTCCTCAGCCGCAAGGACTTCAGTCCATCTGTCAGCTAGCAAATCTTGATCAGCTTGAAGCTGTTGTTGCTTTTTCTTAAGGCTATTTGCCGTGGCTATAAGCCGGCGCTTGAAGCACTCTTGTTCGACGGGATCCTCAGGCACGACGAATTCGTCATCGTCGAGGCTTGCCTCATCTTCGGAGGGAGGCATGTAATTATCATCCTCCGCTTCTCCATCTGCCGCTCTCTCGGGAGGGCTGGCTTCTCCATCCTCCTGCCCTAAATCTTGCTGGAGGGGATTATTGTCGTCTTCGACACTGTCCGGAGTGCTATTATCTCCTGTGGCGGTGTCACCGCTTTTGCTTTGGCGAGACTTAGAGCGGCGCCGCTGACTTCGGCGCTTGGGTTGCTTCTTGGAGGGTTCATCCTCCGCTGTCCCGTCGCCATTGCCTTCTTTGGGTGTGTCCACCATATATATGTCATATGACGAGGTGGATGTCCAGTGCCCTGTGGGCAGTGGTTCTTGTTTGCCTCCTGCATCGTTGTCCATGTCGTCGATGTCTTCGGAGTCGAAGTCGAGCATGTCGGTCAAATCATCGATAGTGGCTACTAAGTGGGTGGTGGGTGGGCGGTGAATTTCTTCGTCATCCGCATCCCAATCCTGCCGGACATAGTTCGGCCAGGACTCTCCTGACAAGGAGAGGGACCTTAATGAGTTCAATATGTCGTCGAAGGGAGAGTGCTGAAAGATATCCGCGGAGGTAAACTCCATGATCGGCGCCCAGTCGAATTCGATAGGCACGGGCGCATGCGGTTCGGAGTCCGTGGCCGGGGAAGGATCCGGCAGCTTGGCATCACGGCTCTTGTGAAGGGTAAGGTCGATACTCGGCTCGATCACCGCTGAGGATATGGCCTCCGTGGCGGGGTCTATCCACCCGTCCATGGATGGCGCAACTGGCTCCGAATTGAGGGTCGGAGCGGTTGCCGGCATGATCTCCTGAACATTGTCCGATGGCAGAGCTAAATCATGCTCATCGTGACCGTGTGGCGCACTAGGCAGGGGCTCGAATCCGTCGAAGATCAAGTCTCCGCGGATATCGGTCTTGTAGTTTAAGCTTCCAAACCTGACCTGGTGGCCAGGGGCGTAACTCTCGATCTGCTCCAGATGGCCAAGCGAGTTGGCCCGCAGTGCGAAGCCGCCGAATACAAAGATTTGTCCGGGGAGAAAAGTCTCACCCTGGACTGCATCGCTATCGATGATTGAAGGAGCCATCAAGCCTAACGGCGACGACACAGAGGAACTCTCATTGAAAGCACCAATGTCGGTGTCAAAACAGGCGGATCTCGGGTAGGGGGTCCCGAACTGTGCATCTAAGGTGGATGGTAACAGGAGGTAGGGGACATGATGTTTTACCCAGGTTCAGGCCCTCTTGATGGAGGTAAAACCCTACGTCCTGCTTCATTGTTCTTGACAATATGAGTAGTACAAGGGTTGATCTACCACGATATCGGAGAGGCTAAACCCTAGAAGACTCCCTAATCCAGGACTCCCTCAGGTACGGTAATCCTGTTCTGGAGGTCATGTTACTTGACCATGATGAACCTACGAACTATGAGGAACCGATGATGAGCCCAGATTCCACGAAATGGCTTGAGGCCATGAAATCTAAGATGGGATCTATGTATGAGAACAAAGTGTGGATTTTGGTTAACTTGCCCAATGATCGGCAAGCAATAGAGAATAAATGGATCTTCAAGAAGAAAACTGACGCTGACGGTAATATTACTTGCTACAAAGATCAACTTGTTGCAAAAGGTTTTCGACAAATTCAAGGAGTTGACTACGATGAGGCCTTCTCTCCCATAGCGATGCTTAAGTCCGTCCGAATTGTTGGGGAACGTAGCAGAATTTTAAAATTTTCTATGCATCACCAAGATCAATTTATGGAGTCATCTAGCAACGAGGGAGAAAGGAGTGCATCTACATACCCTTGTAGATCGCGCCCGGAAGCGTTCAAGAGAACGGGGTTGATGGAGTCATACTCGTCGTGATCCAAATCACCGATGACCTAGCGCCGAATGGATGGCACCTCCGCGTTCAACACACATACGGTTGGGAAGACGTCTCCTCCAACTTGATGCAGCAAGGGGGAAGGAGAGGTTGATGAAGATCCAGCAGCGCGACGGTGTGGTGGTGGAAGCAACGGTGATCTCAGCAGGGCTTCACCAAGCACAGGGAGAGGGAGGAGTGTCACGGGAGGGAGAGGGAGAGGCCAGGGGCTAGGGTGCGGCTGCCCTCCATCCCCCCACTATATATAGGGTCCCTAGGGGATGGCGGCGGCCCTAGGAGATCCAATCTCCTAGGGGGGCGGCGACCAAGGGGGTGGCTTGCCCCCCAAGGCAAGTGTGGCGCCCCCCACCCCTAGGGTTTCCAACCCTAGGCGCAGGGGGAGGCCCAAGGGGGGCGCACCAGCCCACTAGGGTCTGGTTCCCCTCCCACTTCAGCCCATGGGACCCTCTGGGATAGGTGGCCCCACCCGGTGGACCCCCGGGACCCTTTCGGTGGTCCCGGTACAATACCGATTACCCCCGAAACTTTCCCGATGGCCGAAACTTGACTTCCTATATATAAATCTTCACCTCCGGACCATTCCGGAACTCCTCGTGATGTCCGGGGTCTCATCCGGGACTCGGAACAACTTTCGGGTTACCGTATACTAATATCTCAACAACCCTAGCGTCACCGAACCTTAAGTGTGTAGACCCTACGGGTTCGGGAGACACGCAGACATGACCGAGATGACTCTCCGGTTAATAAACAACAGCGGGATCTGGATACCCATGTTGGCTCCCACATGCTCCTCGATGATCTCATTGAATGAACCACGATGTCGAGGATTCAATCAATCCGTATACAATTCCCTTTGTCAATCGGTATGTTACTTGCCCGAGACTCGATCGTTGGTATCCCAATACCTCGTTCAATCTCGTTACCGGCAAGTCACTTTACTCGTGCCGTAATGCATGATCCTGTGATCAACCACTTGGTCACATTGAGCTCATTATGATGATGCATTAGCGAGTGGGCCCAGAGATACCTCTCAGTCATACGGAGTGACAAATCCCAGTCTCGATTCGTGCCAACCCAACAGACACTTTCGGAGATACCTGTAGTGTACCTTTATAGTCACCCAGTTACGTTGTGATGTTTGGCTCACCCAAAGCACTCCTACGGTATCCGGGAGTTGCACAATCTCATGGTCTAAGGAAATGATACTTGACATTCGGAAAAGCTACAGCAAACGAACTACACGATCTTTGAGCTATGCTTAGGATTGGGTCTTGTCCATCACATCATTCTCCTAATGATGTGATCCCGTTATCAATGAAATCCAATGTCCATAGTCAGGAAACCATGACCATCTTTTGATCAACGAGCTAGTCAACTAGAGGCTCACTAGGGACGTGTTGTGGTCTATGCATTCACACATGTATTACGATTTCCAAATAACACAATTATAGCATGAATAATAGACAATTATCATGAACAAAGAAATCTAATAATAACCATTTTATTATTGCCTCTAGGGCATATTTCCAACAGTCTCCCACTTGCACTAGAGTTAATAGTCTGGTTACATTGTGATGAATCGAACACCCATGCAGTTCTGGTGTTGATCATGTTTTGCTCTAGGGAGAGGTTTAGTTAACGGATCTGCCACATTCAGGTCCATATGTACTTTACAAATCTCTATGTCTCCATTTTGAACACTTTCACGAATGGAGTTGAAGCGACACTTGATATGCCTGGTCTTCCTGTGAAACCTGGGCTCCTTGGCAAGGGCAATAGCTCCAGTGTTGTCACAGAAGAGAGTCATCGGGCCCGACGCATTGGGTATGACTCCTAGGTCGGCAATGAACTCCTTCACCCAGACTGCTTCTTGTGCTGCCTCCGAGGCTGCCATGTACTCCGCTTCACATGTAGATCCCACCACAACGCTTTGCTTGCAACTGCACCAGCTTACTGCCCTACCATTCAAAATATACACGTATCCGGTTTGTGACTTAGAGTCATCCAGATCTGTGTCGAAGCTAGCATCGACGTAACCCTTTACGACGAGCTCTTTGTCACCTCCATAAACGAGAAACATATCTTTAGTCCTTTTCAGGTACTTCAGGATATTCTTGACCGCTGTCCAGTGTTCCATGCCGGGATTACTTTGGTACCTTCCTACCAAACTTACAGCAAGGTTTACATCAGGTCTGGTACACAGCATAGCATACATGATAGACCCTATGGCCGAGGCATAGGGGACGACACTCATCTTTTCTCTATCTTCTCCCGTGGTCGGGCATTGAGCCGTGCTCAATCTCGTACCTTGCAATACAGGCAAGAGCCCCTTCTTTGACTCATCCATTTTGAACTTCTTCAATATCTTGTCAAGGTACGTACTCTTTGAAAGACCAATGAGGCGTCTCGATCTATCTCTATAGATCTTGATGCCTAATATATAAGCAGCTTCTCCAAGATCCTTCATTGAAAAACACTTGTTCAAGTAGGCCTTTATGCTTTCGAAGAATTCTATATCATTTCCCATCAACAGTATGTCATCCACATACAATATGAGAAATGCTACAGAGCTCCCACTCACTTTCTTGTAAATGCAGGCTTCTCCATAAGTCTGCGTAAACCCAAACGCTTTGATCATCTCATCAAAACGAATGTTCCAACTCTAAGATGCTTGCACCAGCCCATAAATCGAGCGTTGGAGCTTGCACACCTTGTCAGCATTCTTAGGATCGACAAAACCTTCCGGCTGCATCATATACAATTCTTCCTTAAGGAAACCATTAAGGAATGCCGTTTTGACGTCCATTTGCCATATCTCATAATCATAGAATGCGGCAATTGCTAACATGATTCGGACGGACTTCAGCTTCGCTACGGGTGAGAAAGTCTCATCGTAGTCAACCCCTTGAACTTGTCGATAACCCTTAGCGACAAGCCGAGCTTTATAGATGGTTACGTTACCATCCGCGTTTGTCTTCTTCTTAAAGATCCATTTATTTTCTATGGCTCGCCGATCATCGGGCAAGTCAGTCAAAGTCCATACTTCGTTTTCATACATGGACCCTATCTCGGATTTCATGGCTTCCAGCCATTTGTCGGAATCCGGGCCTGCCATCGCTTCTTCATAGTTCGAAGGTTCACCGTTGTCCAACAACATGATTTCCATGACAGGGTTGCCGTACCACTCTGGTGCGGAACGTGTCCTCTGGACCTACGAAGTTCAGTAGCAACTTGATCTGAAGTTTCATGATCATCATCATTAACTTCCTCTCTAGTCGGTGCAGGCACCTCAGGAACATTTTCTTGAGCTGCGCCACTTACCGGTTCAAGAGGTAATACTTCATCAAGTTCTACTTTCCTCCCACTTATTTCTTTCGAGAGAAACTCTTTCTCTAGAAAGGACCCATTCTTGGCAACAAAGATCTTGCCTTCGGATCTGAGGTAGAAGGTATACCCAATAGTTTCTTTAGGGTATCTTATGAAGAAGCATTTTTTCGATTTGGGTTCGAGCTTTTCAGGTTGAAGTTTCTTGACATAAGCATCGCATCCCCAAACTTTTAGAAACGACAGCTTAGGTTTCTTTCCAAACCATAATTCATACGGTGTCATCTCAACGGATTTCAACGGAGCCCTATTTAAAGTGAATGCAGCAGTCTCTAAAGCATATCCCCAAAATGACAGCGGTAGGTCGGTAAGAGACATCATAGATCGCACCATATCCAATAGAGTGCGATTACGATGTTCGGACACACCATTATGCTGAGGTGTTCCAGGCGGCGTGAGTTGTGAAACTATTCCACATTTTCTTAAGTGTGTGCCAAATTCGTGACTCAAGTATTCTCCTCCACGATCTGATCGCAAGAACTTGATTTTCCTGTTACGTTGATTCTCAACCTCACTCTGAAATTTCTTGAACTTTTCAAAGGTCTCAGACTTGTGTTTCATTAAGTAGACATACCCATATCTACTCAAGTCATCAGTGAGGGTGAGAACATAACGATAGCCACCGCGAGCCTCAACACTCATTGGACCGCACACATCAGTATGTATGATTTCCAATAAGTTGGTTGCTCACTCCATTGTTCCTGAGAATGGAGTCTTGGTCATTTTACCCATGAGGCATGGTTCACATGTGTCAAATGATACATAATCAAGAGACTCCAAAAGTCCATCTGCATGGAGCTTCTTCATGCGTTTGACACCTATGTGACCAAGGCGGCAGTGCCACAAGTATGTGGGACTATCATTATCAACCTTACATCTTTTGGTATTCACACTGTGAATATGTGTAACATTATGCTCGAGATTCATTAAGAATAAACCATTCACCAACGGAGCATGACCATATAACATATCTCTCATATAAATAGAACAACCATTATTCTCGGATTTAAATGAGTAGCCATCTTGAATTAAACGAGATCCTGATACAATGTTCATGCTCAAAGCTGCCACTAAATAACAATTATTGAGGTTTAAAACTAATCCCGTAGGTAAATGTAGAGGCAGCGTGCCGACGGCGATCACATCGACCTTGGAACCATTGCCGACGCGCATCGTCACCTCGTCCTTCGCCAGTCTCCGTTTATTCCGCAGCTCCTGCTTTGAGTTACAAATGTGAGCAACGACACCGGTATCAAATACCCAGGAGCTACTACGAGTACTGGTAAGGTACACATCAATTACATGTATATCACATATACCTTTAGTGTTGCCGGCCTTCTTGTCCGCTAAGTATTTGGGGCAGTTCCGCTTCCAGTGACCACTTCCCTTGCAATAAAAACACTCAGTCTCAGGCTTGGGTCCATTCTTTGGCTTCTTCCCAGCAGCTTGCTTACCGAGCACGGCAACTCCCTTGTCGTCCTTCTTGAAGTTCTTCTTACCCTTGCCTTTCTTGAACTTAGTGGTTTTATTCACCATCAACACTTGATGTTCCTTTTTGATTTCCACCTCTGCTGATTTCAGCATTGAATATACCTCAGGAATGGTCTTTTCCGTCCCCTGCATATTGAAGTTCATCACAAAGCTCTTGTAGCTCGGTGGAAGCGACTGAAGGATTCTGTGAATGACCGTGTCATCCAGGAGATTAACTCCCAGCTGAGTCAAGCGGTTATGCAACCCAGACATTTTGAGTATGTGCTCACCGACAGAACTATTTTCCTCCATCTTATAGCTGAAGAACTTGTCGGAGACTTCATATCTCTCGACCCGGGCATGAGCTTGGAAAACCATTTTCAGCTCTTCGAACATCTCATATGCTCCGTGTCTCTCAAAACCCTTTCGGAGCCCCGGTTCTAAGCTGTAAAGCATGCCGCACTGAACGAGGGAGTAATCATCAGCACGTGACTGCCAAGCATTCATAACGTCTTGGTTCTCTGGGATAGGTGCGTCACCTAGCGGTGCTTCTAGGACATAATCTTTCTTGGAAGCTATGAGGATGATCCTCAGGTTCCGGACCCAGTTCGTATAGTTGCTGCCATCATCTTTCAGCTTGGTTTTCTCTAGGAACACGTTGAAGTTGAGGACAACGTGGGCCACTTGATCTACAAGACATATTGTAAAGATTTTAGACTAAGTTCATGATAATTAAGTTCATCCAATTAAATTATTCAATGAACCCCCACTCAGATAGACATCCCTCCAGTCATCTAAGTGAAACATGATCCGAGTTAACTAGGCCGTGTCCGATCATCACGTGAGATGGACTAGCCAACATCGGTGAACATCTTCATGTTGATCGTATCTTCTATACGACTCATGCTCGACCTTTCGGTCTTTCGTGTTTCGAGGCCATGTCTGTACATGCTAGGCTCGTCAAGTCAACCTAAGTGTATTGCGTGTGTAAATCTGGCTTACACCCGTTGTATTCGAATGTTAGAATCTATCACACCCGATCATCACGTGGTGCTTCGAAACAACAAACCTTCGCAATGGTGCACAATTAGGGGGAACACTTTCTTGAAATTATTACGAGGGGTCATCTTATTTAAGCTACCATCGTTCTAAGCAAATAAGATGTAAAACATGATAAACATCACATGCAATCAAATAGTGACATGATATGGCCAATATCATTTGCTCCTTTTGATCACCATCTTCGGGGCTCCATGATCATCGTTGTCACCGGCATGACACCATGATCTCCATCATCATGATCTCCATCATTGTGTCTTCTTGAAGTTGTCTCGTCATCTATTACTTCTACTACTATGGCTAACGCTTTAGCAATAAAGTAAAGTAATTACATGACGTTTATGTTGACACGCAGGTCATAAATAAATAAAGACAACTCCTATGGCTCCTGCAGGTTGTCATACTCATCGACATGCAAGTCGTGATTCCTATTACAAGAACATGATCAATCTCATACATCACATATATCATTCATCACATCCTTTTGGCCATATCACATCACACGGCACATGCTGCAAAAACAAGTTAGACGTCCTCTAATTGTTGTTGCAAGTTTTTACGTGGCTGCTATAGGTTTCTAGCAAGGACGTTTCTTACCTACGCCAAAACCACAAAGTGATATGCCAATTTATATTTAGCCTTCATAAGGACCCTTTTCATCAAATCCGATCCGACTAAAGTGGGAGAGACAGACACCCGCCAGCCACCTTATGCAACTAGTGCATGTCAATCGGTGGAACCAGTCTCACGTAAGCGTACGTGTAAGGTCGGTCCGGGCCGCTTCATCCCACGATGCCGCCGAATCAAGATAAGACTAGTAACAGCAAGAAAATTGACAATATCCACGCCCACAACTGCTTTGTGTTCTACTCATGCATAGAAACTACGCATAGACCTAGCTCATGATGCCACTGTTGGGGAACATAGCAGAATTTTAAAATTTTCTACGCATCACCAAGATCAATCTATGGAGTCATCTAGCAACGAGGGAGAAAGGAGTGCATCTACATACCCTTGTAGATCGCGCACGGAAGCGTTCAAGAGAACAGGGTTGATGGAGTCGTACTCGTCATGATCCAAATCACTGATGACCTAGCGCCGAACAGACGGCACCTCCGCGTTCAACACACGTACGGTTGGGAAGACGTCTCCTCCAACTTGATCCAGCAAGGGGGAAGGAGAGGTTGATGAAGATCCAGCAGCACGACGGCGTGGTGGTGGAAGCAACGGTGATCTCGGCAGGGCTTCGCCAAGCACAGGGAGAGGGAGGAGTGTCACGGGAGGGAGATGGAGAGGCCAGGGGCTAGGGTGTGGCTGCCCTCCCTCCCCCCCCCACTATATATAGGGTCCCTAGGGGGGCGCCGGCCCTAGGAGATCCAATCTCCTAGGGGGCGGCGGCCAAGGGGGTGGCTTGCCCCCCCAAGGCAAGTGTGGCGCCCCCACCCCTAGGGTTTCCAACCCTAGGCGCAGGGGGAGGCCCAAGGGGGGCGCACCAGCCCACTAGTGTCTGGTTCCCCTCCCACTTCAGCCCATGGGGCCATCCGGGATAGGTGGCCCCACCCGGTGGACCCCCGGGACCCTTCCGGTGGTCCCGGTACAATACCGATTACCCCCGAAACTTTCCCGATGGCCGAAACTTAACTTCCTATATATAAATCTTCACCTCCGGACCATTCTGGAACTCCTCGTGACATCTGGGATCTCATTCGGGACTCCGAACAACTTTCAGGTTACCATATACTAATATCTCAACAACCCTAGCGTCACCGAACCTTCAGTGTGTAGACCCTACGGGTTCGGGAGACACGCAGACATGACCGAGACGACTCTCCGATCAATAACCAACAGCGGGATCTAGATACCCATGTTGGCTCCCACATGCTCCTCGATGATCTCATCGGATGAACCACAATGTCGAGGATTCAATCAATCCGTATACAATTCCCTTTGTCAATCGGTACGTTACTTGCCCGAGACTCGATCGTCGGTATCCCAATACCTCGTTCAATCTCATTACTGGCAAGTCACTTTACTCGTGCCGTAATGCATGATCCCATGATCAACCACTTGGTCACATTGAGCTCATTATGATGATGCATTAGCGAGTGGGCCCAGAGATACCTCTCCGTCATACGGAGTGACAAATCCCAGTCTCGTTTCGTGCCAACCCAACAGACACTTTCGGAGATACCTATAATGTACCTTTATAGTCACCCAGTTACGTTGTGACGTTTGGCACACCCAAAGCACTCCTACGGTATCCGGGAGTTGTACAATCTCATGGTCTAAGGAAATGATACTTGACATTCGGAAAAGCTACAGCAAACGAACTACACAATCTTTGAGCTATGCTTAGGATTGGGTCTTGTCCATCACATCATTCTCCTAATGATGTGATCCCGTTATCAATGACATCCAATGTCCATAGTCAGGAAACCATGACCATCTTTTGATCAATGAGCTAGTCAACTAGAGGCTCACTAGGGACGTGTTGTTGTCTATGCATTCACACATGTATTACGATTTCCGGATAACACAATTATAGCATGAATAATAGACAATTATCATGAACAAATAAATATAATAATAACCATTTTATTATTGCCTCTAGGGCATATTTCCAACCTGAATCATGTTAGCAATGCCGCATTTTATGATTATGAAATTTGGCAAATGGATGTCGAAACTGCATTCCTTAATGGATATCTTAAAGAAGAGTTGTATATGATGCAACCAGAAGGTTTTGTCGGTCCAAAAGGTGCTAACAAGGTGTGCAAGCTCCAGTGATTCATTTATGGACTGGTGCAAGCCTCTCGGAGTTGGAATATACGCTTTGATAGTGTGATCAAAGCATATGGTTTTATACAGACTTTTGGAGAAGCCTGTATTTACAAGAAAGTAAGTGGAAGCTCTGTAGCATTTCTGATATTATATGTGGATGACATATTATTAATTGGAAATAATACAGAATTTCTGAATAGCATAAAAGGATACTTGAATAAGAATTTTTCAATGAAAGACCTCGGTGAAGCTGCATATACATTGGGCATCAAGATCTATAGAGATAGATCAAGATGCTTAATTGTACTTTCACAAAGCACATACCTTGATAAAGTTTTGAAGAAGTTCAAAATGGATCAGTCAAATAAAGAGTTCTTGCCTGTGGTACAAGGTGTGAAGTTGAGTCAGACTCAATGCCCGACCACTACAGAAGATAGAGAGAAAATGAAACTCATTCCCTATACCATACCTGATGTGTGCCTTGCTATAAGTTTAGCAGGGAGGTACCAAAGTAATCCAGGAGTGGATCACTGGACAGCAGTCAAGAACATCCTTAAATACCTGAAAAGGACTAAGGATATGTTTCTCATTTATGGAGGTGACAAAGAGCTCATCGTAAATTGTTACGTCGATGGAAGCTTTGACACTGATCTGGATGACTATAAGTCACAAACCGGGTATGTATTTATATTGATTGGTGGAGCTGTCAGTTGGTGCAGTTCCAAGCTGAGTGTCATGGCAGGATCTACGTGTGAAGCGGACTACATAGCTGCTTCGTAAGCAGGAAATGAAGGAGTTTGGATGAAGGAGTTCATATCCGATCTAGGTGTAATACCTAGTGTGTTGGGTCCAATGAAAATCTTTTGTGACAATACTGGAGCAATTGCCTTGGCGAAGGAGTCTAGATTTCACAAGAGAACCAAACACATCAAGAGACGCTTCAATTCCATCTGCGGTCAAGTCAAGGAGGGAGACATAGGGATTTGCAAGATACACACGGATGTAAATGTTGCAGACCCGTTGACTAAGCCAATCTCACGAGCAAGACATGATCAGCACCAAGACTCCATGGGTGTTAGAATCATTACTATGTAATCTCGATTATTGACTCTAGTGCAAGTGGGAGACTAAATGAAATATGCCCTAGAGACAATAATAAAGTTGTTATTTATATTTCTTTATATCATGATAAATGTTTATTATTCATGCTAGAATTGTATTAACCGGAAACTTAGTACATGTGTGAATACATAGACAAGCAGTGTCCCTAGTATGCCTCTACTTGACTAGCTCGTTAATCTAAGATGGTTAAGTTTCCTGGCCATAGACATGTTTTGTCATTTGACGAACAGGATCACATCATTAGAGAATTATGTGATGGACAAGACCCATCCGTTAGCTTAGCATAATGATCGTTTAGTTTTATTGCTATTACTTTCTTCATGACTTATACATGTTCCTCTGACTATGAGATTATGCAACTCCCGAATATCGGAGGAACACCTTGTGTGCTATCAAACATCACAACTTAACTGGGTGATTATAAAGATGCTCTATAGGTGTCTTCGATGGTGTTTGTTGAGTTGGCATAGATCGAGATTAGGATTTGTCACTCCGTGTATCGGAGAGGTATGTCTGGGCCTCTCGGTAATGCACATCACTATAAGCCTTGCAAGCAATATGACTAATGAGTTAGTTACGGGATGATGAATTACAGAACGATTAAAGAGACTTGCCAGTAACGAGATTGAACTAGGTATGATGATACCGACGACCGAATCTCGGGCAAGTAACATACCGATGACAAAGAGAATGATGTATGTTGTTATGTGGTTTGACCGATAAAGATCTTCGTAGAATATGTAGGGGACAATATTAGCATCTAGGTTCCGCTATTGGTTATTGACGGGAGATGTGTCTCGGTCATGTCTACATAGTTCTCGAACCCGCAGTGTCGTGGATTCGTCATGGCAGATGTCCTAGTGTGAGGACTTAGTCGTGAGGCCAACGCATCTATGTGGTAGCTTGAACGGGGTTGGTCGGGATCGAGAGACGTGAGGCTTTACCCAGGTTCAGCCCCTCATGGTGGAGGTAAAAGCCTACGTCTTGCTTCATTGATATTGATCATAATCACGGTTACAAGGGTGCTCTATCTCGAGAGCTATTGATTTGTCTGTCTAAACCTAACTTGTGGTTACCTGTCTCCCCTCTTGGGGTGCCCTGCCCCTCCTTATATATGTTGAAGGGGCGGTTTACATGACTAGTCCTATTAGGATTAGGATTACTCTATTACAAGTGGAGTCATAGTGTTGATTCTTTGTAAGGGAATATTCCTTATGCTTTCCTCTTAAGTCGGCCCACCATAGCTTGAGCCAGACTCGCCATGAACCGCCTTCTGGGCCATCGGGTCTTGTCGCTCCTCTGACCCGCTTGCCGTGTCACCAATGAGTCGCCTGCCTCAGCCGGGTCATCAGTGAGTGGAGAGATCCAGGCGGGTTACTTCGTGAGTCGCCAAGTTATGGCGGGTTACTAGTGAGTCACCAAGTCCGGCCAGGTCATACTTTCGGCGGGGTCATATCACAGGGTATATCCCCGACACGTAGGGTCCGCACGCTTAACGTTCGATGACAATTTGTATTATGAATGACCGAAGTTTGCTCAGAGTCCCAAATGAGATCACGGACATGACGAGGAGTCTCGAAATGGTCAAGAGGTAAAGATTCATATATTGGAAGGTTGTATTTTGACATCGGAATGGTTCCGAGTAGTTCGGGCATTTTTCCGGAGTACTAGGAGGTTACCGGAACCCCAGGGGAAATTAATGGGCCTTAGTGGGCTTTAGTGGAGATAGGGAAGAAGGGCCACGAGGTGGCATGCACCTCCCCCCTGCCCAAACCGAATTGGACAAGGGGTGGGGGCGCGGCCCCCTCCTTCCTTTCCCTCCGATGGAAGAAAGTAAAAGGGGGGGCGAATCCTACTTGGACTAGGACTCCAAGTAGGACTCCCCCATGGCGCGCCCCTCCTGGCCGGCCTCCTCTCTCCCTCCCTCCTTTATATACGTGGCCAGGCGGCACACCAATAGCACAACAGACAATATCTTAGCCGTGTGCGGTGCCCCCTACACGGTTCAACACCTCGGTCATATCGTCATAGTGCTTAGGTGAAGCCCTGCGCCGGTAACTTCATCATCACTGTCGCCACGCCATCGTGCCGATGGAACTCTCCCTCGTCCTCAACTAGATCAAGAGCTCGAGGAACGTCATCGTGTTGAACATGTGCTGAACACGGAGGTGCCGTACGTTCGGTACTTGGATCGGTTGGACTACATCAACCGCATTACTAAACACTTCCGCTTTCGGTCTACAAGGGTACGTGGACACACTCTCCCGTCTCGTTGCTATGCATCTCGTGGATAGATCTTGCGTGATCGTAGGATTTTTTTTGAAATACTGCGTTCCCCAACAGTATTGGACTGGAAAATTGTTTTGTAGATGTTCACAAGGAGGTCCAACCGCGTACGCGGTGCTTTGAGTTCATCCACTGCACTGCCACAACAAGTTTTCACTCAGGGGATCATCCTCACCGACCATGAAGCAACAAGGAAGTTTAGGAAACTCAGTAGAAGGAAGATCAAAGCATCCAAATAGGCTTGCACGTCGGCACTCACCAAGCTAGGTATTACTAATGATTTCAATTTGCTTTACAATAATGCAGGGCTGCACCATTTTGTTTATCAGGGATGTGAGACATATGAACACATGATGCTTGAGTTTCTTATTACTCTCTTGCATAATGTTGGTTTGATGCCCAATGCATATGAGGAGGAGCGGATCACTTTCCATCTCTTGGACCAAGATTTCAACATCACTTTTCAAGAGTGGTGTAATTACTTTTGCTTGACCAACAATGATGATGACATCCCCTATAATTATGATTACACTAACCCGCACCCAAGGCAAACCTTCAACTAGATGAGCATCAGAGGCTCAAGAGTCAGTTCCATTAAAAGTCCTGCTATACATTATTCCTATTATGTTATAACTAACTCATTGTAGGAATGAGGAGAAGTTCCTAAGGTGAATGTTATGAACATGCTAGTTCTCGGGAAGGCAACAAACATTGACGTTGGTTATTCGCCCAACATAAGGGCAATACTTTTGCTACACCTCGTGCATCAATCAAATCATGCACAAGGAGATATCTTGTGTGGAGGAGTGATCACCATGTTGACCAAGTCCCTTGGCCTCAACTACAATCACCTTCACCCCATTGTCGGTAACAATCTTGTTAATATTCATGTTCTTATTAGCGCTGGAATGGTAGTAGTTTGTAATGGCTGTAATAGCACCAGAATTCCTGGAGTGGCATACTTGTTGCCCACTCCTATGACTAACCATTTTTTCATAGAAAATGGGAAATTGCATTATGTTGCGCAGGAAGGAGATGCAACTTTTGACCAAGAAGGCACAGAACCTAAGCATGTAGATGAAGAAGAACATGCCACCATTGGGGAAGAGGAGCAACCCCAAGAGCAGCCACAACAAGGAGACTACACCACCTATGCGGACCTCTGCAGCCTCCAGGGCCCTGTCCAAGATATGAGCAACCTCACCAAGTCCCTTTGAAGCACGTCCGTCTACATGAACATGAACTTCTCCAACTGGAGCCAAGGATGGGCTCCCGACCAACCCCCACAATGATCCCGCTGGTTTGAGCTTGCAAAAACTTAATCTTGGGGGAGGTAATCAGACTATGGAGCCTATGCACTAAACCACATGATTGATATAACATTTCTCCCTGGGCAAATGCCCTTGCTCCAATTTAGCCTTTCGAGATTTCGCCTCTCCTTTTCCAACCTTCTACTTTGTATCCTTTTTCAGGTCTGGTGATGGCCTGCTGCACACAGTGTGCGGCGTTAACATCACCTTCATGTAAATTACTCCGGTCATTCGGGTATTTTACCCATTTTGAATGCATAAGGTAGAAAATGCTCCACCTTTTTATTCAAAAAAAAATCTCGCATGTACATTAATCCGTCCTGGTGCACATCAGTGGCTTTTCCTCTGGTTGTCCAGTAGCAATCAAACTCATGAATAGTACTATCAACAACAACTCTGTGACATGATAGAAACAGTTGACTTCAAGACTCATTGGAACTTCTTTCGGTCTCGACGAGGCGCAACACCAGTAGTAAAAATTGACCTCTTCTCGGATTGGAATCCAGGAGTGGATTGCTTTCGGTTCTGTGCTACAAGTCAATGTCTGCACCTCGGGCTTGTTGCTCCTTGTCTGATTCGAATTTGATGGTAGTTTCAATAGGAAAACGACAAGCATTACCAATACACAGACATATTCTTGGTCCCGTGATGCTGCCTATTCCTTTGATTGATCGATCCATTGTTGTGACGCACGTGCGCCATCTGTTACCGGTTTCCGGATGGTCCTTGTGGTGATTAGTAGATCACTTTGGGATTTGTAGCAAACATGGACGTGTGGAGCAACGTCTGATTCAGGTCGCAAGGTCATGTGCGGTTATGCACAGATTTAACCCTAATTTCACTTGAATTTAAACCTCATACTGCCAGCTCCAAAGTTGACCACAATCTAGATCACAAAAGTATGAATTTCATCGTCTTTTTCCAAGGTTATCGGGTTATCCAGTCTGATTTCTCCTTGTGGGATCTTCTTCATCTAGAAATTGTGAACTTCTCGATCCCTGTGAGAGATCCCTCCAATAACTCAACACCACCGTGCGCGTGCCCCATGGTGGGTCCCAACTGTCGTGGATTCGTCATGGCATATGTCCTAGTGTGAGGACTTAGTCATGAGGCCAACGCATCTGTGTGGTAGCTTGAACGGGGTTGGTCGGGATCGAGAGATGTGAGGTTTTACCCAGGTTCAGCCCCTCATGGTGGAGGTAAAAGCCTACATACTGCTTCATTGATATTGATCATGATCATGGTTACAAGGGTGCTCTATCTCGAGAGCTATTGATTTGTCTGTCTAAACCTAACTTGTGGTTACCTGTCTCCCCTCTTGGGGTGCCCTGCCCCTCCTTATATATGTTGAAGGGGCGGTTTACATGACTAGTCCTATTAGGATTAAGATTACTCTATTACAAGTGGAGTCATAGTCTTGATTCTTTGTAAGGGAATATTCCTTATGCTTTCCTCTTAAGCCGGCCCACTATAGCTTGAGCCGGACTCGCCATGAACCGCCTTCTGGGCCACCGGGTCTTGTCACTCCTCTGACCCGCTTGCCGTTTCACCAATGAGTCGCCTACCTCAGCCGGGTCATCAGTGAGTGGAGAGATCCGGGCGGGTTACTTCGTGAGTCACCAAGCTATGGCGGGTTACTAGTGAGTCGCCAAGTCCGGCCGGGTCATACTTCTGGTCGGGTCATACCGCGGGGTATATCCCCGACATTAGCCCCCGTTTTAATTTGGATTTACCCATGTTAAACTGATCCTGCAAAATAAACACAAGAACAAATTTGACAGGTTGTGCTTCGGGTTAAAAATTCTTGTAAGCCGGCTCCTGATCATCCTTAAGTCCTTGTCATTTCCTTCGTATGGACAGTCCGGGTCAATAGACCAGCTTCATAATCAATTTGCTGACATTGGCTTCTCACAGAACTATATTATGAAGAATATTTGATTCAACTCCCAATGCTTAACAAAAATATAGGTCTTGAAATATTCATCTGATTTTCAGCCGGCTTGTAGAACTTATCGGTTTATCATTACCAAAATATCCGGCTTGTAAATATTGACAGCACCGGGTCATAGTTGTTGCCGATGCCGAGTCATGATTGTTAGTAACGCCGGGTCATGATTGTTGCAGACACCGGGTCAATCTGGTTTGCTCAAAACTGAAAATTGGAAGATATTTCTCCCTTATATCCATATTACCTGTAGCCCCCAAGTGTCGGGTTGTCATGCTTGCAACAACCTGGGACTTGGAATTGCCCGATGCCCATAAAAACTTCAACCAGTGTAGCCCCCAAGGGCCGGGTCATTATGCAATAATGAGCAGGGACTTTGTAGATATGATCATATAGAGTTAAATTTTTGACAGGAGCAATTGGTAGTCCGCAAGGGCCGGCTCATTATGATGTGATGAGTCGGTTCTTTAACAAGCCCAGTAAAAAGGACTTTGCATTAGCCCCCATGTGCGATGGTGCATGCTGGCAGTGACATGGGACTTGCATATTTGATATAATCTCAACTTGAATAATGTAGGCCCCAAATGCCGGGTCGTAAGCCTGCAGCGACTCGAGACTATTCCTTCCATTATAGAATAAATTATATCCATTGATAAAATAATAGCCATTGTGCAGAAGCGGCTTTGAAAACCTCAATCATAATATTGGTTATTGATAACCATAATAAAAATCCAGTCATGTTGGCTATTCAAGAGTTGAATAATATAATCCGGTATGAAAACCTCAATCATTCAATATCATCATGAAAATCTAGCCAAGTTGGGTTATTATCATATACTTGCGACATAGAGTCTGCCATCCTGGCAGGTTGCAAAGACCCGAAGATGCTTCAAATATGAGCCGTAAATAGGGCAACTGGGCCCGACTTATAAAAAACCGGAAAGCAGCAAAAAAACTCAAACACGAATAAGAAATCAAAAGAAATTCAGGGCTTTGGTAGACTGCCAAAGTAAAGTGTCATCTTCAATGAAACTAGCCAGAGCCACTGGATTGTTCGTTCTGCCGTGATCCTGAGTCACAGGTGTCCAATCGACATTTGAACCCTAGATAAGTCTGGTCTTGCTCAAAGACTTATGAGGAGTACGCGGGGCCGGAGCAACAGTATCATGGGCCGATTTATCCAAGTTTCAAGGAAGGCGTCTTATGAAGCCTGGATCCATCTGACTCTGTAAACTGTACTCTCGCATGACAAGCCGTCGTTTGAACCTTAATCGAGCTCAGATCTTGGTCGAATACGCCATAAAGACTGATCGTTAAGGGTTCGGCGAGTCAATCAGGATGACCTGATGGAGTTGAAGCAGCTGTTGTTACAGGTAGGACGACCCGGTCAGAGTTTGTTCTCTTCAGTCGAATACACCTATGTTTGAACAAACCTGGTCAAGAGGGTAGTAACACTATGTTCTCTTCGGTCGAATACGCCTATGTTTGAACAGGAAGCCCCCAAGTGACATACTTACAAACGTGACGTTGAGCCGATCAAGAGGGTACCGACAACTATGTTCTCTTTGGTGAATACACACCTATGTTTGAACATGAAGCCCCCAAGTGATCATATAAACTTTTGGCCTTGCGCCAATCAAGAGGGTACCGACAGCTATGATCGATGAGCAGGAAGCCCCCAAGTGATCATATAAGTTTTATCATTGCGCCGATCAAGAGGGTAGCGAAAACTATGCTCGATGAGCAGGAAGCCCCCAAGTGATCATATAAGTTTTGGTATTGCACCGATCAAGAGGGTACCGACAAGTATGCTCGATGAGCAGGAAGCCCGCAAGTGATCATATAAGTTTTGGCATTGTGCCGATCAAGAGGGTACCGACAGCTATGCTCGATGAGCAGGAAGCCCTCAAGTGATCATATAAGATAAGTCGTAAGGTAGGATACCCATGTTTGAACCGCGCATCATGGCAGCAAGTTCTCTTTGGCAACCTTTAATTTTTCTGAGAACTCAAACTTGCGAGAGATTAATTCTTTTTGAACCGGAACTTTAAACGGGATTTGAAAAACTTTGTGGGAGACAGATTGTCCTTGAGCCGGATTGTGAACCGGATATTGAGAGCTTCAAAACTTTGTGGTAGATAAGTTTCCCTTGAACTGGATTTTGAACCGGAATCCTCATTTTGAGCCGGAAATCTTCTGACGGCCTTTAAATTTTCACCAATATGGCGGTAGCCTCCGGGACCGGGTTATCTTCCCTCCACTAACTCGGAGTTCTTGAATCTACTTTAAACTGGCAATCATTTACCGAGTCATGTCATCGTAGCCCCCGAGTCTCCAGGCGACTCGAACAGTTGTCTTGAGATTCTTCATTTTTTATCGTGATATAAACCGGTATGAGTCATTCAACAACTCAGTGATATAACTTGCCCTGGATTGGAGAACTTGCAAGCCAGAGTAATTGTTCTTTTAAAGAAAGCAGTATATAATATAAAAATATAATGGATGGATTTCGCCTGATATATTAGGTCAGAAATTATCCACTTTAGAACTGATGATCACCACGGTGAAGCTGAAATCAATCACGACCGAGTCAGCCGCGGGAACAGACAGATGAGTCGGGCACGACATTGTAAGCCGGTGCGGACGAGCAAGTTTGTCCTCCTCATTGTAAGCCGGCGTGGACATGTGAACCGGCCGCGAGAGCGGACGGGCGAGTCGTCCGTGGCGTTGTAAGCCAGTGCGGTCGCGAAAATTGGCCGCGGTGTTGGAAATGGCACGGATGCAGGCAAGTCGGCCATGGGCACGGACAATGAGTTAGTCGCATGTGTTGATGTAGCGAGGGTGGCAACTTGCGCAGCACGAGCGCTAGTGCAAAAATAATATTTTCTCATGCCCCTTTCGTGACACCTTTTTGTAAGGGATAATGGTCCTGATTTGTCCGGATGATAGATGATCCGTTCAACGCAACAGAAACGGCTCAGGCAGACCGGCAACTCAATATAACCCCGGCGGCCTAACACGGCAGAGGTGGCTGGACGCGGCCCCGGCAGCTCAACACAACAGAGGCGGCTCAACGCAGCCCCGACGGCTCAACACAACAGAGGCGGCTCAAGGTAGCCCCAGCGGTTCAATACAGCAGAGGCGACTCAACGTAGCCCGGGCGGCTCAATACAACAGAGAAGGTTCAATACTGATAAACATCTGGTATTTTTGTCAGACAAACGCGGACACTGACGCTGGCTAATGCGATATGAAAAAACAGCCGCACATACGCCCAGGCGTACGTCTATCTCCATGTGGCATTACCACCATCGTGGGTTGCTATTGTCTTTTTCTACTTTTCTGATTAATGATTGCCCTTGATTGTCTTGGAATTTGTGTTGATGGGCTTAATGCACATCAGTGCGACCTGACGCATGTGGACTGCATTGCTGCCATCACTTCCTATCAGAGTAAGAGACTGGTAATTGGAGTCGCTTTGTCCGGACGCAGCGATTTACTGACAAAAATCTCGCATGTAACAACCGGTTCAATAATGAGTAAGAAACTCATCTTCTGAGGGAACGAGAGGAGTCGAGACGAGAGCACACCCCGCCAACCCCCACTCCGACGCCAGCGGCCACCATTCTACGCCGCCACCCACTTGGGATCGGCGTCCACCCACCCGTCGTACGCCACTCTGACTACAACGGACACCCCTACATTGGTGTGCCTCGCCGCGGTACAGGAGTTGCGGCCGGAGCTGGTCCCGCAGGTGACTACTCATTCGTCCGCAGCCATTGTCGCGGTTTTCCGCTCGCTGCTGCCGTTGTTCATAGCTGACTGCTCCTTTAGCTCCTCAGGTAGGTGGCACAATGGTGTGGCCAGCAGGTTTGCTCTTTGCCCTAACTTGATATGTTTGTTGTTCTCCAAGCCCTTCGTTGCTAGCAATCCTCCGCGGCTCACCAGCTCCTTATGCTCCACCCTTTGATGCATGCTAGCTTTCTTCTCCCTGGGTTTATGATCACTCCCTAGCTAGCTTGTAGAACTTCCTTCACTTGCTCTTGGGGGTTTTGGTCTCTTACGTGCACGCTGATGCTTAGATCTTGCTCGCTCTCTGGTGAACCATGAGCACACCGGAGGGCGGCTCTGGAAGGGCCAAATGAATGCCTGACGATGAAGGGGCACGGTTTGAGAACCGCATGCTCGAACGCTACCATTGTGGCACTGTCCAAGTCCGGCCGTTGACCGTTGGCCACTTAGAATTTGAAGTTGCCCATGCACGTGTTGCATGGGAGATCAGACGTAGGAAGTACTGGTCTTGGGGGACGCTGTACGTATCCATCTCCTTGAGTAACGGAAAGTGTACCAAGCTAGAGGCAAGCGCTAGGTCATGAACGTACACCACGCACTCCCGCTTGCCACCGCTGCTAGGACCTCACCCTGGCACGGTGCAATGTTCCTCCAATCTCATGCAGTGTGCAAGCTCTCAGGAACCCTGATATCCCGCGATCTGTAGAGGGCGAGACCCCAACGCTACGTGCCCCATGCAGTATTAATCATGCCAATGCCTTAAACCCTCTTCACCCGCCGACTGCCGCGCATGACGCCCAATCCAGTCACTCGCTCGACAGATACGATGAGATGGGCCTTCTGGTTTACCAGGACGTTAATGCCATTTATCACGAAAAACAACTTAATGGCACGCCTGTCATGCGTCATAATTCCTACTTGCATGCCCTCTTGTCGACTCCGGCACCTGGGAATCACGCGATTCCTGCTCAATGCATTGCACCCAATATAGGGAAAAGGACTGCAAAGCCTAAAGATTTGCATCTTAGATGCTTTCGATCCTATCTTATAGCCACTGGCGCAAGGACTGTAGAGACCCCATCGTCTGCTGGCTCTGCCGACAAGTGGGCCATGTGGTTTCCCAATGCCACTCCTGACGCGGCTCATCGTCTTCGCGCGCTGCCCCCTCGCCCCCTTATAACGTGGCTGCCATGCCTCCCGCTTCTCCAAGACCTCCAGCCTGCTCTACTCCTTCAATCTCTCTTGTCCTGCTTCCTCCCGAGCCCACACCTCCCACCTCCATGGAGCCTGTTGTCCGAAGCTGCCCCACCTCCCTAGATGTGCACTAACCACTGCTCCCAGATCAGAATGCCCTAGTTTGCCTCGTCAACATCTCTCCTCCCATGTCTGCATTTCTCCCATGGCTTAAATGCCTCTTCGCAGATCGGCTCGACATCATAGATGTCCGGTTCGCCGGGTGCGCCACTAGCACTATGTTTGTAGTCTTTCTTCGAGAAGCGGAGCAAGTGGCCGCCATGCGAGCTAGCCCACTGATGACTGATACTCATAGGGTTGACATCCTGCCACACAATGAAGGAGATAATTCCTTTACTTTCTCCTTCCGCCACATAGTGAGCCTATCCCTCGAGAAGAAGCCACTCGAGCTATGGGATCGCAGAGGGGTCTCATCCAGCGTGGCTGGCTTTGCTAGCCAGCTAGGGGTGAGCCATTCATGTCTACACCGGAATGAATTCTCCAGCATTCTCGTCCTCGTCAAAGTCGAAGCTCTCCAACACGTCCCACATCACCTTGCCTTCCACCGCATCGATGGCGCCGGCATCTATGCTGATGTCATCATTAACGAAGACTAGGACGTGGCACGCACGCTGGGCTCACACTCCTCCCCACCCCTCCCTCCCAACAGACACCACCACCCCGACAACGTTGACCACGGTCCGCCCGTGCGATCAGGCGTGGGCATGCCAACCCACACGCCTCGCGAGCAACTAACGAAACCATGGCTGACCGAGCCTTGTGAGCCTTCCAATACCCTCACTTTGTCACGTTTGGCGATATCCTCGCTATGATCAAGCTTTCGGCTAAACCTAGGATCCGGAGGGTAGACACGTTTGTCATCCCCACCATTGACGAGGTGGCGCACGAGGACAAGGACCGGCTCTATCTCAAACCCATCCTCCTCGACACTGAGGTCCGGCGGCCACATGTGGAGGCCGCCTTCAACGCCGACACCCTAAGCTTCACCTTCTCTGTCAAGCTAAGCAACAATCGCACGGCCTCTGGCATTGTTGTGGTCGGTCCAACTAACACGAATCACAGCCACTTCCTTTGCTTCGATCTCACCCTGGGAAAGATCGAACACCACACCTGTAGATCTATCCTCTTTAACCTCTGGCCTAAAACCCTCTCAGGAAATTTCTGTTCCCGCACACTGCCACCGCTACCTTCTGTTGACTGCAGGCATCCACCCAAAGCTTTCATCCCAAACTCGTTGATCCCTGATGTTGGGCCTCTGCTTTCTCTCACGGGCGAGAATCGCTTCCCCAGGCTAGATAGGTCCTTAGCGAAGATTAGGGCACATGCCCATCAAGTGATGATAGCCAGGCCAATTTGTACGAGGCATGTTCGTCCCATGCCCGGCCCGCTTGTTGGCCTGTTACCCGTGGGCTTCCTCTCGCCTATCGCGTGCACTGATATGCAGCATGGGGCCTGCGCAGTCCCGCCTCTGGACATTGCTACTCGCTTTTGCAACTCCCGTGATCCATCCCTCCCACCCACTGCCGCCGACCAACAGAGCCACCCATCCACCCTACATCTCCTGGATCCCTCGACTGCGACCGCTACCGCCACCCACCCAACTCCAGAAGGGAATCCAGTGCCACCTCAGCCGGCCGCGCCCATGGCGGCAGCGACACATGACGCTGAGGAGGCAGTGGATCTGGCCCCAACCGCTGATGCCGCCTCCCCCCGCTGGAGCCCGCGCATTCAACAGATGTATGATGGAGTCCGTGTCGACCCCATCGAGCACACCTCCAAGCGCAAGGCTTCCGCCAGCCCGGTTGCGGGGAGGGCAGCCATCGCCGCTCCTCGGGGCGGAAGAAGAGCAAGACCGTCAAGGCGGCCTCGATCATCAAGCTACCGCTCCAGGGCACCCCAAGGTCTCTTACCAGGGGCAAGGCCAAGCTGCTCTCCCACAGCTGCGACCTGAATTTCGAGGCCATCTGCACGGATGCAAGCTCGTCCTCCTCTGATGTGCCGCTGGTTCCTCCGAGTCTACCGGGTCTGCTCATGAATAGGTCTACCAAGGTGCTGAGTAGTGATGTATCGGGCAAATGCATGTTAGTTCGAGCCTCCCCCAAGGGCTTTCTTCTTCTGCTTATGCATTGTATCGTAGTTCATCCACCTAGTGTTTGGTCCTGTTGGACTGTGTATCTGCATTGTGCTACATGTTTACTTCCCACTATCATTTGCATTTCAAGCCTTGTAAGCTCGTCTGAGCAGCTTTTCACATATTTCAATCAAGCCTTTCCTCTGGGTTCGCTCACTACCATGGCTACTTCTCTTTTAGTCAAGTGTTCCTTTTTCTTTCATGCAGATTGCTCATTGGAATGTTAGAGGGCTTGGTGACTCTAACAAATGCTCTTTGGTCAAAGATGCACTACTTGCTAGTCGCCCGAGTGTTGTTTGCCTGCAGGAGACAAAATTGCAGGTTGTGGACACGTTCAAGGCAGCCTCTGAGGGAGTCCTGGATTAGGGGGTCCTCGGGCATCCGGACTGTGGTACGTGGTCTGAACTGCTGGACTGTGAAGATGCAAGACTGAAGACTCTCGCCCGTGTCCGGATGGGACTCTCCTTGGCTTGGAAAGCAAGCTTGGCATCTCAATATGAATATTCCTTTCTCTGTAACCGACTTTGTACAACCCTAGTTCCCCCTGGTGTCTATATAAACCGGAGGGCTTAGTCCGTAGAGGACAAGACAATCATAATCAGATAGGCTAGACTTCTAGGTTTTTAGCCATTGCGATCTCGTGGTAGATCAACTCTTATAACCCCCATACTCATCAATATTAATCTAGCAGGATGTAGGGTTTTACCTCCAGCGAGAGGGCCCGAACCTGGGTAACATTGTGTTCCCTGTCTCCTGTTACCATCAACTTCAGACGCACAGTTCGGGGCCCCCTACCCGAGATCCGCCGGTTTTGACACCGACATTGGTGCTTTCATTGAGAGTTCCGCTGTGCCGTCGCCAAGAGGTTAGATGGCCCCGTCAATCATCCACAACAACATTGTCCAGGAGAAACCTTCCTCCCGGGACAGATCTTCGTGTTCGGCGGCTTCGCGCTGCTGGCGAACTTGCTTGGCCATCTAGAGCAGATCGATAGCTACGCCCCTGGCCATTAGGTCAGATTTGGAAGCTTGAACTATGTCGTGGACATCCGCAGAGACTTGATCTTCGACGGATTCGAGATCGCGGCAGTAGCCTCTCCTTGTCACCATGATGAAAATGACTTAAATCTGTCATCGAACCACACCCAGGAGATAGAACCTGCAAGTGCTCCGGCTCTAGATCCGGAGCAGATCACACCATCTAAGGACGGGAGGATTAACCCCGCCACGAAGGTTGCAGACTCAGCGGCGTTGGAGCCACACATAGACCCAACCTCAAGTGAGATCTGTGTTACCAGAACCTCGGACATGTTTCCGGCTACAGGTTTCGAAGTATGTGCGTCCGTGCACAACGAGCTTGATCGGACGTCGATCATTGAATTCAGCTCTGTGGACATATTCCGACACTCGCCTTTAGGCGACGTGTTAAACTCATTAAAAACACTTTCCTTAGCGGAGCACTCACAACCGAACTATATCCGGTTCAGAATGGAGGCTGATGACGAATTTCGCTTCCCACCCCCGCCCACTTAATAGCCACTGTCGAAGACTTAACTGACATGCTCGATTACGGCTCCGACGACATCGACGGTATGGACGACGATGCCGGAGAAGAGGAGGCCCGAAACCCACCATTTACTGGACGTTTGAAGGCCACTTCCTCATATGACGTATACATGGTGGATGCACCAAAAGAGAATAGCGGCGATGACAAGGAAGATCCAGTTGAGGATAAACCTCCCGAGAGACAACCAAAGCGCCGACGTCAGCCGTGCCGCTCTAAGTCACGCCGCAGCAAAGACAACAACACCGGCACAGGAGAAGATAACACTCTGAACAGTGCCGAAGACAATGAAGACCCTGTTGAGGCGACTTCCGAACAAGATGAATGGGAAGACGGGCAAGTTAGCCCTGATGAATAGGCCACGCATGAAGACTCGGAGGACAGTAGTTATCTTAAGCTCTCCGAGGACGAGGCGAGCCTCAGCACCAAGGATTTTATCGTGCCTGAGGAACCTCTCGAGCAGGAGTGCTTCAAGCGCCAGCTAATAGCCACCACAAGGAGCCTGAAAAAGAAACAGCAGCAGCTTAAAGCTGATCAAGATATGCTCAATGAAAGATAGACTGACGTCCTGGCAGCCGAGGAATACGGCCTCAAGCGCCCAGCCAAAAGCCACCCGAAGCGCAAATTGCTACCTCAGTTCGATGATGAGGCGTTGGAGCCCATACCATCATCGCGCAATGCGGCTGACCGACCAACACGTGGTCGGGATAAAGCGACAACTCAAGCCGAACACCAGCTTGTCGTACCTCACTGTAAAGGTAGAGATAAAACAGCTCAGGGACACACATACGACCTACGGCAGGACTTGGATAGTAGAGCAGGTCAGAACAGGTCGATCTATGGATCACGAGGACGTGCCCCGACACGCGATAACAACTATCTTGCCGGATGCAATTGTCATTCTCACGCCCGGGCCGAGAACCGCAGTCGGACTCCATCCGAGCTACGTCGCGACGTGGCCCGATATAGAGGCGCCGCTCAACCACTTTGCTTCACCGACGAAGTAATGGACCATGAATTCCCAGAAGGGTTTAAACCCATGAATATCGAATCATACGATGGAACAACATCCCTTGGTATGGATTGAGGACTATCTTCTCCATATCCACATGGCCCGTGGCGATGACCTTCACGCCATTAAATACCTACCACTAAAACTAAAAGGACCAGCTCAGTACTGGTTAAACAACCTTCCAGGGAACTCCATTGGCAACTGGGAAGACCTGGAAGACGCCTTTCGCGATAACTTCCAAGGCACATATGTCCGGCCACCAGACGCCGATGACTTAAGGCACATCATACAACGGCCCGGAGAGTCAGGCAGAAAGCTCTGGACTAGGTTCTTAATTAAAAAGAACCAAATTGTCGATTGTACGGACGCCGAAGCCCTCGTGGCCTTCAAACACAGTGTTCGGGATGAATGGCTCGCTCGCCACCTCGGTCAGGAAAAAACAAAATCCGTGACAGCCCTTACTGCTCTTATGACCCGCTTTTGCGCGGGAGAAGACAGCTGGCTCGCTCGTAGGAGCAATGGCACCAACGACCCAGGCACTTCCGATGTCCGAGATGGCAACAGAAAGCCACGACGCAATAAATACAAGCGTCATAATAATGATGAAATAACACAAGACACAATAGTTAATGCCGGATTCAGCGGCTCCAAGCCCGGTCAACAGAAAAGGCCATCCAATGCAAATAGAGACGGACCATCCAACCTCGATAAGATATTGGATCGGCCATGCTAGATTCATGGCACCCCCGACAAACCAGCTACTCATACTAACACAAGATGTTGGGTCTTCAAACATGCTGGCAAATTAAAAGCCGAACACAAGGGGAAGGGGCCGCCTAGTGACAGCGATGACGAAGAGACTCGCCGGCCGAATACCGTGGTTCAGAAGCAATTCCCCCTTGAAGTGCAAACCGTAAATATGGTATATGCGACGCACACCCCCACAGGGGAGCACACGCATGCACTACGGGACACATACGCCATAGAGCGGATTCTGCCAAAAATTAGTCATACCCGTCCCAAGGATCGGCAGCTCTGATCATCGATCCAATTGTTGATGGGTTCATCTCACGAAAGTCCTTAGGGATGGCGGCAGTAGCCTTAATCTACTGTACCAAGACACCCTCCACAAAATGGGCATTGATCCTTCTAGAATCAAACCCACCACAACAATCCTCAAAGGAGCAGTACCCGTTGTAGAAGTCATACAAATAAACGAAAATACGGGATACTCCTTCCGTACAGGGGATTGTACTACAACCATTACAGCCGAAGCACAAAGCGGCCTCGTCAAGCCGCACAATTCATCGGCCATTAAGCCGCCGACCTCCATTAAATGGAACCAATCTGTCCCGGAGCAGGATTAGCAGTTCATCCTCCATCGTTCGCCTCACAATCGCATGAAGTTTATACCGCACATGCATAATTATGCACTTAAAATACCTTGTCCACCGGTGGAGGCACAATACGGGCAAGCCTACAAGCACTCCCATTTCCTCCTTTTCATTTCTAACTATTTATTTTTATCTTATCACAGGTGACGCAAAATATTAGTCACCTCACAGACTCTTTCGGAGTTTGGCTTCATACACTTACCCCAAGGTTGTTCCTGTTAAAGGAATCCTCTAACCGAGGCAAGGCGGCGCAGACGTGCGACAGGAGGTCCAAATAATTGTGTAGACTGCACTCTCTATTTTTGAGCCTGTAAAGTGACTTCTCCCTTAGCCTTCGACCACCGGCATGTCAAATAGCCTGGGTCTCGGCATTATTATTTGAAAAATGGCAATTGACATATCAATCAGATCCTAGTAAACATAGTCATTTCACACTCACACTTCGGCACAGGTTGCAAGGGGCTCGATATGGGAACAAATGAATTACCGACAAGTCCGAACAGCTTTATAGCACACTTGGGCGTCGCGAGTTTGGCCTTATATGCATCAGCTCCGAATCATGTCTTTGGTCAATAGTTGGGTTGCCCGGCTCCTGTGCTTACTACCTTACGTTCTGCTATATCGGCTAGGGTAGTAAAGGGAGAACTATTGCGATTGTGTCCTAGTTTATCCGGATGAGCACCTCATTAGAGAAAGTCAAAAATTGACTGTCATGATGCGGCGAGAGCTGGTCAACCACTCAATGACTTGTTAGAATTTTTCGCGATTCCTTCCGTATTGCACGAAGGACCGTTCTTCTAGTCACTCATGTAACGCACCGTAATCGGATAACCGCGTACATACCAGGGGCTATATCATAGACCCACCATCAAACTCCTATGGCTAAGTGAAAGTACTAAAGCCTTATAGTCTGATAGCCTACTTCGCCGCATTAACACCTCCCTCATGGACCAAGACGTTGGATCAAGAGTGATCAAGTGTGTCGGTCTCAAAACCGACGGATCTCGGGTAGGGGGTCCCGAACTGTGCGTCTAGGTAGGATGGTAACAGGAGGCAGGGGACACGATGTTTTACCCAGGTTCAGGCCCTCTCGATGGAGGTAAAACCCTACGTCCTGCTTGATTAATATTCATGATATGGGTAGTACAAGAGTAGATCTAGCACGAGATCAGAGAGGCTAAACCCTAGAAGCTAGTCTATGGTATGATTGTTGTTCGTCCTATGGACTAAAACCCTTCGGTTTATATAGACACCGGAGAGGGCTAGGGTTACACAGAGTCGGTTACAATGGTAGGAGATCTACATATCCGTATCGCCAAGCTTGCCTTCCACGCCAAGGAAAGTCCCTTTCGGACATGGGACGAAGTCTTCAATCTTGTATCTTCATAGTCCAGGAGTCCGGCCGAAGGTATAGTCCGGCCATCCGGACACCCCCTAATCCAGGACTCCCTCAGTAGCCCCTGTACCAGGCTTCAATGACGACGAGTCCGGCGCGCAGATTGTCTACGGCATTGCAAGGTGGGTTCCTCCTCCAAGTACTTCATAGAAGATTTTGAACACAAAGGTAGTGTCCGGCTCTGCAAAATAAATTTCCACATATTGCCATAGAGAGAATAACATTTACACAAATCTAATCTGCTGACGTATTCCGTGGCGTGACATCACACCACAGCCAAGTCTTTATTTGAATCGTTTCATCATCCCACCTCAGCGCGTCTAGTGAGACAGTTTCCTTGGCACGTCTAGTTAAAGAAGAGATCGTGTCCCCTTATTCCGGGATTCTCATCAATACGGGTGTGGGTAACCCAACTGCGCCATTGACTACGACGCTTGGGAGATAAGCGAGTTTTACCAGGCTGGTGGGGGCGCATAGTCGCGTCCGCCCATATAAGGGGATAAGGATCCACCTTTTCATCCACGCCTTCTTCCTCCTTTGCCTATCCATTTCCACGCACTCGAGCTCCAACGCCCAAGTCCGCACACCCCACCTCAACCTTCTCCAGCCATGTCTGGAGCGGGAGGCAAGTGGATGGTCTCCTCCATCACGGAGGGACACATCAAAAGACTGAGGAAGGCCGGATACTTGTCTAACGACATTGCGCACTGGCTTCCCCAAGAGGGGCAGCTCATCCCCACCCCTAGGCCCCATGAGAGGGTGGTGTTCCTCCACCATTTCCTCCGCGGACTAGGCTTCCCTCTCCACCCATTTGTCCGGGGGCTCATGTTCTACTATGGCCTGGATTTCCACGATCTGGCCCCAAACTTTGTCCTCAACATCTTGGCGTTTATCGTCGTGTGCGAGGCTTTCTTCCGCATCCGCCCCCATTTCGGCCTATGGCTCAAGACTTTCAATGTCAAGCCGAAGGTGGTGCGCGGCACCCAAGCGGAGTGTGGAGGCGCCATGATGGGCAAGATGCCCAACGTCCTATGGTTCGAGGGCTCCTTCGTGGAGTCCCTAAAGGAGTGGCAGTCGGGGTGGTTTGACATCACCAAGCCGCGCGACCCTGAATGGGTCGCAGCCCCCGAGTTCCGATCCGGACCCCCTACGCGGCTCGCCTCCTGGAAAGAGACGGGCTTGTCGTGGGGTAAAAAAGGAGAGCTGGCCGGACTCCAAACATGCGTCCACACCCTGGTGGACAGGAATCTCAAACTTGTCAACATAGTCCAGGTTATGCTCATCCGTCGGATCCTCCCGTGTCAACAACGGGCTTTCAACCTGTGGGAGTTCGACCCAGCGCGGCACCGAACTCTGAGAAGGCTCTTCGACACGATGTACAAAGATGCCTGGAAGGTCCTTTTCAAGGGTGCCGAGGCCCCCGCATCCTCTACCGAGGATCGCGGATTCAGCACGCAGCGTCACGCTCGTGCGGTAACCTGTTTTCATAGTTTGACTCCATGTGGGATCTAAGTTCCCTTACCTTTGACAGGATTGCACTACAAGAAATATGTCAACTTGTGACCCTCACTGTTGACCGCTGAAAGGTCATAGTTTTTCATTTGCGACCTTTTTGTGACCAAAAACAGAAGGTCAAAAGCTGACGGTCGTAAACTGAAATTAGCGACCTTTAACAAAAGGTTGTTGATCCTATGACCTTCTGTTTTGGTCGCTAGCTCTCTCCCCATGCCACGTCGGATCCGACGTGACAATCTGACGTGGCAAAATTGCGACGAATTGAAAAGGTCGTTTGTTAAAATTAGGCCGGTCCGATTGGGTGTCTATATTGGCCGAGCCCAACAATTCAGCCCATTTATTGTTTTTTCATGTGAATTTTTGGTCGGCTATGTGGGCCTGGCCCAACAAACTTATTTTTTGGGCAACAACCTTTTACAGTCCGCATTTTTTGGGCCTCAACCTTTTTCAGCCCATTTTTTCGTTTTCTTTTGTTTATTTTCCATTTTAAAGTAGGTCCCACTAGTCAATTGGGAACCAATTACCACACGTCAATACTATATTTGTGCAATTAAATAATTTGATTCAAAAAGAGCCAATAAGGCATAATATTTCATACAACAGCCAACCAAAGTACATTACAATCATGTACACCCAAAACTGAGATAGTACATTACAACAGCCAAGCAAAGTACATAGTACAAATCTGGTATGCAGCTATAAAATACAACTAAATATACACACAACTAGCTCCAGTGAGCTAAAACGCATTCTGGGTGTGGTTTTTCTTCACGATTCGTCTTCCTACAGCTCATGTACACCCAACTTTTGAAGAATGAAGGCCGACATCTGCAGATAATAAATTATGAAAAGTTAGAAACATAATCAAGTGAATCCATGAATACAAAATTCTCATGACGATGAAAATTTGTTGCAGAACTTTAGATTTAACAGGAAACTATGCATATAACATTCTCATAACAGCAAAAACTGAGATATATTTTGCAAACGATAAGTACCAGCACAATACAAGTTAACAGAACAGATGGACAGTACAAGCTAAGAGTGATTTTCCAATGATTTTCCACTTTAGAACATGGCACATGCATCAATTTTTATAGTCAGGAACAAAGAAGATAGCGCTGGCTGGAATAGGCCAGAGAGATGACATAACCTGGGGCAGCCGAAAATGGTGAAATGATGATCTGCTTGTTCTTAGACAGCTCAGTGAGCACCTGCTATCAAAAATAGGATTTTAAGGGAAAAAATAGGCTCCAATCAGCCTACATACAACAAGTAATAAAACTGTTAGGAGAGTATACAGTTACCAACAACATGTATAAAACAACTTTGATGATGTAATATGTACTAAAAATGACAAGCCACGTTTCAAGTATAAACCACTAATGGAGCATGCAACAAATGTATTTGATATCAACTTAACTAATTCCACATGAGTCTTGTACGTTCCAATATACATGATCAGTCCAAGATCAAGCTTATTCAGCCAATAAAGTAAAGAGGATCACCACCATAATGGACCAATGGGTACAAATCGACCAAAAAAATCCCAGCAGAAGCTAATGCACAAAAATATTCAACATTCCTCATAAGCATGCTGAATTAATCACATTTTGGTTCTAAAAAGTGGAGAGAGGATCACCACCAGGGTACAAATCGACCAAAAAAATCCCAGCAGAAGCTAATGCACAAAAATATTCAACATTCCTCATAAGCATGATGAATTAATCACATTTTTGTTCTAAAAAATGGAGAGAATAGATGTGCCTCATGAGTAATCCTATGAGATAACTAGAAGAAAAACAGTGAATGGAATCTATAGTATAATTCGTTTGGAACAATACTCAAGCCAGTCAGGTTAAGCAACATATGCATTTGAGTTTGATCTTCAGGATTAATAGAACAGGACAGATAAATTAATGTTTTTTTCTGAAACTATAAGAGACATAGCAGCACACATAATGTAAGTATTCAAGTTTTCAACTACAAGAGGATATAGACTGTCAAATAAAGAACATCAGTTACAGAACTCTGTATCAGGTAGGCAGTAAGCATGCTTAAAAATCACGTGGACATACCTATGCATATTTCCCATACTACATAAGTACTAAACAAACTAACAAGTGCTCACTTGAAAACCTTCCATGCACATGATAGTAGCTCTTCCCTCATGTCATAGAAAAAACATTTGCCAAGTAACATCATACTGCTGTTCACATACAGTGAGAGAACCTTCCACGCAAACTCCCATTATTTTAACCCACGGGAGAAAAGAAAGGTCCTTATCATCAAGTCCAAAAGAAGCAGAAACATTCAAACAACTAGAGAAACACAGTACAGCAGCAAAAGCATTGAAAGAGCAGCAGGCTTGGACTGTCACATGTCATATCTTATAAACTTAGGCAAGTGTTCTCAGGTTATCCCTAACATCATGCACTAACTTGGGTAATTAGCATCAAACAATACATATTAGTACAAGTCTAGGCAAGATAATAAAGACTTGGGAAAATATAGCAGAGTTACAAAAAATGATATGTGCCCTTAAAGAGAGGGCAGTGTCAAGTGCGGCCACAGATATAGGCATTAGCCGCACCCACGACCCCTGGACACTCTCACAGCCGAAGAGGAGGTGCCTTGCATATGGTCTCCTTCGAGTCTGCGAGAGAAAGAACGAGGTGAAGGTCAGTACGCATCAAGGATGCTGCTATTCTGGGTTAAGCTAAGTCAAGGGCATAAGAGATTTTAGTCAAGAAAACATGTGAACATCTTATACAAACTATCATCATTTATAAAATATAAAAAACAAATATGCAAACAGTTGTCCAATGGTTGAGTGCTCATCTTATATTATAGCAGGCAATAGCATTTAGCAATAGTGATGATCAACTACACTATTCGGCTATCATGAACAATTAATTCTCAAGATGCAGAAAGCTTGTTTACAATAGTTTGGGTTTTAAAAATTGTCATCTTGAAGCATCACACTAGCAAATGATAGGAAAGATCACAGGAAATAGGACTACCCTGATCAAGTATACATAAGCATAAAAAAAGATCAAACAAGCTTATTGTGCATTTTCTTTTTCAATGTGATACACAATAAGCATAAGTAACCACTAGGAAAATAAATTGCTATCTACAGGCCCTATTATCAGCAACAAGAACATTAGGCAAGGAAGAATAGTATATTTCTAATGCAATCTGTTAGACAACATTATGTGGGGGCTGCATGATTCGTCTTTTTAAAATGCTTCCTAAAAATACAAGACTGAAAGAATGCAAAAGGTGAATCGTCTATGATATGTTTAGCATTTCTATTCGAACTAGAATAGATTGCACAAGTGTATTCAACAAGTGATCTGAACCGGTGCATAAAAGAAATTGCTGATGCTGGCAAAACCTCATTTTAATAATGTTCACAAACATATAATAAGATTGATAACGACAGCCACATAGATCAGCGAACATTGCCTCTTGTGACCAGTGAGTTGACACATGGATGATGTTACACATATGATGATGTTATACATCTATGTGTTATTAAGTTATACGTATATTGGTAATTTTTATTTCAGATTCAAAGTCCTAGTAATTGTTATTAACCAAAGTAGTAGTTATCTGAAGCAGCTAAACTATGGTTCATTAACCTAACCACCGCAACGCGAGCACAAAAGGCAGGAGGCAACACGCAAACCAGTTCGTCCATAGCCGCGGAGGGAGGGGGGGTTCTCACCACCGGTGACGCTGCCAAGCCGTCCAGATCAACCTCGCCGGAGCTCAGGCTGCTGCAAGGAGAGCACACAACCAACCTTATTAGCTTAGGCGTCATGATGGTTGAGATTGACCCCTGTAATAATATAAGATCGTTTTTCCTGCAAATATAGTTTGAAAAACATTCTTACATTTTACCAAAAGAATGCCATTTATCTATGCCATGACGTAAATCTATGCGACTAAGATACTACCATTACTAAATTCTGCCATAAAATCAAAATCAAATTATTGAACAGCCGCATCGAATTCAGTTTGGAGCCCAATCCTGAGTAGGGCCGTAAGAATCATAAGACAATTTCGACAGCGAAGTGGTTCGCTAAATACTAGTATTAGAGTATCTAGTACAAGCATCTGTTAGATGCATAGTTTGTTTATCTCATACAGCAGTGCAATGTGCAACGTAGATTACGAGTGGTAAGACAAATTGGTACTGAATTGAAAGCAATCAGGCAGTTCAGTACAGGTGCGCAAAAAGGAATCCTTGTAAAATAGTCCAGGCATCCATTAAAAGCCTCAGATTACTACCATGCGTTTGTTTGGGTGTTGTTCATTTTTAGGATCTGATAAGAATGGCTGGTGTTGGGCCTAGAGTAGAGCAGTCATCTGAACAAAGTAGTCCAACTAGTAGTACGTATTTGTCATCTGAACTGGAGATAGAGGCCAGTTGATTTGATAATAATAAGAAAGCGATACAAGCCTGGCTAGTTGTGTAGTGAATTAAGACTGTCAGCTGTTTGTTTGATTGATTCGTAAAAAGAGAAAGAGAGGATCTATATAAATCACGGCTGAAATCTAGTGGTGGTCTGATGGATGATTCCTAGTGGGAGTGCGGCCTGTAGAGCAGCAACGTCTCATGTGGATGATATAGGTCGGTAACAAGTGGTAGGGTGAGGTCCGTGTGATTGGGAGGTGGAGATCGAGCGAGGAAGGAAGGGATGGAACGAACCTGAGCTGAGGGGGGAGAAGGGAACCTGGGCTGAGGTTGGAGCCCAACCATGCGAGCGGTCGAGCAGGGGATCGAGCGTGGAGGCGCTGGCGATCTGGCCAGGCAGGGGCGCGGTCAACGCCCTTGACCCCACGCACGTGAGTGTGCTCGATGCATCTTGGCGAGGGCGACGCTTGATGCAGGGGGACTTGATGCGTTCGAGGAGCGACAGGATGCAGTGGAGGAAGACAGCCAGGGAGGTCTGGTGGGCAGCGGGACGCCGGACATGGGCGGTGGAGCTCGACGCGGCGACGGCTTGGCGCGCGCTTGGCGGGGCATGGAGGAACAAGGGACGATGGAGATTGAAGACGGTTTCGAGCGGCGCGGGCTTGGAACTCCGGCGATGGCTCGACGAGGAAGTCCATGGCGGCCTCCTTGCACAGAGAAATGCATAGGGGGGTTGAGACTTGAGGAAAAAAACAAAGAGATAAACAGAGGGAGGAAGAAGAGTGGGGGAACACGGCGACCTGCGGGACTTCGGCCGACGGCAGAGCTGCTCCGGCGAGGCGCGAGGCCGAGGCAGCGGAGGCCGAGGCTGGATCGCGTTGGATCTCCCTCCCTCGGATTCTTCTCTTCCTTCTGGTGAGGGAAGAGGAGGGGTGAGAAGAGGATGGCATGGAGGAGGCCATGGACGGCGGCGAGCTCCACCGGAGGGAGGTGGCGGCGGCGATCTGGAAAGGAGGAGGCGAGCTCTCGCTCTGTCTCGATCAGGAAGGGTTCGAGCGATTCGGTGGGATCGATGGATGGATGTGGGGAAGAAAGGAGGCGGGGGTGGATGGAAAATGACGAGACTAGGGTTGGTGTGGAAGGGTTCAGCACTGCCGTTGGATCCGTTGGATGCACGATCCGCGTGAGACATTCACAGACCAATCAAAATGTAGTAGGACGTTATGACCATCTAAATTGGTCGTAATTGAAATAATGTGTTAAAATCATGTCAACTATTTTATGAGCTGGTTTTTTTAAAAAGAATATATTTGTATAAGTTTGCATCTTGGAATAGTTCAAATGAGATTATATTTCACACAAGTTTGCATCTTGGAATGAGAAATAATGTTGACAAAGGAAATTTTCATTTTCTTTGCACGGAAATTTCATTTTCTATTTTCAAGTGTCCAAAATGAATTTCTTTTGTGAAGGACCTACCATATATTTGTTGCAAAATTGGACAAAATCAATTTTTAAAAATACTAGGTCATATTTAATGCATAATTGATCAAATGGTTGGATGTCAAAAATTTCGATCCACCTCTCATGAAAAAAAGACAAATTTCTGCCGATTCAGCAGGAAGCGGGTAAAATTTCAACTGTAGCTACCTCATAGTTTGCAATTTATTTTTTCCAAAATCATTTCTAGGTACATAAGTATCTATTTAATCAGAGATATATCAAAAAAATTACAAGATTCAACCACTAGCTAGGAATGGTCATTCCCGCCGTTTTGACCGCATTTTGAAACGGGCATAAAAAATTCAAAAAAATCAAATAATTGGGAAACCTTCGCATTGTGTCATTATATGTGGCCAAGTTCTCAGGAAAAACAACAAACTTGTAATACGGCAATTATTTCTAAAAAATGTTCTCAGAAACAAGCCATCACGTGTGGAGATCAATGGCTTTCAAGCCAAATGATCAATCTTATGGCCACATTCATGGCATAGTTTGTTCAAATGATCTCATATTGTACACAAGGGTGCATACTGGAATGGCAAACAATATTGCCTAAGGGAGTTTTCATTTTCTTTGGACGAAAAAACCATTTCCATTTTTCGAGTGCCCAAAAGGAGGTTTTTTTGTGAAGGACCTCCCAGATAATTGTTACAAAATTGGACCAAATCAATTTTCTAAAATACTAAGACATATGTAATGCACAATTGAAAAAATGGTTGGGTGTAAAAAGTTTTTATCCACCTCTCGTGAAAAAGACAAATTTCCGCCGATTCAGTTGGAACCGGGTCAAATTTGAACTGCAGCTGCCTCATAGTTTATTTTTTTCCAAAAATCATTTCTAGGTACATAAGTATCTATTTAATGAGAGAAACACCAAAAAAATTCCAAGATTCAACCACTAGCTAGGAACGGTCATTCCCGCCGTTCTGACCGCATTTTGAAACGGGCATAAAAAATTAAAAAAATCCAAAAAATTGGGAAACCTTCGCATTGTGTCATTATATGTGGCCAAGTTCCCAGGAAAAATAACAAACTTGTAATACGGCAATTATTTGAAAAAAGTGTTCTCGAAAATGAGCTATCATCTCTGAAGATTCATGGCTTTCAAGCCAAATGATCAATCTTATGGCCACATTCATGGCATAGTTTATTCAAATGATCTCATATTGTGCACAAGGGTGCATATTGGAATGGCAAACAATGTTGCCTAAGGGAGTTTTCATTTTCTTGGGGCGAAAAATCAATTTTCCATTTTTCGAGTGCCCAAAATGAGTTTTTTTTGTGAAGGACCTACCATATATTTGTTGCAAAATTGGACCAAATCAATTTTATAAAATACTAGGCCATGTTTAGTGCACAATTGATAAAATGGTTGGGTGCCAAAAGTTTTTATCCACCTCTGGTGAAAAAGACAAATTTCTGTTGATTCAGTAGGAAGCGGGACAAATTTGAACTGCAGCTGCCTCATAGTTTGCTCTTTATTTTTTCAAAAAATCATTTCTAGGTAGAAAAGTATCTATTTAATCAGAAATACATGGTTTGGTGGCGATACGTTGAGGTTTGGATGGTGGCCCAGGGCCCCAATTCCAAAGCGCGTAGACTCGCATGCCCGCCGCATGGTCACCGCGTGACCGTGGTGTTGCCACGCGTTCCGGGCGGCCTAGGAATGTCTAGTGGGTTGGGCACTCCCTTGATAGGTGTCAGGAAGAAGAAGGCAATAGAAGAATCTCACGAGGAGACTGAACCGAACTCAAACATGAATTAGCACCCAAGTGTTTGATTAGTGGTACGGGAAATGCACATGGCCAATGGGCCTGAGTTTTGGCCGAGGATGATCATCTACTAAGGACACTATCTTGGAAAATTTGCAGCTCAAATGGAGGACCCTAGGTGTCACTTGCTTTGCAACGTACCACACTGGACAGAAATATGAATGTTGAAGCCACACTCACATGTATTGTTAGATGGGGTTCAAATTTTGTGGAGAGCTATGATTTGGGAATATAGAAGATGTGGCAAAAATTCAGCTCATTAGGATATGCCTAGCCAATACTTCCTTCACAACAGTTCGAGCTGAACAAAAACTTTGGAAATTTGCCGAGGAAGATTTACTAGTCAAATGGAGTTGAATATTGTCATGAGGCAATGATTTGGATAGTAAAGAATGCCCAATTTTTTGGGGAATTTTGGGAATGACAGAAATATAGGTTGCTTCACAACCTAGGGCAAAAATTGACACATGGACATGACACATAGGCAAAAGTGATGAGGTGGCAACTTGTCATAGCAATAAGTACCAATGCATCCACGTTCACAACCTCATGACCATTTATATTGGTCATAATCAGGTAGAAATAAGGTCATTGGCGCCTCTTGTCTGCTTTGTGACCATTTGGTGTAAGCAATTTCAGGGTTTGAGCCCTTCCAAGCGAAATGGCCGTGAATTTACAACCAATTCAGCTGGGGTCACTAAGAGAAGGTCATAAGTTGACATATTTCTTGTAGTGTTGGCAAGAGACGTCCGGACAGATCAACTGTCCGGCTCCTTTGCCCGAAGGCCCAGCGGACGCTCGCTTGGCGAAGCTGCTGGTTCCGACACCTTACGTGGTGCCGGAGAAGAAGGCCAAGAAGAAGGCCACTGGGACTCGAAAGAGTGCCCGGCGCCAGGAGGTGTCGGATTCACCATCCGACGACTCCAAGGCGCACTCCTCCCATGAAGACGAGGAGGAGGAAGAAGAGACCTCCCCCCGCTAGGGGGGAGGGAAGAAAAGGAAGGCCGCCCCAACCGGGGAGGCCGAAGGGTCCAAGAGGGGGAAGACCCCTCCTCTAGACTACTCCACCAACGCCGACGACGGTGAAGAGGAGTGGCCGCACAGGGCCAAGCCCCTGGCAAAATCATAAGTATTCGGATACCAGAGTGATTCATAGTATTCCCACATTGCACAGCTTTTCCTTACGTCGAACATGATTGTGCAGTCCGCCCAAGGCCGGGCTCGATGAGTCGTCGAGCGGCTCCCTGGACTCGTCGGATGTGAATTCGCTTCCGACGGCTTCCTCCCCCTACCCTACGGACGGCGCCGAGGTGGCGTCCCAACAGGTTCCAAGCCATGAGGAGGTGGTCCTGGAGGCGCTGCAAGGCAACCTCCCGGACTCCAGGCGTAAAGGGGATAGAACCCCCAAGGGCTCCAAGTCCGGCCTTGAGCCTGACACCGCGCTGGAACCTTCAACAGTTTCGGACTCCCGTAGGCAGCCTCCTTCCAAGAGGGGCAAGCCTACCGAGCCGGTGACCTCCGTCCAACCGGAGGCACCGGACAATTTGTTGGAGATGCTTAACGGCGCCTTCATCGATGAGGAGCACCGCACTGTTATGAGTGTGGTGATCCAGAAGGTTCGGTCCGCCAAGAGCGGCCTGACTGAAGCCTGTGCCAGCCTTCTAACAGGCTTTGAGGTAAGTAAAGAATATGTAAAAATATTACCGCATAGACAGTAGCCCCTGATGCTCTGTTCGGCGTTCGGAAAGAAAAGCCGAATATCGGATCTAATAATCGCAGGAGTCTAACATAATCAAGTCAATATGCGTATGCAGGCTTCGCTGCTGGCCTCCGCCGCAGTGACTGCCGAGGTGGATACGCTAAAGCAGAACCTCGAGCGGTCCGAGCAAGAGCTCGGCCTAGCCAAGCAGCAGCTCGAGGAGAAGGAAGGTAAGAAATACCTTATTGAAATATGTGAAAGGTGCAATTTCAAAAAGTGACAGGATTAATGCGGCTATTGTAGGGGCCATAACTGAGGTGGCGACCCTTAAGCAAGCGATGTCCGAGGCTGAAAAGAGGGCGGCCACGGAGCGCACCGAGCGGGAGAAGCATGAGACGCAGGTTGGCGAGGTGCGGCAAGAGCTCCAGGCTCTCATGAAAAAACATGAGAGTTTGGAGCTTGACTCGAAGACGCGAGAGTCTGAGCTCGCGGTGGCCATTGAAGATGCCAAGGCTGCCAAGGCCAAAGCCCAGAAGGCCCTCCAGGAGGTTGAGGCAATAAAAAAGATAGCGGCGGGTAAGGGATTCTTTGTGCAAAGCAAGCACGTAAAAGTGAATTACTTGTCGCTTACCCGAATCCGGAGCTCTCCAGGAGCATTCGCAGACTTGCCCCGTAGCATGTCGGATGCCGCCGCCTTCTACCGCGCCGAGGAGGAAAGCTCGACGAAAAAGGTGTTCTGGTCTCAGTATGCTGAGGCCGAGCACCCGGTGCCCTTAAGCGACCAGCTGAAACAGCTGGTCGAGCTCCATAAGGTGGCCGAACAGGCCATGAAGGGCCTCATAGTCCGGCTGTGGCCTGGAGAGGCCATGCCTGGGAGCTACTTCGGGCTGGTGAGGCAACTGGTGGAGGCCTGTCCAAGGTTCAAAGTCATCAAGCGCTCCATATGCATCGAGGGTGCCCATAGGGCGCTTGCCCGTGCGAAGGTGCACTGGGGCAAGCTGGATGTTGAGAAGCTTGTGAAGGACGGGCCACCGCCGGGCAAGGAGCATCGCAAGCCTGAGATGTATTATGAGGGCGTCCTGAAGGGTGCCCGCCTTATAGCGGATGAATGCTCCAAAGATGTAATTTTTGAGTAAACTCCCATTTGTGATCCTGTGCGCTGAAAACTTGTTCATATGCACTAAGCAACGCTTTTGAATTTAAAATATTACCTTCTGTGCGGCCGTTTATCAAATTTGAGAGATGGCGAGTCGTCGACTTCTGCCCCCATGCCACGAGTGCTGGGGTGTTCGGGATAAACATGAGCGCTCTTTTTCCCATTCTTGGGTCCTTCAAGGGAGGCGCTCAACACAACGAACAAGGCAATCAGACTATAATGCTTGAACACTCTCACTTAGCCATAGAATTCTATAATTTTAAATTTCGGCAAAGCCCCTAGTGTTCGGAAGACCGAGTTCGGGGCGCTATCCACGCCTAGGCCGGACAAAGCCGACTCCTCGGTCTAAGTGGCATAAGTCTTTAGGGACTCGAAAACCTCTCGAATAGCGACCAGCTCTCGCCTCATCATGACGGTCAGTTTTAGCTTTCTCTACTGAGGTGCTTAGCCCAGCTCAACTGGGGCACAATCACATTAGTTATCCCAGTGCTACCTTAGCCGATATAGCGGAACGCAAGGTTCCAAAACATGGGAGCCGGGCAAACCCAACTATTGACCCAAGACATGATTCGGAGCCGATGCATATAATGCTATAAGTTCGGGGTGCCGCACTTGTGGAAGTGTTCGGACTTCTCACACCATGTTGTGGGGTACTTAAGCCCCTGGCGTATTGGTCGTACCAAAGTGTACGGGTGCAACATGTCATTAATGAACATATATTCGTAAAAAAGAGGTAATCCAATAATAGACGGAAGCTATACATTGTTTATTTAAAAAAGCTGCAATCAAAGCAGAACGATACAAATAGTGCGATAAGCAAAAGATGGGACTATCAAATATGTCCTTTCCAGGGGCGAGCTGCGAAATGTTATGCAAAACGGGTATACTGCTCGTTATAGAGACCACCTTAGAGTTCCGTAGTGTGGCGTAGCTTTCTGCTTCCCTGGTTGTATCGTTTGTGCGGCAATTGTACTGCCGGACAAGCCTTCTGAAGAATGGAGTCCTGAAAATAAGAGAAAATTAAGAAATCGGCAGCCCCTAGTGCGGTTTAAGCCGTGTTTCGGGCGTGCCGTGATGGTGCCCCTCCCCATGTGCCCATGGTATTTCTAGAGCGTAGTTATGTACGCGCAATACTGGTTTCACAAGTTTGCGAGGGCTGGGGTTGGGGTCGCATTGCTACACTTGCTCGGAACGTGCCAGGCGGTCTTGTTGTAGGTTACTCCGGGCGCGCTTGACGGTGTTCGGACATTTAATGGCCGGACGGGAGAATTGCCTTGAGAGGCTGCTTTGTACTTCCGCTGCGATAGGCGTCGTATGCTCCTCCGTTCGGAGAGAGCGTTCGGTGTTTCCATTGACCGTGATGACGCCTCGAGGGCCTGACATCTTGAGCTTGAGGTATGCGTAGTGCGGCACCGCATTGAACTTGGCAAATGCGGTTCGCCCGAGCAGTGTGTGATAGCCAATGCGGAACGGGACTATGTCGAAGATTAACTCCTCGCTTCGGAAATTATCCAGAGATCCGAAGACCACTTCAAGTGTCACTGATCGTGTACAATTGGCTTCTACACCTGGTATGGCGCATTTAAAGGTCGTTCTGGTGGGTTTAATCCTTGAGGGATCGATGCCCATTTTCCGCACTGTATCCTGATAAAGCAGGTTCAGGCTACTGCCGCCGTCCATAAGGACTCTAGTGAGGTGAAATCCGTCAATAATTGGGTCTAGAACCAATGCGGCGAATCCGCCATGACGGATGCTAGTGGGGTGGTCCCTTCGATCAAAATTGATCGGGCAGGAAGACCATGGGTTGAACTTTGGGGCGACTGGCTCCACCGCGTATACGTCCCTTAGCACACGCTTCTGCTCCCTCTTGGGGACGTGGGTTGCGTATATCATGTTCACCGTCCGCACTTGTGGGGGAAAACCTTTCTGTCCACTATTGTTCGGTGGCCGGGGCTCCTCCTCGTCATCGCTATGCAGCCCCTTTTCTCTGCTTTCGACATTTAACTTGCCTGCCTGCTTGAACTCCCAACAATCCCTGTTGGTGTGATTGGCTGGTTTTTGGAGGGTGACATGTATCTGGCATGAGCGGTCGAGTATTCGGTCCAAACTGGACGGGCCCGGAGTATTTCTTTTGAACGCCTTTTTCCACTGACCGGGTTTAGAGCCTCTGAATCCAGCATTAACTGCCGTATCCTTAGCATTGTCGCCGTTAATGCGGCGCTTTTGCTTGTTGCGACGCGACCTGCCACTGCTGTCCTGGGTATCTGAATTACCAGGGCTCTTGGTCATGTTATTGCTGCGAGCTAGCCAGCTGTCTTCTCCCACGCAAAAGCGGGTCATAAGTGTCGTGAGGGCTGCCATAGATTTCGGCTTTTCCTGTCCTAGGTGCCGTGCAAGCCACTCGTCATGGATGTTATGCTTGAAGGCTGCTAGGGCCTCTGCGTCCGGACAGTCGATGATTTGATTTTTCTTGGTTAGGAACCGTGTCCAGAATTGTCTGGCTGATTCCTCTGGCTGCTGAATTATGCGGCTTAGGTCATCGGCGTGTGGTGGTCGCACATAAGTGCCCTGGAAATTGTCGAGGAATTCGGCTTCCAGGTCCTCCCAACAACCAATTGATTCTGCTAGCAAGCTGTTAAGCCAATGCCGAGCTGGTCCTTTAAGCTTGAGTGGTAGGTATTTGATGGCGTGTAGGTCATCACCGCGGGCCATGTGGATATGAAGGAGATAGTCCTCGATCCATACCGCAGGATCTGTTGTGCCATCATATGATTCGATGTTCACGGGTTTGAAACCCTCGGGGATTTGATGATCCATTACTTCATCTATGAAGCATAGTGGGTGTGCGGCGCCTCTGTACTGGGCTATATCACGATGCAGCTCAAACGAGCTTTGTCTACTGTGTTCGGCCCAGACGGATTTACTATATCCGGCGTGACGAGTATTGTCTCGTGCTGTGGGGCGCCCACGTGATCCGTAGATCGATCTTGTTTGCCTTGCCTTGTCCTCCAATATATCTCGCAGGTCTGGCGCATTTTCCCATGCCTTGGTATTTTTTGAGCGGCACCGGGGTGCGGCTTTAGTGGAGGGCCGAGAGGCCTCTTTGTCACGGCCACGGGGTGGCCGGTCGGCCGCATCATGCGCTGGTGATTTAGGTGCTTACTCCTCTAATTGGGGTAGCAACCTGCGCTTTGGGTAGCTCTTGGAGGGGCGTTCGAGTTCATACTCTTCGGCCGCAAGGACTTCAGTCCATCTATTGGCTAGCAAATCTTGATCAGCTCTAAGTTGTTGCTGTTTTTTCTTGAGGCTGCTTGCCGTGGCCATAAGCCTGCGTTTGAAATGCTCTTGTTCAACGGGATCCTCCGGCACGACAAATTCATCGTCGTCGAGGCTTGCCTAGTCTTCGGAGGGAGGCATATAATTATCGTCCTCGACCTCTCAGTCTGCCGCTCTATCATGAGGGCTGGCTTCTCTATCCTCCTGTGCTGAATCTTGCTGGAGGTGGTTGTCTTCGGCACTGTCCGGGGTGTTATTATCCCCCGTGCCAGAATCACCATTTTTGTTTTGGCGGGATTTAGAGCGGCGCCGCTGACGCCGGCGCTTAGGCCGCTTCTTGGAGGGGTCATCCTCCGCTGTTCCATCACCATTGCCTTCTTTTGGGGTGTCCACCATGTTACGACGAGGTGGCTTTCCAGTGCCCTATAGGCGCTGGTTCTTGATCGTCTCATGCGTCGGCGTCCATACCGTCGATGTCTTTGGAGTCGAAGTCGAGCATGTCGGTTAAATCATCGACAGTGGCTATGAAGTGGGTGGTGGGTGGGCTTTGAATTTCTTCATCATCCGCATCCCAACCTTGCCGACCATAGTTCGGCCAGGGCTCTCCTGACAAAGAGAGAGACTTTAGTGAATTCAGAATATCACCGAAGGGCTAGTACTGAAAGATGTCCGGTGAACTCCATGATCGGCGCCCAATCGGGTTCGACCGTTCGGGGCGCAGAGGGCTCGGAGTCCGGAGTCCGGCTCCTTGGAGTCACGGTCTTCGCAGAGAATAGGGCTGGTCTTCGGCTCGATCACCATAGAGAATGCAGCCCCTGAGGTGGTGTCTAACCACCCGTCCTCGGTTGGTGTGATCGGCTCCGAGCTAGGGGTCGGAGCGGACACGGTGCGGCCTCTAGGGCACTGTTTGGTGGCAGAGCTAAATCATGCCCATCGTGACAGTGCGGCACGCTCGGCTGTGGCTCGAATCCGTCGAAGATCAAGTCTCCGCAGATGTCGGCCGTGTAGTTCAAACTTCCAAATCTGACCTGATGGCTAGGGGCGTAGCTTTCGATCTGCTCGAGATGACCAAGCGAATTGGCCTACAGTGCAAAGCCGCCGAATACGAAGATATGTCCGGGGAAAAAATCTCACCCTGGATCGCATTGCTATTGATGATCGGAGAAGCCATCGGGCCTAAAAGTGACGACACAGAGGAACTCTCAATGAAAGCACCAATGTTGGTGTCAAAACCGGTGGATCTCGGGTAGGGGGTCCCGAACTGTACGTCGAGGTCGGGTGGTAATAGGAGGCAGGGGACACGATGTTTTACCCAGGTTCAGGCCCTCTCGATGGAGGTAAAACCCAACGTCCTGCTTGATTAATATTGATGATATGGGTAGTACAAGAGTAGATCTACCACGAGATCAAAGAGGCTAAACCCTAGAAGCTAGCCTATGGTATGATTGTTGTTCGTCCTATGACTAAAACCCTCCGGTTTATATAGAAACCAGAGAGGGCTAGGGTTACACAGAGTCGGTTACAATGGTAGGAGATCTACATATCCGTATCGCCAAGCTTGCCTTCCACGCCAAGGAAAGTCCCTTCCGGACATGGGACGAAGTCTTCAATCTTGTATCTTCATAGTCCAGGAGTCTGGCCGAAGGTATAGTCCGGCCATCCGGACACCCCCTAATCCAGGACTCCCTCAAAGTGCTTTTCCGAACACCCCCGTATTTTATGCGAGGGGGCTGAAGCCGATGACTGGAAACTTTCAGATTATACAAAAACAGCCGCACAGGAGGAGCCACAACATTTAGGCATAATCTTAAAATATGATAATATTGTTTTTACAATTTCAATACATTTTACTCGAACATCATCTCTTTCGAGCACTGACCCTCTATCAAGCGGGCACCCTCTAAGACATCTTCAAAATAATACTCTGGCGGGTGGTGCTCCTTGCCCTCGGGTGGACTTTTTGCTGCAACATCGGTGGCCTTCATCTTCGCCCATTACATCTTCACACGGGCAAGGCCATCCGTGCACCTTCAATGCACGTGGACTGCTTAACAGCGTCGATACGCGGCACCACATCACCTAGTCGCCGTACTAAACTGAAATAACTCTTCGGAACTGGTTCAGTCGGCCACAGCCGGACTATGACGTCCTTCATGGCAGAACCAGATATCTTGTGAAGCTCAGCCCATTGGGCCATCTGTTCGTTCAACAACAGTGGGCGCGTTGGCGTGCTGAATTGTGACCAAAAAAGCTTCTCCGTTGCATGCCCTTCCCGCGCTTCCTAAAACTACGCCGCATCGGAGGCACTCTTCGGCAAGTCCAAAAATGCGTCTGGGGAGCTCCACATTTGATTAAGAGGGGCATACTTTGCATCGCCAAACTTAGTGTGTAATAAGAAAGGCTTATCGGCCGCTATCTCCCCAACTTGCCAGATCTCTTCTCGAGCCGCTCTAGACTCAGATCGTGCTTCTCTTGCCTCTTGTAATGCCTTGTCAAGATCGGTTGCTTTGGCCTTGTTATCCTTCTCAAGGAATTCGCACCGGACAAAGGATTACTTCAGCTCACGCGCCATAGTGGCCATTCTCTCCTCACACTGGCGCTGAGCAACCTGTCCAGCCTCTAACTCATCAGCTGCCTTCTTGGCAGCCACATTACTCATCCAAGCTTGCTCCTTGGCTCGGGCAAGTTCAGCCCGAAGGGTCTCAACCGCGACAGCACCATCTGTAGAATTGCATGTCTTAGAACACAATTCTAGCTTTGGGCTCATGTCACTATACATACTCTAACACATACCTTGCGCCTTGTCGAGTCGCCTGTTAATAAGCGTGATGTCGTTATCCGCCACATCAGGCTTATGCTCCAGACCTGCAACCTATGTAGTGTGGGCAGCCATCATGGAAGTAACAGCCTGTGTTTCCAATCATTAGATTATTACCTCAGGACATCTTTTTCGATCCTCTGATCGCCTACCTTTGGGCGCCAACCAGAGTCTCAGGGGCTACTATCTATACACAGGTGCATTTTTGCGTATAAAGCACAATAAAAAATTTAAACATCACATACCTCAAGGCCTCTTAGTAGGCTCATGAAGGCTTCATTCAATCTGCTTTTCACAGACATAATCCTCTCAACCACTGTACCCATCAAGGTATGGTGATCATCTGAGATTGATGAACACCGTAACATGTCCGTCAGTGTATCCAGCGCATCCGGATTCCTGGAAGCGGCTATGGCAGCATAGACTCCCTTCGACAGGGTATGTTTACTTGACCCTAGAGTCGTCTCCGGTGATGTCTACTACACAACCTTCTTCTTGTAGACATTATTGGGCCTCCAAGTGCAAAGGTTTGTAGGACAGTAGCAAATTTCCCTCAAGTGGATGACCTAAGGTTTATCAATCCGTAGGAGGCGTATGATGAAGATGGTCTCTCTCAAGCAACCCTACAACCAAATAACAAAGAGTCTCTTGTGTCCCCAACACACCCAATACAATGGTAAATTGTATAGGTGCACTAGTTCGGCAAAGAGATGGTGATACAAGTGGTATATGGATAGTAGATAAAGGTATTTGTAATCTGAAATTATAAAACAGCAAGGTAACTAATGATAAAAGTAAGCGTAAACGGTATTTCAATGTGTTGAAACAAGGCCTAGGGTTCATACTTTCGCTAGTGCAAGTTCCCTCAACAATGATAATATAATTGGATCACATAACTATCCCTCAACATGCAACAAAGAGTCACTCCAAAGTCACTAATAGCAGAGAACGAACGAAGAGATTATGGTAGGGTACGAAACCACCTCAAAGTTATTCTTTCCAAATCAATCTGTTGGGCTATTCCTATAAGTGTCTCAAACATCCCTAGAGTTCGTACTAGAATAACACCTTAAGACACAAATCAACCAAAACCCTAATGTCACCTAGATACTCCAATGTCACCTCAAGTATCCGTGGGTATGATTATACGATATGCATCACACAATCTCAGATTCATCTATTCAACCAACACATAGGACCTCAAAGAGTGCCCCAAAGTTTCTATCGGAGAATCACGACGAAAACGTGTGCCAACCCATATGCATAGGTTCATGGGAGGAACCCACAAGTTGATCACCAAAACATACATCAAGTGAATCACATGGTATCCCATTGTCACCACAGATACGCACGACAAGACATACATCAAGTGTTCTCAAATCTTTAAAGACTCAATCCGATAAGATAACTTCAAAAGGGAAAACTCAATTCATTAGAAGAGAGTAGAGGGGGAGGAGAAACATAATATCCAACTATAATAGCAAAGCTCGCGATACATCAAGATCGTGCCAAGTCAAGAACACGAGAGAGAGAGATCAAACACATAGCTACTGGTACATACCCTCAGCCCCGAGGGAGAACTACTCCCTCCTCGTCATGGAGAGCACCGGGATGATGAAGATGGCCACCGAAGAGGGATTGCCCCCTCCGGCAGGGTGCTGGAACGGGTCTAGATTGGCTTTCGGTGGCTACCGAGGCTTCTGGCGGCGGAACTCCCGATCTATTGTGCTCCTGGATGTTTTTAGGGTATATGGAGATATATAGGCGGAAGAAGTACGTCAGGGGGGCCACGAGGGGCCCACAAGGATGGAGGGTGCTCCCCCCTACCTCATGGCCTCCTCGAAGGTCCCCTGACGTGCACTCCAAGTCTTCTGGGCTTCTTTCCTTCCAAAAATGAGTTCCGTGAAGTTTCAGGTCAATTGGACTCCGTTTGATTTTCCTTTTCTTCGAAACCCTAAAACAGGGTAAAAACAGAAACTGGCACTGGGCTCTGGGTTAATAGGTTAGTCCCAAAAAATGATATAAAAGTGTATAATAAAGCCCATAAACATCCAAAACAGAAGATAATATAGCATGGAGCAATCAAAAATTATAGATACGTTGGAGACGTATCAGCATCCCCAAGCTTAATTCCTGCTCGTCCTCGAGTAGGTAAATGATAAAAATAGAATTTTTGATGTGGAATGCTACTTGGCCTAATTTCAATGTAATTCTTCTTAATTGTGGCATGAATATTCAGATCTGAAAGATTCAAGACAAAAGTTCATATTGACATAAAAATAATAATACTTCAAGCATACTAACAAAGCAATCATGTCTTCTCAAAATAACATGGCCAAAGAAAGCTATCCCTACAAAATCATATAGTCTGGCTATGCTCCATCTTCACCACACAAAATATTTAAATCATGCACAACCCCGATGACAAGCCAAGCAATTGTTTCATACTTTTGATGTTCTCAAAAATTTTCAATCTTCACGCAATACATGAGCGTGAGCCATGGATATAGCACTATAGGTGGAACAGAATGGTGGTTATGGAGAAGACAAAAAGGAGAAGATAGTCTCACATCAACTAGGCGTATCAACGGGCTATGGAGATGCCCGTCAATAGATATCAATGTGAGTGAGTAGGGATTGCCATGCAATGGATGCACTAGAGCTATAAGTGTATGAAAGCTCAACAAAAGAAACTAGTGGGTGTGCATCCAACTTGCTTGCTCACGAAGACCTAGGGCATTTTGAGGAAGCCCATCATTGGAATATACAAGCCAAGTTCTATAATGAAAGATTCCCACTAGTATATGAAAGTGACAACATAGGAGACTCTCTATCATGAAGATCATGGTGCTACTTTGAAGCACAAGTGTGGTAGAAGGATAGTAGCATTGCCCCTTCTCTCTTTTTCTCTCATTTTTTTTATATTTTGGGGCCTTTTTATGGCCTCTTTTCTTTCTCTTTTTTTATTTGGGCTTCTTTGGCCTCTTCTATTTATTTTTTGTCCGGAGTCTCATCCCGACTTGTGGGGGAACTATAGTCTCCATCATCCTTTCCTCACTGGGACAATGCTCTAATAATGATGATCATCACACTTTTATTTACTTACAACTCAAGAATTACAACTCAATACTTAGAACAAAATATGACTCTATATGAATGCCTCCGGCGGTGTACCGGGATGTGCAATGACTCAAGAGTGACATGTATGAAAGAATTATGAACGGTGGCTTTGCCACAAATACGATGTCAACTACATGATCATGCAAAGCAATATGACAATGATGAAGCGTGTCATAGTAACGGAATGGTGGAAAGTTGCATGGCAATATATCTCGGAATGGCTATGGAAATGCCATAATAGGTGGGTATGGTGGCTGTTTTGAGGAAGGTATATGGTGGGTGTATGATACCGGCGAAAGGTGCGCGGTATTAGAGAGGCTAGCAAAGGTGGAAGGGTGAGAGTGCGTATAATCCATGGACTCAACATTAGTCATAAAGAACTCATATACTTACTGCAAAAATCTACAAGTTATCAAATCAAAGTATTACGTGCATGCTCCTAGGGGGATAGATTGGTAGGAAAAGACCATCGCTCGTCCTCGACCGCCACTCATAAGGAAGACAATCTATAAATAAATAAATCATGCTCCGACTTCATCACATAACGGTTCACCATACGTGCATGCTACGGGAATCACAAGCTTTAACACAAGTATTTCTCAAATTCACAACTACTCAACTAGCATTACTCTAATATCACCATCTTCATATCTCAAAACAATCATCAAGTATCAAACTTCTCATAGTATTCAACACACTCATAAGAGAATTTTATTATTCTTGAATACCTAGCATATTTAGGATTTTAAGAAAATTACCATGCTATTTAAGAATCTCAAAATAATCTAAGTGAAGCATGAGATTTTATCTATTTCTTCAAAATAAAACTACCACCATGCTCTAAAAGATATAAGTGAAGCACTAGAGCAAATGGAAAACTACTCCGAAAGATTTAAGTGAAGAACAATGAGTAGTCGAATAATTATGCAACTATGTGAAGACTCTCTAACATTTAATAATTTCAGATCTTGGTATTTTATTAAAACAGAAAGCAAAACAAAATTAAATATAAATTGACGCTCCAAGCAAAACACATATCATGTGGCGAATAAAAATATAGCTCCAAGTAAAGTTACCGATGAACGAAGACAAAAGAGGGGATGCCTTCCGGGGCATCCCCAAGATTAGGCTCTTGGATATCCTAGAATATTACCTTGGCGTGCCTTGGGCATCCCCAAGCTTAGGCTCTTGCCACAACTTATTCCATAGTCCATCGAATCTTTACCCAAAACTTGAAAACTTCACAACACAAAACTTAACAGAAAACTCGTAAGCCCCGTTAGTATAAGAAAGCAAATCACCATCATAAGGTACTGTAATGAACACATTCTTTATTTATATTGGTGTAATATCTACTGTATTCCAACTTCTCTATGGTTCATACCCTCCGATACTACTCATAGATTCGTCAAAATAAGCAAACAACACAATGAAAACAGAATCTGTCAAAAACAGAACAGTCTGTAGTAATCTGTATCAAAAGTATACTTCTGGAACTTATAAAATTCTCAAATAAATTGGTGGACCTGAGTAATTTGTCTATTAATCATCTTCAAAAAGAATTAACTCAATAGCACTCTCCAATAAAAACTGGCAGCAATTCTCATGAGCACTAAAGTTTCTGTTTTTTACAGCAAGATCGCAAAGACTTTCCCCAAGTCTTCCCAAAGGTTCTACTTGGCACAAACACTAATTAAAAGCATAAAACCACATCTAAACAGAGTATATATGAATTATTTATTACTAAACAGGAACAATAAGCAAGGAATAAAAATAAAGTTGGGTTGCCTCCCAACAAGCGCTATCGTTTAATGCCCCTAGCTAGGCACGATGATTTCAGTGATGCTCACATAAAAGATAAGAATTGTAACATAAAGAGAGCATCATGAAGAATATGACTAGCACATTAAGTCTAACCCACTTCCTATGCATAGGGATTTTGTGAGTAAACAACTTATGGTAACAAGAAACAACTTGCATAGGAAAGGAAAACATGCATAACTTCAAAACTTTAAGCACATAGAGAGGAAACTTGATATTATTGCAATTCCTACAAGCATATATTCCTCCCTCATAATAATTTTCAGTAGCATCATGAATGAATTGAACAATATAACCAGCACCTAAAGCATTCTTTTCATGATCTACAAGCATAGAAAATTTACTACTCTCCACACAAGCAAAATTCTTCTCATGAATAATAGTGGGAGCAAACTCAACAAAATAACTATCATGTGATTGAAAATTAAGATCAAGATGACAAGTTTCATGGTTATAATTATTCTTTAAAGCATACGTGTCATCACAATAATCATTATAAATAGGAGGCATGCTTTCATCATAATAAATTTGCTCATCAAAACTTGGGGGACAAAAAATATCATCTTCATCAAACATAGCTTCCCCAAGCTTGTGGCTTTGCATATCATTAGCATCATGGATATTCAAGGAATTCATACTAACAACATTGCGATCATGATCATTATTCACATATTTTATGCCAAGCATTCTATGTAATTCTTCTTCTAGTATTTGAGCACAATTTTCCTTTCCATCATACTCACGAAAGATATTAAAAACATGAAGCTTATGAGGTAAACTCAATTCCATTTTTTATAGTTTTCTTTTATAAACTAAACTAGTGCTAAAACAAGAAACTAAAAGACTCGATTGCAAGATCTAAAGATATACCTTCAAGCACTCACCTCCCCTGCAACGGCGCTAGAAAAGAGCTTGATGTCTGCTACACAACCTTCTTCTTGTAGACGTTGTTGGGCCTCCAAGTGCAGAGGTTTGTAGGACAGTAGCAAATTTCCCTCAAGTGGATGAGCTAAGGTTTATCAATCCGTAGGAGGTGTAGGATGAAGATGGTCTCTCTCAAGCAACCCTGCAACCAAATAACAAAGAGTCTCTTGTGTCCCCAACACACCCAATACAATGGTAAATTGTATAGGTGCACTAGTTCGGCGATGAGATGGTGATACAAGTGGTATATGGATAGTAGATAAAGGTATTTGTAATCTGAAATTATAAAAACAGCATGGTAACTAATGATAAAAGTAAGCGTAAACGGTATTGCAATGTGTTGAAAAGGCCTAGGGTTCATACTTTCGCTAGTGCAAGTTCCCTCAAGAATGATAACATAATTGGATCACATAACTATCCCTCAACATGCAACAAAGAGTCACTCCAAAGTCACTAATAGCGGAGAACGAACGAAGAGATTATGGTAGGGTACGAAACCACCTCAAAGTTATTATTTCCAATCAATCCGTTGGGCTATTCCTATAAGTGTCACAAACAGCCCTAGAGTTCGTACTAGAATAACACCTTAAGACACAAATCAACCAAAACCCTAATGTCACCTAGATACTCCAATGTGACCTCAAATATCCGTGGGTATGATTATACGATATGCATCACACAATCTCAGATTCATCTATTCAACCAACACATAGGACCTCAAAGAGTGCCCCAAAGTTTCTACCGGAGAATCACGACGAAACCCGCAAGTTGATCACCAAAACATACATCAAGTGAATCACGTGGTATCCCATTGTCACCACAGATACGCACGACAAGACATACATCAAGTGTTCTCAAATCTTTAAAGACTCAATCCGATAAGATAACTTCAAAAGGGAAAACTCAATTCATTACAAGAGAGTAGAGGGGGAGGAGAAACATAAGATCCAACTATAATAGCAAAGCTCGCGATACATCAAGATCGTGCCAAATCAAGAACACGAGAGAGAGAGAGAGATCAAACACATAGCTACTGGTACATACCCTCAGCCCCGAGGGAGAACTACTCCCTCCTCGTCATGGACAGCACCGGGATGATGAGGATGGCCAACGGATAGGGATTGCCCCCTCCGGCAGGGTGCCGGAATAGGTCTAGATTGGCTTTCGGTGGCTATGGAGGCTTCTAGCGGCGGAACTCCCAATCTATTGTGCTCCCGGATGTTTTTAGGGTATATGGAGATATATAGGCGGAAGAAGTACATCAGGGGGGCCACGAGGGGCCCACGAGGGTGGAGGGCGCGCCCTAGGGGTGGGCGCGCCCCCCTACCTCGTGGCCTCCTCGAAGGTCCCCTGACGTGCACTCCAAGTCTTCTGGGCTTCTTTCCTTCCAAAAATGAGTTCCTGAAGTTTTAGGTCAATTCGACTCCGTTTGATTTTCCTTTTCTTTGAAACCCTAAAAACAGGGTAAAAACAGAAACTGGCACTGGGCTCTGGGTTAATAGGTTAGTCCCAAAAAATGATATAAAAGTGTATAATAAAGCCCATAAACATCCAAAACAGAAGATAATATAGCATGGAGCAATCAAAAATTATAGATACGTTGGAGACGTATCATCCGGCTGTAAACCGGATAGTCCGGAGCCTTTATTGTTAATTCTTGTAGGGTCTGCACACTTCGGACTTTGGGCGACCAAAGTTTCCCCTTGGGGCGCTAGCTCTATTATCCCCAGATCGGGAGAGACCCTCCGAGACGACACCTCGACACCGTCCGCCCTGTTGGGTGAGGAAACTTGTAGAAGCATTTCGCTTTCCATCATCTTGGGTAAAAGGTCCCCGAGGAGGAAGCTTGTTGAGGAAGACTGTGTGTCGGACTACAAAACACATATTCTAGATGTTATCTTTGCAAAGAAAAAAGGAACGGGGTATGTTTAAAATATCTTTGTTCACTTACGATTCGGCTGGAGGCTTGTCCTTATGAAGGGATTGTGCGACAACGACACCTTCCGAGCTTGAACCACCTGACAGGGGCGCTTTGCCTCGCTTAGGAGCCCTCACCTACCAACTCTCGGAGGCGGCCCTTTTCTTATCATAGGAAGGAGGGATGTCAGCTTCTCCTTTTCTTTTGTCTTCGGAAGAGGGAGCCCTAGTCTCCCCGGACAGAGCGTGTGGTTTGCCTAGAGGATGGAAGCCACCTTTGGCTCCCCCGCTCTCCTCATTCTCCTCTTCGGCCGACGCTTGGTATGGCGCTGGGACCAGCATCCTAGTTAGTACGAGATTAGCTGAGTCTTCGGGAAGAGGAGCCGAACACTTGATTCGCTCCGCTTTCTTTATCCAGCCCTAGAAGAAGATGATTTCCTCGGCATTTTATTATAACATGTGTGTCTAAGCTGTATTCGAGAGTCAGGTGCTTACCGAGGTATCCAGATGGTTGCTGTCAAGTCCGACATCCTCTGTAGTATCCGGCCATTGTTTTCGTTTCCCAGAAAATAACTTCCACATTCCTCAGTGCGTCGTACCAAACAAGTGATGAAGGGTTCGTGGTCCTTCTAGATTAAACTCCCACATGCGGAGGGGCCGTCTTTGGCATGGGAGGACCCAGTGGACTAAAATTACTTGAATCACGTCGATGAGTTCAGTGTTCTTCTCAAGGAGATTCTGGATGCGGCTCTAAAGAGTCTGCACTTCATCGGTTGATCCCCAGTCCAACCCCTTATTAACCCATGATGCGAGCTGAATTGGAGGGCCAGATCGGAACGCAGGTATAGCCGCCCACTTGGTGCCACGGGGTTCAGTGATATAAAACCACTCCCGCTGCCATAAGTCAGAAGATTCTGTGAAGGATCCTTTTAGCCAGGGAGCGTTGATAAGTTTGCCCACTGTAGCACCACCGCACTCTGCCCGTCCCCCGTCGACTACCGTTGGCTTTACATTAAAGGTCTTAAGCCACAAGCCGAAGTGTGGGGGAATACGGAGGAAAGCCTCGCACGTAATAATGAATGCCGAGATATGAAGGAAGGAGTCCGGAGTTAGATCGTGAAAATCTAGCCCGTAATAGAACATAAGCCCTAAAACAAAGGGGTGGAGGGCGAACCCCAACCCTGGAGGAAGTGGGAGATGAATATGACCCTCTCGCTGGATCTGGGAGTAGGAATAACCTGCCCTTGAGCAGGAAGCCTATGGGGGATTTCCGCGGTCAGGTATCTAGCCGCCCGGAGCTTCGCAATGTCCTCCTCTGTGACGGAGGAAGGCACCCACCAACCTTGAGGACCGGGGCCGACCATGACAGGGAAGCTCGAAACAATCGAAACCTTGGGCGCTGGAGCTCGAGGTTGCAAAGGATGAGGAAAGAGTTGGCGTAAAGAAGCCAGACGGGCCTTAGTCCCTTTATAAAGATAATAAATATCGAACGCCTCCTCCTCGACCTTGAAACCCGCCTATCCTTAAGGAATCATGCCAACCAGACGATTGGAATACCCACGCCCGCGTTGATGAGGATCCCGCAATAAGGGGACACGATCTCTGCTTCGACCAGATGTGCCAATAAAATCACGTATTGGAACGTGGAACGGCAAGCGAAAAACAAAATGGTTCGATATAATAACCAGGTGGTGACATGGTATCACGTCACATAAAAATTGTCAGTGGATTGAACTCGCAAAATATTATTTCCTCTGTGGTGGCGGGTGGTATTTGTTTTGTAGAGCCGGATACGCTCGTTGCATCCGAAGACTGTGTTGGAATGTTCGGAGAAGGAACCCGCCTTGCAATGCCAAAGACAATTACGCACCGGACACCTCGTCATTGAAGCCTGGTTCAGGGGCTACTGAGGGAGTCCTGGATTAGGGGGTCCTTGGGCATCCGGACTGTGGTACGTGGTCCGGACTGATGGACTGTGAAGATGCAAGACCGAAGACTCTCACCCGTGTCTGGATGGGACTCTCCTTGGCGTGGAAAGCAAGTTTGGCATCTCAATATGAAGATTCCTTTCTCTGTAACCAACTTTGTACAACCCTAGTTTCCCCCCGATGTCTATATAAACTGGAGGGCTTAGTCCGTAGAGGACAAGACAATCATAATCAGATAGGCTAGATTTCTAGGGTTTTAGCCATTGTGATCTCGTGGTAGATCAACTGTTGTAACCCCCATACTCATCAATATTAATCTAGCAGGACGTAGGGTTTTACCTCCATCGAGAGGGCCCGAACCTGGGTAAACATTGTGTTCCCTGTCTCCTGTTACCATCAACATAAGACACACAGTTCGGGAGCCCCTACCCGAGATCCGCTGATTTTGACACTGACAACCTCCTTCCTCCCCACAACTCAGAGATCCTTCCTACACATGCCAGCCAATGGAACAGCTGGAGGCTTGCTCTTGGCCTGGGATGACAATGTCGTCTCAGGCTCGGAGATTTTGAAGCACAGGTTCACTATAACTGTCAGTTTCCAGTCCAGGAGCAACAACGATAGCTTTGTCATCTCCATGGTGTATGCCCCGTGCGATGTTGAGAGGGATGAGTTCTTTGCAGTAATGAACCACACAGCATAGCAAGTGACGGGGCCCTGGATCATCATCGGGGACTTCAACATGTACATGTTTAAGCACGAAAAGTCACAAGGAAGGAAGAATTGGGCTTTGATGGACAGGTTCAACACATGGATTAGACACCATGCTCTTGACGATATTGAAGTTGCCAACAGAAGCTTTACCTGGTTCAACAAGAGATCAGAGCCAACCCTGGTAAAGCTCAACATGGTGCTTGTCAACGCAGACTGGAACCTAGGATTCCTCAATACCTTCATTGCTGCCCTTTCTGCTACAACCTCAGACCACGTGCTCATTGGTGTGGATTTCTCAAGGAAGGCACCCAAAAGCTATTTCTTCCGTTTTGAAAACCACTGGCTGCACGGCTGCACATTCCAGAGGTCCTAAATCTGATAACATAGAGTTGGGAAAGAGGAACCAGACAGCTCGCGTCAGTCACCACTTTGATCAGTTTCAAGCTAAGAAGGACAAGAGCTGCTATCAGGGTCTGGGAATGCAAGAAATCACCCATGAGGGAGACCCTAGCCAACTGCAATCACGTTGTTCAGTACCTTGACTCCGTGGAGGAGAGAAGACATTTATCCAAGCTGGAGGCCTCTCTCAGAAACCATGCCAACTCAAAAGACCAGCAAATAATTCTGTGGCAGGCCAGCTTTTGGAGGAGAAGAGCCAAAATAAGAGGCTGCACTCTGGGAGATGAGAACACTAAGTTTTTGCATGCGGTCGCCAACTGTCAGCACAAAAAAAAACAATATTAAACTGTTGGTTAAGGATGACACAGAGTTTTATGGAGATCAGGACAAGCTTCAAATTTCCACTGAGTTCTTTACTGATATCTTCGGCAAGCAATCTGTGTCAATGCCATCTTTGGACCCCAGAAACTTATACGACTATGCTGATCTAAGCGCGTTGGAAGTGCCTTTCACCTAGGATGAAATTGCAATAGTAATACAGAAAGCTTCGAGTAATAAGAGCCCGGGGCCTGACGACTTCACTAATGAGTTCTACAAGAGCTTTACTGGGCTTCTAAAGGAGGACTTAATGAGGTTTTTTCAAGCTTTCTATGACCATAGCAGTGATCTGAGCAGCATCAACACTGCAATATTGTGCGGCTCCCAAAGAAAGAGAACCCAACGGATATTCGGGATTTTAGGCACATTGCTTTGGTCCACAGTATACCCAAGCTTACAACAAAGGTTCTAGCAGTCCGACTTCAAAATCTCATCCCGAGCCTCATACACCCTCTACAATCTGGTTTTCTGCCTGGAAGATGCATAGCCGAAAATTTTGCTTTGGCGGCCGAACTGGTTCAGCAGGAAAAGAAGAGGAAAAGGACAATGCTAGTGCTCAAGTTAGATTTCCAGAAAGCCTTCGACAGTGTCAGTTGGGATGCTTTGAAGCTCATCCTTATAGCCAGAGGTTTTGGAAGCAAATGGGTCAGATGGATACACGACATCCTATCAACTAGTTCATCCAGGATAGTAATCAATGGATATGCCAGGGAGAAAATCATTTTAAGAAGTGGTCTAAAGCAAGGGGATGCCCTATCTCCCTAAATCATTTTAAGAAGTGGTCTAAAGCAAGGGTATGCCCTCTCTCCCTACCTCTTCATCTCGGCAGCCGATGTTTTGCAACAACTCTGCAAAAGGGAACACCAAGCGGGGAACCTTAAGCATCCACTTGGGGGTGGTGGCCCCTTCCTTATCCTACAGTATGCGGACGACACGTTGACCTTAATGCAAGAGGACATCAAGCAAACACGAGTTATCAAACGGATTCCACAGGCCTTCAGTGTTTTCACGGGACTTAAGATCAATTATCACAAGAGCACTATCATGCCAGTATGCCTTGACGAACAGACTTGTCAGAGTATTGCGGATATTCTACAATGTTGGGTTTCGGCTTTCCATGCACGTACTTTGGATTACCCCTCTCTCTCAACAAGATCACACATGGACTGTTGATGCCGGTGATTCACAAAGTGGACAAGTGATACGTCTCCAACGTATCTATAATTTTTGATTGTTCCATGCTATTATATTATCAAACTTGGATGTTTTATATGCATTTATATGCTATTTTATATGATTTTTGGGACTAACCTATTAACCTAGAGCCCAGTGCCAGTTTCTGTTTTTTCCTTGTTTTGGAGTATCACAGAAAAGGAAAATCAAACGGAGTCCAATTGACCTAAAACTTCACAGAACTTATTTTTGCAAGGGAAGCAATCTAGGAGACTTGGAGTAGACGTTTGGGAAGCTTCGAGGTGGCCACGAGGCAGGGAGGCGCTACCTACCCCACTAGGCGCGCCCCCACCCTCGTGGGCCCCTCGTGGCTCCCCCGACTGACTTCTTTCGCCTATATATGTCCATATACCCTAAAAACATCGGGGAGCAGAATAGATCGGGAGTTCCGCCGCCAGAAGCCTCCGTAGCCACCGAAAACCAATCTAGACCTGTTCCGACACCCTGCCGGAGGGGGGAATCCCTCTCCGGTGGCCATCTTCATCATCCCAACGCTCTCCATGACGAGTAGGGAGTAGTTCACCCTCGGGGCTGAGGGTATGTACCAGTAGCTATGTGTTTGATCTCTCTCTCGTGTTCTTGAGATGGTACGATCTTGATGTATCCCGAGCTTTGCTATTATAGTTGGGTCTTATGATGTTTCTCACCCTCTACTCTCTTGTGATGAATTGAGTTTTCCCTTTGAAGTTATCTTATCGGATTGAGTCTTTAAGGATTTGAGAACACTTGATGTATGTCTTGCATGTGCTTATCTTTGGTGACAATGGGATATCACATGATCCACTTGATGTATGTTTTGGTGATCAACTTGCGAGTTTCGTGACCTCGTGAACTTATGCATAGGGGTTGGCACATGTTTTCGTCTTGACTCTCCAGTAGAAACTTTGGGGCACTCTTTGAAGTTCTTTGTGTTGGTTGAATGGATGAATATGAGAGTGTGTGATGCATATCGTATAATCATACCCACAGATACTTGAGGTGACATTGGAGTATCTAGGTGACATTAGGGTTTTGGTTGATTTGTGTCTTAAGGTGTTATTCTAGTACGAACTCTTGAATAAATCGATCCGAAAGAATAACTTTGAGGTGGTTTCGTACCCTACCATAATCTATTCGTTTTTTCTCCGCTATTAGTTACTTTGGAGTGACTCTTCGTTGCATGTTGAGGGATAGTTATATGATCCAATTGTGTTATTATTGTTGAGAGAACTTGCACTAGTGAAAGTATGAACCCTAGGCCTTTTTCCTAGCATTGCAATACCGTTTGTGCTCACTTTTATCATTAGTTACCTTGCTGTTGTTATATTTTCAGATTACAAAAACCATTATCTACCATCCATATTGCACTTGTATCACCATCTCTTCGCCGAACTAGTGCACCTATACAATTTACCATTGTATTGGGTGTGTTGAGAACACAAGAGACTCTTTGTTATTTGGTTGCAGTGTTGTTTGAGAGAGGCCATCTTCATCCTACGCCTCCCACGGATTGATAAACCTTAGGTCATCCACTTGAGGGAAATTTGCTACTGTCCTACAAACCTCTACATTTGGAGGCCCAACAACGTCTACAAGAAGAAGGTTGTGTAGTAGACATCAAGCTCTTTTCCGGCGCCGTTGCCGGGGAGGTTAGTGCTTGAAGGTATATCTTTAGATCTTGCAATCGAATTTTTTTGTTTCTTGTTTTATCACTAGTTCAGTCTATAAAAGAAAACTACAATAAAATGGAATTGAGGGAAAAATGGAATTGACATGCTTATGTGATGCCTAATATCTATCATGAAAATAAGGATTCCGATAATTGTTCTCAAGTGCAAGAAGAAGAATGCATTAGAATGTTTGGCACTAAATCTTTGAATGATGAGCATGATTGCAATGTTGTTAGTATGAACTCCTTGAATATCCATAGTACTAATGATGATTGCACTAGTCATAATGAAAATGTCTCTTATAAGCATGTCAATTTTTGTGGAATATATAGAGCCTGCAAGTACACACCAATTAGGGAAAATAGATTTTACAAGAGGCATAAGTATTTGGAAACTAAATGGTTGCAAGAGAGGCTAAATGTTTGTGCTGAAAATTTAAAATTTCTTCACCATACTTGTGAACTTTGCAATGAACATGGTCATTTAAATCTCCAATGCAAATTGTTTCATGATCGAATCATGTCCAAAAATTGTGATGATTTTATTTCCCTTGCACATCATAATGAACTTAGTTTGCTTTTGGGTTATGAAGAAATGAAATGTATAACTAAGCATATCCTAGAATATAACCTTGAGAAATTCCTCGATATTGATCTAGAAGAAATTTTTATGTATTGTGCAGTAAATTGCATTGAAAATCCTTATATTGCCAATTACATAAAGAAAATAAAAAAATAGAGGATGAAGAGAATACTAATGAAAGGGAAGAGACTTCCCAATATCCTCCTATTATTTCTTATGATGAATCAGGTAACGAGGAGGAGCTTTCTATTCAACCAATCTCATTAATAAGGAGCTCAAAAAAGAGGGTTAAACCCACACATGATGTGAAGAATAAAAAGAAAATACCAAGAAGCAAAGGTAAAAATGTATCCCTCGCAAATGATGTTTCTCCTATTACTCATTGTGACGATGATAATTGCTATACTATTGGTGCTATCCATACTATTAATGATGAGAGTGATTATGCTTATGATATGAAAAGGCCCAAGCTTAGGGATGCTATGTTTGATGAGAATGACAAGTTTGAAAATATATTTGCTGCAATTAATGTTTGTCCCAAGCTTGGGGATGCTACGTTTGATGAAGATGATATTTGTAGTCTCCCAAGTTTTGATATGCAAATTTATTATGATGATTATATTGATGAAAGTGGGTTTGGAAGAGTGTCAACTTTAGGAAGTAATGATCCCACTACATTGGAGGATGTTGAATCTTATTATGACAATTATGAAGTGGATTTGGAGAGGTCATGACTTTATTTAGTAATGGTTCCACTATCTTGGAAGAGGTTTCAATCGATTGTGATGAGAACAAAGTTGCTACCTATGATGATTATTGTGATGATACTTATGCTATAAAAAGTAGTGATGATTATATTTATAAAACTTGTCATTATTATGATTACCCTTTTCTTTAATATTAGTCTTTTAATGTGGAAACAATTTGTAGTATTCGAGTTTCTTATGATACTCCCACTATTCCGAATGAGAAGAATTTTGCTTATGTGGAGAGTAGTAAATTTTCTATGCTTGTAGATCATGAAAGCAATGCTTTATGTGATGATTATATTGTTGAATTCATTCATGATGCTACTGAAAATTATTATGAGGGAGGAATATATGCTTGTAGGAATTGCAATAATATCAAGTTTCCTCTCTCTGTGCTTAAAGTTTTAAAGTTATGCTTGTTTTGCCTTCCTATGCTAGTTGATTATTGTTCCCATAAATTGTTTACTCACAAAATCCCTATGCATAGGAAGTGGGTTAGACTTAAATGTGCCAGTCATATTCTTCATGATGCTCTCTTTATGTTTCAATTCTTATCTTTTATCATCATGCCTAGCTAGGGGCGTTAAACGATATCGCTTGTTGGGAGGTAACCCAATTTTATTTTTGTTCCTTGCTTTTTGTTCCTGTTTAGTAATAAATAATTTATCTAGCCTCTGTTATGATTGTGTTTTTTATGTTTTAATTAGTGTTTGTGCCAAGTAAAGCCTTAGGATCTTCGTGGGTGATTGTTATTTGATCTTGCTGTAAAAAACAGAAAGTATGCACTAGTGCTTCACTTATATCATTCATCTTCACTTATATCTTTTGGAGTAGTTTGTTGTTGCTCTAGTGCTTCACTTATATCTTTTTAGAGCATGGTGGTGGTTTTATTTTATAGAAATAGATGAACTCTCATGCTTCACTTATATTATTTTGAGAGTCCTAAACAACATGGTAATTTGCTTTGGTTATGAATTTAGTCCTAATATGATGGGCATCCAAGAGGGATATAATAAAAACTTTCATATAAAGTGCATTGAATACTATGAGAAGTTTGATACTTGATGATTGTTTTGAGATATGAGGATGGTAATATTAGAGTCATGCTAGTGAGTAGTTGTGAATTTGAGAGATACTTGTGTTAAAGTTTGTAATTCCTGTAGCATGCATGTATGGTGAACCGTTATGTGATGAAGTCGGAGCATGATTTATTTATTGATTGTCTTCCTTATGAGTGGTGGTTGGGGACGAGCGATGGTCTTTTCCTACCAATCTATACCCCTAGGAGCATGCGCGTAGTACTTTGTTTCGATAACTAATAGATTTTTGCAATAAGTATGTGAGTTCTTTATGACTAATGTTGAGTCCATGGATTATACGCACTCTCACCCTTCCACCATTGCTAGCCTCTCTTGTGCCGCGCAAATTTTGCCGGTACCATATCACCCACCATTTACCTTCCTCAAAACAGCCACCATACCTACCTATTATGGCATTTACATAGCCATTCCGAGATATATTGCCATGCAACTTTCCACCATTTCGTTTATTATGACACGCTCCATCACTATCATATTGCTTTGCATGATCATGTAGTTGACATCATATTTGTGGCAAAGCCACCGATCATAATTCTTTCATACATGTCACTCATGAGTCATTGCTCATCCCGATCCACCGCCGGAGGCATTCATGTAGAGTCATACTTTGTTCTAAGCATCGAGTTGTAATTCTTGAGTTGTAAGTAAATAAAAGTGTGATGATCATCATTATTAGAGCATTGTTTGAGTGAGGAAAGGATGATGGAGACTATGATTCCCCCACAAGTCGGGATGAGACTCCGGACAAAAAATAAAAAATAAAAAAAGAGGCCATAAAAAAGATAAAAGGCCCAAATAAAAAAATAAAAATAAATAAATAAAGAGAGAAGGGGCAATGCTACTATCCTTTTACCACACTTGTGCTTCAAAGTAGCACCATGATCTTCATGATAGAGAGTCTCCTATGTTGTCACTTTCATATACTAGTGGGAATTTTTCAATATAGAACTTGGCTTGTATATTCCAATGATGGGCTTTCTCTGTCAGGACCCTGATTCTAAGTCACACCGATCTAGCATGTAACACATCATATCACTTTGTGGCCTCACGCACATTATACCCACGGGTGCCACCTTACCAGGCCCGGGACCGTTTGCACCTTTTGGCTCACGTATATGATAGTGTCGCTAGTAGTTTTGCGTGGACTTCGACGTTTAGCTTGTTACCTCAGCTATGATCTTGTGCCCTCGGCAGGGTCTTGTAGATAGTCAGGCTTCTCAACCTTTTTCTTTTATAGTTGTTTGTACTCAGACAAGTTAAGCTTCCGCTTGTGCTTGTTGCTTGTATGCTCTGTATGTTGGGTCATGAGACCCATGTTTGTAATACTTGGCTCCTCGGAGCCTATTGATAAATACTTTGAGTTGTAGAGTTTTGTTGTGATGCCATGTTGTATTTACACATATCAGGCATATTGTGTGTATGATTGAAATGCTTGGTATGTGTGGGATCCGACAACCTAGTTGCTTATCCTTAGTAGCCTCTATTATGGGGAAATGTAGTCTAGTGCTTCCACTGAGCCATGGTAGTCTACTACAGCCGGTTTACCGAAGTCCCGCTAGCCCAGTTACTACTACTCCAGAACACTTAGACTGGCCGGCATGTGATCCACTTTGTTCATGTGTCTGCCCCTTCGGGGAAATGTCACGCGTGTCTTCCGGAGTCCTGCTAGCCTGCTACAGCCCGGGTTCCCGGAGTCCTGTTAGCCCAGTTGCTATAGCCCGGATTCACACGTGATGACTGACATGTTCGATGATGGTTCATGTATGCATGTCCCCGTAAGCGAGCGCCACTTTGGGTTCATGACTAGTCATGTCGGCCCGGGTTCTCTGTCATATGGATACTAGCAACAACTATCATATATGTGAGCCAAAAGGCGCAAATGGTCCCGGGCCAGGTAAGGCGGCACCCGTGGGAATACCGTGCGTGAGGCCACAAAGTTATATGATGTGCTACATGCTAGATCGGTGTGACTTAGAATCGGGGTCCTAACAGCTTTGGTATCAGAGCCTGACTGCCTGTAGGATTACCAAGCCAAACTAGTCGAAGTTGTGTCTAGAAATGCTTTAGTTATGTAAGGGAGTTGATTGTGGATGGGAACGTAAGGCACTTTTACTTCTTATACCTTATGCCCTTCTGATCCGAGTCATCTTATCTTTCTACGGGGTTAAGGAACTAGGATTTCTCTTCTTTCTATCAGGATCACGTGTTACTAATCCGTAGACTTATAGGATTTATGGATTCAAGCCCAGTTCAGTTCCTACTACTTCCATGTGTTGACAGTTGATCCCAAAACCTTGATATTGTGATGTTGAGTGGTCATGCCACTATTTTGCAGGATGTCTCAAATCTTTCTGAGCATTTACAGTCGTTATGCTGCCCGAGTCATCCCAGGTTTCTAAATAGTCTGATGCATTTGCAAATCCCTTCTTTCCGTTCCTGATGTCCCTTTGGGCCAGTTCAACCACACTAATCGGTGAGTTGAGGTACTTTATTGCCTCGACATATATGTTGGAGCCATTATTATGACCCTAGGCATCTTAGAGAACCACACATAATCTAGCCATGCTTTATATTCCCACTGTGATGATTCTAGCCACCATTCTCGAGAGAATCCCGTGATGCTACTTAGTAGTAGGTATTCCACTCCTGGGTTTCTGAACCTGAGATTCACCCTACTTACTTCATGTTGATAGTGTTGCTAGTTCTTTTAGGATATTAGTAACATTTGTGATAGTCCTTGAGGTCCGTGGTATTTCCTTCTTCCAAATATCATGAACTGCTTATGGAAAAAGTTCTCTGAACCAAAAGATCACAACAAAAGTGCTCCTGATGAGTTCTCCATTCTTATTGTGACTCTGCCAAATCTACCTTATGCATGGTTTATCCAGAAGAAATATGCTGAACTTTGTTCGACATGCTAATCTATGCATCCACAACTCAGAAAATCATATGTTCCTTGATTTGTCCCTCTTTAGTTGTTTTCCGACCTCCGTCTATCATTTGATAGTAAAGAGTGTGCGTGCATTCGTTCATCGATGCCTATTATTCATGTGGTCCGTCAAGCCATTCTATTCCGGAATGACTAGGAGAAACAAACTCCAGTACCTCATCCATATCTGGGATTGGGTCAAAGTAGTTGTATTCCACAGATCAAAATGCCAATCCAGCTTTTGTTCTATTCTACCTTGGAGTGCTACCCTCTTTATGTCAGGAATATCATAGGAATTGCACAACCTCTTATGAGTTCTTGACGTTGTGATACTTCTCGCCATAACTATTCATTCCTCGGGCACCGTGTTATTGTAACTAGAATGTCGACTGATGAATCATGATGTGTGAAATCAATACTCCTAGAAACCTCATTGCTTGGTAGTAAATGGACAATGATTTCATTCTTAGTGTGTTGACTATTGAATCACCACTCTAAGATTGATCGTGCAACCTAGTCCTTAGTTCTGGTGCACTCTTCGATCGATGAGTTAGGATTTTGCCAAACCATTGCTCTTTTGATCATATCATCTTGCCTTGAAAGGCAAGATTGTTCTCGAGCTTAGTAACACATCGGTGGTTCGTGATTTTCCGATTATCTTCTCGGAAGTATCACCAGGTTATTCCCTGGACGTTATGTTGAGCTCATGATCAAGTTGGTTTTCTTATAAACCACCCCTTCTCCAAGAATCTGTGTTGGGTACCCCTGAGCTAGTTGGTTAAGCTAAACAACAACTTTGAGAGTTGGATGATAAAAGCTTTGTCTAACTTAGTTCGTTCCAAAGGGATATCTTTTGTGTATGTGTGTTGAAGAAATATGATATCTTCATTGATTGGTCCTCGTGGTCAATTGTTGGACCTATTGTCTTATCCAAATCTTTGATTTGCGTATGGGCTATCGTCAAATAAAATCAGAACCAACGATGTTCGCAATGTTGTCTTACTCGCAGTTGTCCCTTGGGCATACACCATTATATCTTTTGGGTCTGACCAATGCTATCACCTTGTTCACATAATTGTGGAACTCCACTTATATGGAAACCTAGATGAATTTTTGTTGGGCCCATCGACAACGTCTTTATCTCCTCCATGATTCATGTTGAACATTAAGCTAGTGTTGGAAACTTTTGAAAGCATTTCTTCATGCTAGCTCATGAAGCATATGTTTGGATGAAAGAAGTGACTTCCTCTAATTCATGTGCATTCGATGCAAGTTGCCGCATTGAATTCGAGAAAGTTTATTTTTGCCTCCTCTAGAATCATCCCAAGTTAGGCATGCACGTGCAAAGTGCTCTATGGTTTGATAGGTTGGCCGCCTCCACTCCATATGTGTTCCTAGAACACCAAGCCACTAATTAATTTGTTCGAGGAAAAGGAGTTGTTGTGTGAATACTAGTTCATGCCCAAGATTCCAATATCCTCGATGATGGTTCCCCACCTGAACCCGGTAGTGTTTTGTTGTAAGACTACTATGTGGTCATGCTTGTCTTAGACAGCATGTTCACAGGTATGTAGCAGAACCAGCTCATGTTTTGGAGCTTGCTATCATAGTTCATTTCCCGAGAATCTCACAACTACATCTTGTCGGTTTTTGTTGCAAACTTTCTTTTCCAGAAATGACGTCTGAATATCCTGTTGCCAACCAGATCTGAATCTCGGGCAGATATGATGGTTGGAATATTCCCAACATTTTCATTTTGTTCCCAGCTTGCACTCGTCTGTGTGCCATTTTACTATGGGATGCCTTCTTAGTAATTCTTATTCAGGATCATCTTCAAAAGTGGTCCTACCATGGGTCCGATCCATTTCCGATGATAAGCCAAAATCATCCATTGCGTTGTCTTCAACAAGGTAGTCCACATCATCCATTCACTACAAAAAATACACTTCCGTGATGATACGTGTTTGTCACAGTAGGTTGCGTTTTTTGTCATGCATGTACATACATGACAAATTTATGACAGAATCTAGATAGCCATACCTGTGCTGTCGTAGAAGTGTTCCATGACATTACCAAAATTATCATCACGGGAGTGTCCACTTCCATGATGATAAATCACGTGTCACAGAAGTGCTTTCGTCAAGGGTGACCGACACGTGGCATCCACCGTAACGGAACACCGTTAAGCTATCGGGTCGGGTTTTGGATCCGATAACCCGTTAACAGCCCCGACCAATGGGGAATTTCCACGTGTAAAATTCTTATTGGCTGGACGAAACACGTGTCAGCTCATCAGTGGGTCAGATAGGCGCCTATGATACGTCAACACGTGGCACGGCCCAACAGAGGCCCATTCCTGTGAAAAGGCCGACCTGTTTGACTTGGTCAAAAGGTGGCAGGCCGACCCATGTAAAGCCTGTTAACGGCCTGTTCGCATATAGCCCATTTACAACTCGCTAACCCAAGGCCCGTTATGCCCTATCCGAATTAGGCCTAGTAGCGTCATCTGGGCCACCCAATATGATTCTAGCCCGTTTTCACTTCTGGTCCATGTATGGCCCATGACGTCTTTCGGCCCATATGAGGCCCTATGTAACTCTTGGCCTATTAACGACCCATGGTGAAACTGGCCCGTAATGAACAGTGTATCACTTTACACCCATTAATGGCCCGTGGTGAAACTGGCCCGTAATGAACAGTGTATCACTTTATACCCATTAATGGCCCGTTATTCTGTTGGGCTGTTTCCAGCCCATGTTATCTTTCGGCCTTCTCAGAGCCCATTTATTCTTGGGCTCATTTCCAGCATTCGTTTACTTATGGCCCGTTACTGTCATTTTCTGCTTGTGGGCCAAATTCAGCCCGTGGTTACAGTCGACCTGTTTGTGGTCCATTAATACGTTGGGCCATTTTCATAGCGTCATCAAATACGGCCTATTAACGATGGCCCGTTATGGTCGGCCCATGAACGGACGATTCCAACTCTAGCCCGTTTACGGCCATAATGCGGCCTGTTATTGGCCCATGTTTGGCCATCGATCATACTGCCCGTATAAGGCCCATTGATGATACGCCCGTAGAAGGCCCATTGTTTCTACGGCCCGTAGAAGGCCCATTGTTTCTACGGCCCGTAGAAGGCCCACTGTTTCTACGGCCCGTAGGAGGCCCAGTGTCACTACAGTAAATATTAGCCCATGGTTATTGTGGCCTAGTTTTAAAAAATAGGTTATTGCAGCCACTTGCAAACCGCGGAAAAAGAACTGCAATGACTAGAAGCAAACAAATAAACAAGACAACAAGGAAATAAATAAGCAAGCAACTTACGCTAGGCTATCACGACTATCACACATATTACATCCACTGGGCATCAAAGTTCGCCACGAGTGCAAATAAACACGCCGACAAAAGAATATACAAAACTGAGAGCACTTCAAAAGGCACTAGGCCTGGCCAGGTCGCCCCCCCCCAAACAGCTAAAGAAGCTGAGTAGACCTCAGTTGTGTCAATGATAGATGCATCAACACTAGATTTAAGGCATGATGGTGCGCACGGCAGTCCTTTGACATCTTCATTGCATCTGTGACTTCAAGTCGGAGCTGAGCTGAAGCAAGCCTTTCCGCTTTAAGTTGAGACTAAAGAAGTCAAACTGATTGAGGCAGCGACTGCACAGAGGTTGTCTCACACCTGCTGGTGAGTAGCTTCAACTCACTATCTTCATCAAGACAGGACCTTGGGGTCATCTCACTGTCCTCAAGATGGTTTGGCTCACTATCTTCCCTAAAGTTCTGCCTGGCGTAAGAGATACGAGTCTGAAAGAGAAACAAGGAGACACGTAACAGGTTTCACAATTATATAAGCAAATAAATGGATCTGTTCTGCATAAGGAACATGTTTTTACAACTACAATTTGAAACTGGTAGTTGTTGCAAACATCCAATCAGATGTAAACAGCAAAGCAAACAATAGTGGAGGAAATGATGCCTATCCAAATCTATACTAGAACAATGTTTGAAGGCTTGAGAAGGATGAACTTACATTACATGTTAACACGGGCTAGACAAAGCCCTTTTCCATGTTGATGGAAGGATAATTCAATAAATTCCCCAAAGAAAATTCTGTATAAGCGTTGCCATTATTCTACATTTTGCAAAGAGTAAATATAGATCAAATAATATTGGAAGAAACAGAGGATAATGAAGCTCAGGTGCAGACTGATGATACATAATCAAATAGCAATTAATTAAGTACAGCGTTACAAGGCAAAAGGGAGAGAGGTACTGACAAGAGCAATGCAGAGCCCATTATTGTTCTGAGATCGTATGATCCTTTGAGCAAGGAGATTCATCTGAAATTAGTTTTCATACAAGAGAGAAGGTAAGGCACAAGCAGAAATTTAGGAGTTCGAATTTTGAATTGATAGCATAGACAGTACCTGACGCCGGGCTCCCAACAGTTCTAATAGGGGTTTGGCCACTTGAGTAGGGGTAAAGTGTGGTGCAATTGGGCCTGTGTTTTCTGTGGCTGCTGATCTATCTGATTTAACAGGTATCACTACCTTTTCCAAATACCTAGTTTGTACTCCTTGATGACCTGCACTCACCCTTTTCCTTTTGGACACCTATTACGAAAGAACAACATTTGACTGGAAAAACATAGTGTGACAACACATGGAATAGCTACAGAAAATGGATAGGTATGGCCTATACTCATATATGATGCTTAAACTAAGCAGATGGTGTAACAGAGTAGAAGTAATGCAAGAGGTCAGAAGCAAAATATGTGCGACCAATACAACTTTGCAAAGTTATAGCAAGCACCTTGATGGGTGAATAAGATAGGCCATCCTCCACCATGCCAAGTTTGTTAGGCAGTGGATCATTCCGAAATATTCCTCTCGTGCGCCCATTCTCATATTCATTTTGATAACATTCAATATCTGACATGCACGAAAACATAAAAACAAGTGAGATTTTCTTTGTAATGCGGAAGTTATTCTAATCCAATACTGCCTCCGTGTAAACCCCTTTGTGCCATCTTTGCAATTCTTTTAAAAGATGCCATGCATGATGTAATTTGTTGTGTTCATTAATATAATTTGGCCTACTACTCAAAATATGAGAGCTCCAGAAGTGATGACACTTCATAGATGATAGCTTCAACATATAGTAAAGAAGAACAAGTCGACCTGACCTGACAGATTCAAAATATACTAAGGGAGAACAACTCGACCTGACCAGTCGACCTCAAGAGAAGAGTATCATCTTAAAGAAGAGCAGAAGAGAAAGCAGATTGAAGATATTACAAGTCTTTTAATACAATGTCGGTTGGCCACCCATGATGAACCAGAGTGCACAGAGAAATACTATTCTTTCCGGTCTCTCCATATGTGGCTCACATGCATTTCGAAACTAAAGTAGGAACATTTAGCTAACCAATTAAACATCTCTCAGATTTACGAATATCAGCAATAATATCATATATGAATTTGTACAACTAAGCTTGTTTAGCTCGATGGGTGGAGCAGTGTTATTACGACACGAACCACGTAGGCTGATTGTGGTCATCATAAAATGGGGAAAACATAAGCATGATGAGTACAATGTTGACCATGGTAGTGGGATGGGAGATCTGAAGCTGCAAACCGCACAAAGGGTAGTTAACAACCGATGTTTGCTTTGAAATAACAACTAAGATTTGGCATGGACAAGAAAGTACGGTCTACAAGTGACAAAGAAATGCAATTATGTTGTCTCTCTATATGTCGCGACATGCATTTGGAAACTCAGGTGGGACCTTTAGCTAACCAACTAAATGTGTCGGTTAACTAATATCAGTATCATATCACAATCATATTTGAACAACTAAGCTTTCAAATTCTGAGTGTTGTGTTGTTTAGCTTGAAGGGTGGAGTAATGCTAGTACGACAGAAAGCACCTACACAGATCATAGTAGAGTAGATAAAAGGGGAAAACCCTAAGCATCAAGAGAAAAAACAGGAAAGTGGAACTAGCTGGACCAGGGGGTGGCACACATGATTTTCGAAACGAATATAGGAACATTAGGTGACCAACTAAACGTTCTCTGTTTTAGTGATATGAGCATCATATCAGATTCGTATTTCAACACGTAAGCTTTGGGTTGAGGTCTTGAGGAGCAGTGCTAGCATGACACGAAGCACCTACGATGATGGTAGTGAATATAAAGGGGGGAAACCATAAGCTTTATGAGTATAGTGCCCGTGCCATGGCGGATCTGAAGGTGCAAACCGGACAAAGCTACTTCGCAACCAATGTTTGCTTTCAACTTGCCACTACGATATGGTACGTACAAGAAAAGTATAGTAAACAAATTACAATCTATTTTCCGGGTGAGATCAATAACTTAAGCACATATGGAAGAGTACCACCTCTCTTGCGACGCCGTGTAGGCCTATGCTGATACATTGAGGGTGCTGCGGGTGCGATGGTTGTCGGCGGCGGGGAAGAAGACTTTAGACGGCAGACGGCCGGGTCAGGGGATATATCATGTTGCCGTGGACGAGGCGGTCGTAGGAGCTGCAACGGCAAGGTGGACGACGGCGCCGATGAAGCAAGAGGAGGCTATGAAAGGATCCTGGTCCAGCGCCGTGGATGAGAGACGTCCATCTCTTGCAGTGGACGCCGGGGTAGGGGTAGCGGCTCTGGCAAGGTGGAGGATGGGGTGGCGAACGGAGGAGGCTGGCAGCAGTGCGGAGGTTGTCGTGCCGCCGACGGTGTATGAATGGGGAAATGGAGGGGAGGGGGGATCTCAAACTTTGGGACGCGCTTCTCTGAAATGGGGGAAAGTTACGAACTTATCCCCCGTTTAAAATTTCGGACATCGCGTCGGGGATAGGACAGTAATCTCGCATCTCCCAAATATTTGCCGGTAACTATTTCGGGCGAGGAGAGGGTGTTTTGCCGCCCACGGTTGGTGCCCACGGTGTATGAACGGGGCTGACAGGTAGGGCGGTTGTGTCACGTCTGATGGAAGTTACACATCTGCCCCTATTTAAAATATTAGCCTACATCAATTTCGGGCGAGGAGAGGGTGTTTTGCCGCCCACGGTGTATGAATGAGGCTGACAGGTAGGGCGGTTGCGTCACGTCTGATGGAAGTTACACATCTACCCCTATTTAAAATATAAGCCTACATCGATTTCGGACGAGGAGAGTTTGTTTTGCCGCCCACCGTGTATGAATGGGGAAATGGAGGAAGAGACACATGTCTTTCGGACAAGCTTGAATCAAATGTGTTTTGCCACCCACGTTTGGCGCCCACTGTGTCTGAATGGGCTCAGAGGCCGTCGTGTCACGTCTGATTGAAGTTACTAGTCTACCCCTATCGACAGTAGTGTAAATCATGTCGATAAGGATGTCAAGTGTCAGGGGTAGAGAGTAATTTCCATCTCGCAAACAGTTGCTTCGAGCAGCCCACAAATTATAGTGGGTGTTTAGCCACTTCATTCAAAACTTGGGAGAATTAGCATTCACGTTTGCCCTGGGACCTGGCAAACTAAATTCAAATCCAATTTGTATTTGATTACGAATATCCACAGATAATTATACGTTTTGTTATTTATTTCTTCAAAACCACAACAAAGATTTATTCCACCTTTATATATGATTATGATTTAGAAATGTCGTGATCTTCGAATTCAGTAGGTTGGATACACTCTGAGTCAAACAGTTATTTCATCCAATACAATATGCTCACACGACAAACAGTTCACCTTATGTCAATCATACAAGTTCTGAGGATTACCTCGCCTAAAAAATTCGGATCATTACAACACATGGACAACATAGGGGGTCTTGCAACATAATCCATTCAGAGACATGACACAACATGCAAGTACAATAATCTAATGAAAATTTCAACTGGTATCTAAAGAAGAACCGGGATTATCTTGGTCTTCAAATAGCAGTAACAGCAGGACCTCCTCCGTCTTCAAATGCAACATTCTTACTTCCTCCAATTCTTGGGTTGCTTGCATAATGTGTGCCGCTAATTCCGTAATTTCCAGCCCCAAGATAAATATTACCTCATTCATGGCAGCCACACCATCTCTTTCTGCCTCTAGTAGAGCCTCAAGCACTATAATATCTGTGCTCAGACTGCTCTCCGGCGGTGTTGGCTCTGAACTGCTACCATCTGGTAACATGGATGGCGCACTGCTTCCACAAATAGATTCTGGGGTTGTACATTGTGTCCTAGTGTGAACGGCATCCTGAAAGGTTTCTGCTGGACATCAATAAGAGATAGTTATCGTATGATCCAGGCAGTAAGCTTACATGGTAAACAACGGACGAATTATTGCCGAGCATGGAAAACTATATTTAAATGGTTCGAAGCAGCATCAGCCGAAAAGAAATTAAAATGGTAAGATGAAACTAGGGATGTAAGTGGCAAATAAACGAAATCCGCCAGTCCCATCTAGTTAGTTTTTGCTACCTCCCTAGTTCATTTTCCTCAAAAAAAACAAAAACTCTTTTGAACTATCATACCACTAGTGGACTTTAATCGGGATTAAACCGGACCCAGTTGACATCCCTAGTTGAAAGGGAGTGTACAACCGCTATATTTAAGTTGCCAAGGCATCTAAGCAGTTGAAATAATCTGAGAAAGCACTTAACAGTGTGGCCTCATATAAACTACAAAGACAGTCTTGTGATGAAGTTGAGAGGAAAAGTTAAGGACTCAAATGAAATAGGCATGCATTTCTTTACGATAGTACAGCAGGCACTGCTGACATATTGGCCAACTCAGGTATAGCGTAACAACAAATAAGCATTCGAATCAAGCAATACAGCAAAGCAGACAACTGAACTATTTGTAATTTGGTAGGATTACACGTTGAGGGCACAAGCCAAGAAAGCAGCCCACTCGCATTACATTTCACAAGTACTAAAACACAGTGGCTTACCATATGTTGCTGTGAAGCCTAGCTGCTGTTGCAATGTTCTTTGAAGATATCGTCAGCATCCCGTGGTTGCAAATCTAGTTGTTGTAGTTTATTCTACACCATCTATTTAGGTAAAATTAATTTTAATCGCATGCACTGGTCTGAATTGATCATCAATGGTTCATCTAAACTAATGAAAGAAGGGTGCGTGCATACACGGCAATACCCCCTCCGATTCTTTTTTACTTTGCGTATAACTTTTTCTCAATTTTCTCGTATTAGTCTGCGCGTTGTCGATTCCTAGCGCTGGTTTCCTTTTGTGCCTTGCCCCATCCGCCTCTGCCCTAATTAATTGGCAAATTAGTCCAGAAAAATTAAACCAGTGCCCTCCTTGGTATGCGGGTCAAGAGTTATGCGCAGAGTAAATAGAATCGGAGGGAGTATATCTGCTTCCCTCTATTTTTATGCTTGTTCGAGGTGCCAGCCCCAAAAGAACAAATATTTTGCTTGATGGGGTTGGCAGCTCCATAATTAATAGAAGCATCAAATTAGTCATGCAACTTGGGAAGATCAAGAACACACAAACAAGTAATGAACAGAGGCTCGGAGCAGTGATGTAATAGCTAGCATCAGAAAATGTAGGGTAAAACGAACAAAAAGCAGCGGAACCACATGCTAGTTTGCTGATGTGTAATTAAGCATAGAGAACATTAAGCAGTCTGATGGAACCAACAGGTGGCATCAGAACAAAACTAAAGCATATTAACTATATGTGCACTGGTATGTAATTTAGCTCATGTAACATGTTCACTGCCAGAAGTATGGCCCTACAGGTGCAAGCAGAATAACGCGTCTCATGAAAAACTGAATGATGCCCTGAAGAAATTCAAAGTGTGGTGCTTATGCTAGGAAAGTGAACGTAGGCGCCGGCCGTTGGATAATAGTACCTGATTCTCGGCGGCGTATGGGTATTGTTGTCATACTTGATAGCTAAGGATCGTCGATCGTGCTCGTGTTGCGGTTGAGTTTGGGACGGCTGTCGCCGTCGCTGAAGCGGCTCCGGTGCTACGGTTGCGGCACCTGTCGACATACAAGAAAGCTCATCTGTGGTAAGTGAACAGTTGCACGATAAAGAGAAAAACTAAAGGAGTACAAATCGAAATAACCTGATGAGGCTGCGGCGTCGGTAAAGCAGGGCCGGTGGAGTTGAATATGGCGTCCATGGAGCGGGTCCAGTGCAGTGGAAGAAGGCTTCGGCGGGCGCGTTGTACCGTGCTTTCGGTGAGGCAGATCTGTTGCGGCGGACGAGGGCTTGTATGAAGGGCCAGCGAAGGGGCGGACGAGGGAGTCAGTGAAGGCCTACACTGTGGTGGACGAGGGTGCCGGTTAAGCAGATCCGGTGCGGTGGACCATGATGGCGGTCAAGGAGATCTGGAGCGGTGGACAAGCCAGTCGCTGAAGCGGCTCCGGTGAAGTGGTGAGTTGGCGGTTGGGGGTTCCAAGGTGCGGAAGGTAGATTCGGCAGGGTGTGAGGTCCACCGCTGCGGCGGAGGACTAGATTTGGCGGCTTGCCGTGGTTGGGGGGCGGGGAGGGGAAGGGGAGGGGCTCTGGGGAAGAATGTTGGGGGCAAAGAGGGGAAAACAATGGAGTTACCAAAGCAGCCCTTCTCCGTTCATGTGGCAGGGGTAAAACAGGAATATCGCAGGGCTAAACTTTCGGGCACGTGATATTTCGATGTGAGCGGGAAGTTTGAAAGCTTTTGGCGCCTAAAATTATAAGTATTCTGCTCTCGTACGGCCGACTATGATATCATGGCCGACAATTTGTTTGTTTTGCACGCAGAAAAATGTGCAAGTTTTGAAAATCAATGTCTCCAACTCGAAACTTAGATTGTCCATTCAATTCAAATATGGATCATTGAGCTACTACAAGCAAATACCATCATACGGTCCAATTCAAATGAAATTCCAAATGTGTTTATCCTAAATATGATGACAAAAGCAAAAATGTATATGTTTATGAATAAAGTGGATGATTATAAAATTTGAACATGCCCATATGTGTATATCTATAGGTTTGATATATGAATTTGAAATCACGAAATCCCGGCTTAAAAAATGTACCTACGTTTAAATGAATTACAAAAGCTAATGATGGAGTCGAATTCCAAAATTCCAATCTTAGGTTTGTAATTCTGGTACATCAAGGTATATCACGCATGTTCAAAAGTAACGTTATCTCATGGTACAAACTGTAAAACAAATTGATCAACCATGAGTGCACAATATCTCAATTACGCTAAAGTCCCTCAAATATAGACACCTCACTCTTTATCTGAAGTCAACCCCCCCCACCACACACACACACACACACAGAGAGAGAGAGAAGTCGTTCTCTCCCCCAAACACCAACACACGAGCACATTAACACCCCTCTCTCTTGTAAAGTCCGGACCCCAACATAGGTCTCTATCACTTTGTCTCTCGGGCATGCACACATCTCTTCCCTCACTCTCTAGGTCTCCCGCTATCTCTCTTACCCAAGAACACGCACTATGTAGAGTGTATATTTCCCATACACACAAAACGTCGCCCCAAACGTCTATCTCCCTAGTAATGTGGTTCTCGCGCACTCACCTCACACACCACCCCCACTTCAAACAAGCACACTTTGTCTCCTTGTGCACCACTCTCCTCTTTCTATCTCTCCCACATGCGGACCCGCCCCAGCTCCTTCCTTGTATACATATATGTCGTGACTCTTTGCATAGCTCCCTAATGTATAATCGTTCTCGATTTAGCACATTGTTCTCTACACCATCTATTCTAGCTCTCTCATGAAGTCCCTATCACACACACGATGACTTGCTTCCCTTGCATCTCCGTTCATAGGACACAAACGACCCCTCGGACAACGTCAACATTGTCTCGCTATCTATACGCCATTTATGGACACAAACGACCCCTCTCGCCCCCTCTCTTCATCTCTCTCTCTCTCCGTCGCTAGCTCTCTCTTTCTCTCGCTCTCACACCCCTCTCCCACACACACACTCGATGTCTCTTCCAAATAGTCTGCTCCCCCCGCCCGCACCCATGCTATCTCGCTACTACACATGTCACACCATTCGCCCTTCCCTTATACTAGGTTTACATCATCAGTAGTCTCTCTACTCCACATACACCCTCTCCCTCTCACACACAAACGCGTGCACAAACACACAGACATGCACAAACACCCATTTACCTGGATCCTCATCTCTCCTCATGTCTGCATGTGTATCTCACATACTCACTCTCTAATTATGTATATGTGTCTCCACGTTACACAACACAAAGCCCCGTGTACATGTCTATCTCTATCCTCCACACACATAGACACAAAGAATCTGTTATCATTGCCTCAGTCTCTAACATATCACACACGCTCTCTCTCTCTCTCTCTCTCTCTCTCGCAAACACGCTCAACAAGGGTTTCCCCGTGAATAACTTACCGTCTATTCATGAACATTCATGGCAGTACGGCGAACACGAGATGTGAAAAATAATAAATCTACACGTGCTTAGACCACCTAGTATGACTACTAGGACTAGAGCAAGCCAAAAAGTGCGCCACCGTCACCCCCTCCTTGTCGGCGACGGGAAAATCTTCATTTTACACAGTCGAGAAGTCATTGTGCTAAGGCCCCACATGCCGAGGCATTGAATATAATGTAGATGCTAGTTTACAGAAGCAAGTATCGATAATACGTTTGTATCTCCATACTTATATTTCTTCTCTTATAAAAAACCGAATTGGTGATGATGGTACGTGTGCCATCTTGCAATATAGACCGTCTGATCTATATCTGACGGATGGAAATTAAACTAAAAGATACCCGCACCCCTCTCTACATTTGCAGACAAGGCCTTCCCTCGTTCATCCTTATCTCCAACAAACCTCATTGTTGAGCAATTAAGAAAGGAAGCCTCTGGAACAAACTGGCCTGGTGGCCGCTATCGGCGTCGTCAATCCCCATGCATCCGCTCAGTTCGACCACCAACCACCACCACACCCCACTCCTCTTCACCTTATCTCATATTTCTCAAGATATCATTAGTTTTTACACATGGGATTACTCCCGCAAGGGTCAATCACAACAAGTGTTTTATAAAAAAATGCATCTTGATGTTCCGTGCAATGCACGGATCTTGCTAGTACTCCTACACAAGACTAAGTTGGTGATGCTGGTGTGTCTGCCATCCGTCGTTTCTGACCATTAGATCTACATCTAACGATTGTGAGGTAAGTTGTTGCCTTTTCTCACCAACATCCCACTTGTCTACCAATTTGTAGAAAAACCCATAATTAGTATCTTAAAACCAACCACATCCCTCCCTGGCCTCACCAAAACAGCCGAAGGAATATATTCTAATTGAAACATAATATATCTCTAGTGACATATGTATATGAAAATTAGAGTGTTTTGTACCAAGTTTGTGAATAAGTATTATTCTAATTATGATTCGTTGCAACGGACATGAACATTGCTAGTATTTCCAACCATGCATTTCTTTTCCTAGTATTCCATAGTTTCGAGTTTTCCATCAAGATATTAGTCACTCATGGTTGATATTTACTTTCAATCATGTACACATATGCACTATGTAACTATCCTTGCTTATTGGCTTCCAAAGCTTAACTTTCACTCCTACTTACAATATGTAGAGTATTTAACAAAAAAACTACCACTTTTAACCAGCCCTAGGAGGAATCTATTGTACGAAAAATAGCAAAAACATACCCAAAATTTCTTAATCCACGCCAAAACTACCTAGTACTCCTACCGATTAGGTTCGTTTAAACCCATTTATGACAGGGTTGGCCCACATGTCCGTGCTGACGAGGCAGATTAAACCAACACATTTTGTTTGACCGTTGACACGAGGGACCCACATCTGACCTTCTATCCTATTATTCCCCCTCAAATCATTATTTTTCCTGCACATTACTTCAAACAGTACTGATGCGTGTTCATCGGTGGCACCGGTGATGAGCGAGTTGGCCGCCGCTCCGCCGGACGGGCCGGATGCCGCGCTGGCCTTCGCACGGGTTAGCAGGCTGGCCCGAGCGTGACTCACGAGCGAGCAAGCCGCCGCGCTGGCCTTCGCTCGAGCTAGATGGCTGGCCTTAGCGCGGCGCACGCGAGCAAGCCGCCGCACTGCCTTGCCAATCTAGCTAGCAAACCTTGCAGACAAGCAGCTGGACGGAGCTATCTTGGCTAGCTAGCGGCCGCGAGCGCCGGATGGAGCTAGCATCCGGGTTGCCACAACATGGGCTCCGCACCGCCGGCGGTTTTGACCTCGCCTTCTGCTGGTAGTGGTAGCTGCGTCCCATGGCCGAGGATGACTAGGTGGATGGGACGGAGGTAGGAGGTCACTCAAGGATTTTTGTTGGTAAGAGCATGTACAATGGTTGATAAGGTAGTCTTATCTTAAGTCTGCCACGTATGCAAGTGGTAGTAGTTTCTTGGCATTTTAGTGGTTTCTTGCATTATTAGAGCAAGTACAATAGAGCTGAGTCAGCAGGCTATAAGAAATAAACTACTACTACATGTTGGCTATAAGATGGGCTGTAGATGACATGGCACTGGCTTATAGCCAGCAGCTGGCTATACTATTAACCATGCTCTTAGGGGTTTCTTGTAAGGAACAATGTACGTACTACTAGCGACAAAAGGCGATTCTAGGTTGCTTTGTACTCCAACAAGTACTATTAATGGGCGTGGGAGTGTATACCTCGTTTTGTGGGTTCAATCCCGGCCGAATGCATGACGACCTTTTTTTAAAAATAGTACTACTACACTTCGCTACGAGCCAATATTTTACATGGGTAGTTTGAGTTTTGAAGTCAAACGGACGTGCGGCCCAACAATCTGGGTGCACTAGACAGCCTAGCCACGTGAACGGGTTTTCCTTCCCAGCATCCCGTGACTCGCGTGCTCGCCCTAGCCGCACCTCGCTTGCAGCTTCTAGCTTGTAGCATATTTAAACTAGCGCCTCCCAATTAAGCCCGAGGAGCCGGAAAAGCCTGGCGGGGCATTGGGAACTGTGCAATATGGCTCTGTACGTAAAGTGCTCTACTACTACTCTGTAGCTTGTGGCGTTGCATGCATGGACTTCACTCCATTATCGGCTCTACTATAAAAGAAATTCATATTGCCATGTTTTTTTTGAAACGGAGGCAAAAGCTTTGCTTCATCTCATTCATAAAGAAGGAACTACTAACAAAGTTCGACGATATCCATTACACCTCCACAAATGTAAGCGAAAAGCCTAGTCTCGTTGTATCAAATAACTCAAATGTTCTGCCCTCGCAGTAACCGTCGTTGATAAACAGGCTGCTAGTGTGTGCATGAGAGGAGCGGCTGAGTAGGCCAGCTACATGAGAGGAGCGGCTGAATAGAGCACCGAGAGTACCCACTAGACCACTACGCAAGTGTACTTCCCCTGCATTGATAGTACATCGATGGTTCAAGAGAACAGTAGTACCCCCCACTTCCAACTATAGCTCCTTGGCCCTGAGATTCAAGAGTTCAAAACTGGTGCACTATACTAGACTAGACTAGAAGTACAGTACATCGCACTACTAGTTGAGAAAAGTAGTACTAGTACTGCTATAGTACGAGTACGTACTCCTCCGTCACATAATGTAAGACGTTTCTTGACACTAGTTGGCATGTACAAAAAATGGCAAAAACATACCCAAAATTTCTTAATCCACGCCAAAAACTACTACCTAGTGCCAAAATTTTCTTACTAGTGCTGCTATTTACAGTATAATGCAATCCCATAACGTTCCATAATCCCTTTCCTTCAAAAAAAATCTCTTCTGGAGAGAAGATTGCTATCTCCACGCGAGCTTCTCATAGGCCAGCACCACCGCATGAAGTCATGTGAGAGAGAGGGAGACATCCATGCAGCATGCAAAGAGAGGAGAACACGGGCGGACAGCCAATGGGCTGCATGGGGCATTTATAGCTGCTAACTCCTCCCATCCATGCGCTAGGGGTATTTTCGTCCAGAAAGCATGCAGCGAGCCCCTGCCTTGGTATCTGGGTCTGCTCTTATGTGCAGAGTAAAAAGAATCGGAGGGAGTACTAGTAGTAAATAATAGCCTCACCCCTTCGCTGAGGAACGATCTACAGTTGGAAGGGACGAGGCCCTGCGGTTACTACACGCTTATCTCCTCCTCGCTAGTTCCCCTCCCCCCAAAGAGAAGGCAGTTCGTCGCTGCTCCCATGGATTCGCCAGGCGGTTCTCCTCCTCGTCGGGGCTGGGAGACCTTGGACGATGATCATGTGGGAGAAATTGCACGCCGCTCTGATGTCCTCACCGCCGCAAGACTCGGTGCTTCCTGCACCAACTTTTTCAAGACGCTGCTTAAACAGGCCATGCTTGTTGGTCTTCCATGCATCCTCGAGGAGAAGGTTCTTCTATGGTACAATCCTTCGAACAGTCCACCGCTCCCTGGCCATGGTTGCACGTTGACTCCGCTAGAGTTGCCGACGTTGAGAGGTAGTCGGATTTTGTCCGATGAGCAGGTCAGTAATGGAGTTTTATCATGTAGTACTTAGTTATTCCATTTCCATCCCGTAATTTCTCCGTTGCCCATCGTCTTATATATATAGGTCTGGTCGGTGCCAACGAATATTGGCTTGCATACCTCCGGTCGGATACCCCTTCTCCACCATTGGGATCGGCCTTCCGGACTGGCTGGGCAAGAATACGTATGATGATGCCTACATGAGATTGAAGAAGATAGCAATTGCGGACCCGCTGACAAAGTGACGCGGCTCCGACGATTATTATCTCATCGCGGTGTTCGACATAAAGATTGCCATCAATGCAGGAGGCAGTAACGGCAGAGGCTGGCGCATGTTGGCGTTGGCAGATTTGTACCCCTACACGTTCGAAGATGCCGTGCGCCATCTAGGCCGCATCTTCGCGATGACAAGCCAGTGGACTTGTTTCATCTGGTTGACATCCTACGGTACGGGAGATTACAAACGGAATGCACAAACCATCATTTGCATCCCTAACGGTACTCCATTATTTTGCAGGGACCAGTCATCCCCCGATCAAAATAAGACCGTTGATCCTGGATGTTCATTTGCACCCGCGATTAGGTCTAACATGGAACCTTGTAGCTGACTTTGGCATATTGGGATCAACTATCTTAGCAGTCGTTACCCATGGTACCACTGATGTGCAACATGGTCGCATAATCTACCACGATCGGACCGTCACCATCTACCCAGGTATTCCATTTTTAACCCTCCGCCTTCTCTTTCATTGTTGTAGTAGTAGTATACTTTGTAGTACTAGTAGGAGTACTTTTTACCTTGGAGGACGCGTATAGCTAGCTAGGTCCTTGAAGACTTGAACCCACTAGCTACCACCATTTTTGTTTTTCCATGTCTTACTATCTCATCCATGTAGCCAAGAGTGGCTATATATAATAAGCCAGTTATTTTACTTCCTCTATATCGGAGTAATACTATTTGCTGCACAGTATTACTGACCGCCACATTTGAGCACAACATTATTATGCATGGACCTTGACTATGTACGTCACCATGTGTCCAGATCTGGGATGCCGCGTGTACCAGATGAACGGCGCCGAGTTCAACCCCCGTGATGCTACGTGGGTGCCAAGGAACACTCTTGGAGAGTACTCGCTTTTCATCAGGGACAGCTACTGTTGGAAATATGCCCTAGAGGCAATAATAAAAGCATTATTATTATATTTCCTTGTTAATGATAATTGTCTTTATTCATGCTATAATTGTGTTATCCGGAAATCGTAATACATGTGTGAATAATAGACACCAACATGTCCCTAATAAGCCTCTAGTTGACTAGCTCGTTGATCAACAGATAGTCATGGTTTCCTAACTATGGACATTGGATGTCATTGATAACGAGATCACATCATTAGGAGAATGATGTGATGGACAAGACCCAATCCTAAACATAGCATAAGATCGTATAGTTCGTTTGCTAGAGTTTTTCCAATGTCAAGTATCCTTTCCTTAGACCATGAGATTGTGTAACTCCCGGATACAGTAGGAGTGCTTTGGGTGTACCAAACGTCACAACGTAACTGGGTGACTATAAAGGTATACTATGGGTATCTCCGAAAGTGTCTGTTGGGTTGACACGGATCAAGACTGGGATTTGTCACTCCGTATGACGGAGAGGTATCACTGGGCCCACTCGGTAATACATCATCATTATGAGCTCAAAGTGACCAAGTGTCTGGTCACGGGATCATGCATTACGGTACGAGTAAAGTGACTTGCCGGTAACGAGATTGAACAAGGTATTGGGATACCGATGATCGAATCTCGGGCAAGTAGCATACCGATTGACAAAGGGAATTGTATACGGGGTTGCTTGAATCCTCGACATCATGGTTCATCCGATGAGATCATCAAGGAGCATGTGGGATCCAACATGGGTATCCAGATCCCGTTGTTGGTTATTGACCGGAGAGCGATCTCGGTCATGTCTACATGTCTCCCGAACCCGTAGGGTCTACACACTTAAGGTTCGGTGACGCTAGGGTTGTAGGGATATGTATATGCAGTAACCCGAATGTTGTTCGGAGTCCCGGACGAGATCCTGGACGTCACGAGGAGTTCCGGAATGGTCCGGAGGTAAAGAATTATATATAGGAAGTGCTATTTCGGCCGTCGGGACAAGTTTCGGGGTCACCGGTATTGTACCGGGACCATCGGAAGGGTCCCGGGGGTCCACCGGGTGGGGCCACCTGCCCCGGGGGGCCACATGGGCTGTAGGGGTGTGCGCCTTGGCCTATATGGGACAAGGGCACCAGCCCCAAGAGGCCCATGCGCCAAGAGATAAGGAAAGGAAGAGTCCTAAAGGGGGAAGGCACCTCCTAGGTGCCTTGGGGAGGATGGACTCCTCCCTTGGCCGCCGCCCCCCAAGGAGATTGCATCTCCTAGGACCGGCACCCCCTCCCTAGGCTCCCTATATATAGTGGGGGAAGGAGGGCCTATCAAACCACGCCTTTGGTGGCTCCCTCTCCCTCTCCAACACATCCTCCTCCTCCATAGAGCTTGGCGAAGCCCTGCCGGAGTACTGCAGCTCCATCACCACCACGCCGTCGTGCTGCTGCTGGAGCCATCTTCCTCAACCTCTCCTTCCCCTTGCTGGATCAAGAAGAAGGAGACGTTACGCTGACCGTACGTGTGTTGAACGCGGATGTGTCGTCCGTTCGGCGCTAGGATCTCCGGTGATTTGGATCACGTCAAGCACGCCTTCCTCATCCCCGTTATTTGAACGCTTCCGCACGTGATTTGCAAAGGTATGTAGATGCAATCCGATCACTCGTTGCTAGATGAACACCTAGATGGATCTTGGTGAAACCGTAGGAAAATTTTTATTTTTCTGCAACGTTCCCCAACAGCTACCCCATTGTGAAGCGGATGCCACCTTCCGTGCACGACACGGAAGGCCTGCCGTTCATGAAGCATGGTTGTGTCTTCAGTGCGCACCACCGGATGAACGACATGCTGGGACACGTTATCCCTGATTTATGCTGCTTCAGCTTGGATGAGTCTCCATCATGTGGAACCGGACTAGAAAGCTGCGACAATGATTCCCGTTGCCCACCGCTATGGATCGTGCCATCCATGAAGAACACCTGGGACTGGAACCTGGAGGAGGACATGTAGCCCATCTATAACGTGTAAGTGGAGTACGGTAATTGTGAACGGTAACGCTGTGAATATATGTAGACTACTCGTGCACAAATTTATCACATGAGTTGGAGATGAACTTGTGTGGCATACTGGCATTTGTCCTTTAGAATTTATTACTAGTAAATGTGTTATGTGTACGTGCAACTTGTGTGGTTGTTGCATGGGCTCCAACACGCTCTTTGAGAAAAAAAAGGCGGCACAGCTTTGGATATACGTGACGTGGCGGCATCATACAGTAGCATCGTTCACTATAGTTGTACTAGTACACTCCTACTAGGACGACAACTCCTATAAAACCTTGCGCTTGGCTCTTTGCCTCTTCGGGAGGTTCAACAGTTCGTACTCGTGTGAACCTTGCACTTGGCTCTTTGCCTCTTCGGAAGGTCCAACAATGATGATACTACAGTACAATATGCTTCTAGCAATCTGACACCGATTGAACTGCTGCACATCCATCGCGAGGGCGAGGGCGAGGGAGAGGGAGAGGGCGCTATAGTCAAAACCCTCTCCTCGTCCTGCGAACCACCGCGCGCATGGGCAAGGGAGATGCGTAGTAAGAAAGCTTCTCCTCGTTCGGCGAGTTGACGGGACACATCAAAGCAGTACTAGTACTAGTAGTATTAGTCCGTACTGCATCCTTTCCGATTAATATGGCTTAATTTGAAACGAGAAAAATACACTGGCGGTCAACGTATGTAATAGTACGCTCTTTACGGTCACTATATATAGTTTTGCGGCGATTATGCGATCACTAGCTCATCATAGAGCACCGTATTGCACCCTACTGACCGGCCACATAGTCGAAGTGGCACTTTGTTGACTGGTTAAATTGTCACCTGGTTTCTGGGTCCCACCTGTCAGTCGGTAGAGCAAAGAAATCAGTTAAACAAAACTTTACGCAGGCGCGACACGAGTCCAACCCTTGCGCGTGAACCGCCCTGGCTGTGTATGTGAGTGCATGCATGTTTCCTCCCTCGGTCTTCCAACAAAGAGTGTACTACATGATGTACATCTACACTTCCAATGCATTTAGCCATTAATCTAAATTGATATTGATTGATGAATGCACCAACTTGTGATATAGGTATAGGCTACATGTCTATCCTTAATTACAGCATGCAACGGCCTTCATTTAATCTTCTTATCTCAATGGTCGCATGCACACATAAGTCTTCTACTTTTGGGCGTTAATTATGCCCTGGTCAATGTGTAAATCTCTAAATGTACAGTCTTTCACGGACGTAGGGAGTAGGTTGAGCACTTGAGCATGAGCGTGTGTGTTGCGTCGTGTGTTGTGTCCCGCATGGGTGCGTGAGTGTTGCGTGCGTCCATGTGTACGCGTGAGTGTTGCATGTTGCATGCATGCATGGGGCTTACTCCCTCCCATTGACATGTTCATATTTCAAGCTTCCTCTATTCCCTCCATATGGTGATACTCCCTCTGTTCCCAAATAGTACGGAGTAAAAGCCACCCTCTGTTCCCAAATACAGAGTATTTGTCTTTCTACAGATTTCAACAAGTGACTAGGTACGGAGCAAAATGAGTGAAGTGAGCGTAGAGGCATAGGGATACTGTAGAAAGGAAGTCCTCGTGATCCATTTATTCCCCATCTCGGTCAGAGAGAACTATTCAACTAGTCTCTTCTTATTCCTCCTCTCTTCCCCATCGTCGGCCGCACACCATTTACCACCGCTCACTGCTCGCCCGCCCGCGCCATCTTCCTTGGTAGCTCGCGCGTACCATATCCCCCCGCTCACTGCTCGGCCACACGATGAGAAGCTTCTTCGCTCGCCCGCCCGAACCCACTTCCCTGCTGGCTCGCAGGCACCGAAAACCCCAATGGCAGAACCGACTGACACGCAGAGCCACGATTAGAATTCCCTCCCCGATGTTCTCTTGGAGCAGATCTGTAGTCGTATGGACCTACTCAGCACCGTCCGTCTGGCCGCATGCTCGGTGTCTTTCTACCGTCTACTCGTCTGCAACCGGGCGACTCTTTTCAAGACACCCTGCTTGCTGATGCCCGATCCTCGTAGGTCGCCCAGACACCGACTTGACGATCCTACAGAGGTTGCCGTGGTGCCCTCGACATGCTACCACTACCCATCCACATGTCCTTCATGTGCGGCCACTATTGGGCGGGCATGAAGGCCAACTGGATCGTCCTCATCCACCACACCGGTAGTCCGTGGCGTCTCGTGGATATCTACACCCAGCGAGAGATCACCCTTCCATCATTGGATACCACCGCCATCGAGCCTCGCGGCCCGCCGGACACCCCTGCCTACTACGCATGAGACGCGTCAAGCTTTTGGCTCGACCTCTGTTTGCAGAAAGTTGTAATCTGCGAAGTGCCCACACCATCAGAAGACTACATGGATTATAAGCTCATTGCCTTGTTCAACAAGGGATTAGTCTATCTAGAATCCGGTCGCCATACATGGTTATGGCTCATCATCAATCCTGTTGAGGAAACATTTCTGTCTGATGCTATAGTGCACGATGGCATCGTTTACACGGTCGACGCACAGATTGGCTACCTATATTGGTGGAATCTATCATCATGTAATTGTTCTATCTCATCTCATCTTTACCTTATGAATACGACTGCCTGTTCATTTGTTACAAATTTAGAATGCATAGCATGTCTATAACCACATCATTGCTATATGTTCCTCTCATTTCCTAGATTTTTATGACCACACATGTTACTGTTAGAGTTGATATGAGAACAATTGGCATCTAATGATTGTTAGAATACATATTATGAGCATAACATCATGATTGCTATATGTTACTCTCGTTCACAAGATTTTTATAACAACGCATGTTATTGCTTAGAGTTGATATGAGAACAGTAGTAGTAAGTGCTATGGTAGAATATGAGTAGGCGCTGTCATAGTTGTTTTCCTCTCATTGTTACATGATGTTTGAACCATGACATATTGCTAGAATATGAAAGCCATTGGGTTATTTTTTCAACTTGGGGTATGATTATGACCATGGCATTGCAATTCTCTGTCTATGATATGTGTCACTGTTATAATAATCTTAATTCCACACATACTCTGAACATGATTGTTTATTTTTGTCCTTTTGGTCTCCAATTTGAATTGTTGCAGCAGACGCAAATGCGTTGGCCTTCATGATTCCAGGACCTGGAATCATACCAGCCGATGGGTGGTGGTTTATCGCTCGTTCAGCTGACGGCGGTCATTTGATGCTCATTCGCACGTACCAAATTGACCAAACCATTACATCAAACCACATGTAGTACAATGCATGGGGCGTTCGTGACATTGATGGCTATGGCTACTTCGTGTTCGAGAAAGATCCCAGCTCCGTTGGGCCAGGCGTATTCAACTGGAGGCGGGTTTACAGCCTCGGCAACCACTCCTTGTTCCTCGGGCTCAATTATCCGGTCATCCAACCAATCATCGATCATATCACCGGCGATTATTACTGTGCTATGCAACTTCCATTCACAAGGGGGGGGCTGTGTTTACACATCATACCATGGGTTTCATGAATCACCATATCCAGAGATTCGTCGACACAGCTTGTTGCCAGATAATCTTTAGTGTGTGAAAGGCATCAAGCTTCCATGCGATGGATGGCTTTTGCAAACCCGACATGCGGCGATGTGGTTCATGCCAACAAAAAATATGCACAACTTGATTCGTGCTGATATCTAGACTGAGCCATGTATTCTGCTGCTGTAGCACGACCCTCTTTTGTTGGATATTATGTATTGTTGTTAGTTTGAAGCACTCTCTGGTTTGAAGGATAGATAACTTCCTAGAATCAAGTGCATCCTAACTCACCTGAGTAGGATGTACTGATAATGATGATGGAGATGTTGTGCAGAAGCCATATATATATATATATCAGTTAGGCTTCAAGTGCGTACTTGTTAGTTAAACCTATGTATAAATTACGACACTAAATACGACTAGTAAGTAGTACAGTAGCAGTACTAGTATACGTCGGTCAAATTATTCATCATGTCCACACATTGAATTGACGTGACAACACGCTACCCGTGAGGTGACACAAGAATCCAGGCGGCGTGTTCGGGTATTCTGGACTTCAGATTTGGAGTACCACTTATCTGTCGAAATCTTTCATCATTCACTTAAAACAGTCGATTGATCATACATTGAGTACCATATAACTGGAATTACCGATGCAAGTCGAAGAAGGATTGGCCCGTGTTCCCGGCTGGCATCAAGTTCGATCCCACGGGTCAGGAGCTGATCGAGCACCTTGAGGCCAAAGTGAGTGCTGACAGCGCGAGATTTCAGTCTCTCATTGATTTGTTCATACCAACCATCGACAGCGAGCACGACATATGTTACACCCAACCTGAGAAACTTCCAGGTAAGACACCGATCGGCCGTCTACTTGCACAAACATATTCCTTTGTTTATAGCTCTATTTTTCTTTTTAGACGCAGACCTGGTGAAGTAATTACAATTTGACAGTTAATAAAAAGTGAAACAAGTGACTGCAACATGCCAAAGATGCTATGAAAATGCCAAGTAGGTACACTAAAACCTGTATTCCACAATACTGCAGGTATCACACTGAGTGGCCTAAGGAAGCATTTCTTCCAGTGCAATTCTAGGGCGTTCAAAAGGGGCACGTGGACGTGTCGCAAGATACAATCGGAGTGTGGCATGCACGCGATGTGGCACAAGACCGGCAATACCTTGCCGGTGATGGTCAACAGCCGGCAGACGGGCAGCAAAAAAGGTTCTGGTGCTGCACACCAACAAGAACTTCGACCAGCAGAGGACCAACTGGATGATGCACCAGTACCACCTCGGGGACCTGGAGCAAGAGAAGGAGCGGGAGTAGGTCCTCTGCAAGATTTTCTACCAGACGAACACTAGGGCCAGGATTAAAAAGATTATAAGTTAGTTTGGTATTGGTAGTTGTACTATCTTGTCGTCCGCAAGTTGGTATTGTTGTTAATGATCTTTTGGTATGAACTTGCATTTGCTTCCAACCATCATGCCGAGGGTCGACGGGGATATAAAGCTGAATCATTTGTTTCGAAACGAATTTTCAGGCACCTGATTTTTATTTGATGGGTAGCATAAGCACACGCCGTTCGAATTCCCAGTTCTCCAATTTTTTTGAAACAAGTGCATGCACTTATTATCACGATAAAAAACAATATTCGTGTTGCATCCCAGTTATCAGTCTGTACTTGCAGAATTCTCTCGTTTATTGAGCACGTATATTGTTTTTTCAGGTCGAGCAAGTTTCAACTGGGCTATAGATTGCCCAGGGTTGTTTTGTTTTTAATAGGCCCAGCCCATGACGACAACGGGGCACAAAGATCCAGCAGGTATCTACTGGCCTCTGGCCCGCCAGCGTTAGTTATATTTTGTTTTACAACATCCGCAGGCAGTTTTTTTACTGAATCAAACACACAGCCCAGTTCTATTTTCCTCTTGAAACGCATGTCCTACATCCGTTTTCTAATCTCTACCTATAGTTTTACTAGTTCATATACACGTATCATTATATTGAAAACACATAAAATTCCCTTTTCAGATTTACATCCTTATTTTTGTTGTTTTTTCCCACCCAGCGCTGATTTTTGTACCACTGGTTTTCCCTTAAACCAACTAAATTGTTCCACGTCTTATTTGCTTACAAAAACAAAACGATTTTTTTGGCAAATCAATAAGTTCTTAAAAAATGTTAATCATTTCGGGATTACAACAGTTCAGACTCCACCGAAATATGCAAAATAAGGTTGGACTTTTTGACCGTGGTCCTGGGCAGAAAATGGGCTGTAATAAATTACTGAAGAATTAGCAAATGGGCTGCAAATTATAAAAAATAGCAAATGGGCTTTATGTTGTCTGCCACAGATTTGGAGGCTGACTTGTGGGCCTACTAAGTTCATGCGTACACAAGGTTTCTCAAAAAAGAAACTTAGTCAACAATCGACTCTACTAGCGTTAAACCGTTAGATGTCAATCTAATGGCAATCGTGCTTCTTCAGTCTCTGATCTTCCTGCCCCAGCCGCCCAAACCAGCGCCATCGGAACCGCCTGCTCCCGCCTCCCGTGGCCGGCAGTGCTGCCGGGAAGGCCTCACGGCCCCATCATACTCGCATCCCTGGCCTGTCTATCCCTCTACTCAGCCACACCTCCTGTTATTTTCCAGCGACGGCAGCCGAACAAGTCAACCCTCATACTCTCCACCACGTGGGCAGCCACTGCCGTGTCTTCCCCGGCTCCGTGTTGTTCCCTTTGTAGGCCTCACCGTCGTCCACCGCCTTGGTGCTCTCGGTGCGGTGTGGTCAACGATGTCCATCCAACGGCCGTAGTGCTTCTTCAACCTCTGGTCTTCTTGCCCCAGCCGCCCAAAGCAGCGCCGATCGTGACGCATGCTCCTACCTCCCGTGGCCGGCTGTGCTGTCGTGGAGGCCTCACCCTTGCCATACTACTCCCACCGCTGGCCAGGCCATCCCTCCACTCACCCACTCCCCCTGTTATTCTGCGGCGACGGCAGCCTCACACCGCAGCCGAACCAGTGAACCCTCGTACTCCTCTCTGCATGGGCATCCACTGCCGCGTCTTCCCTGGCTCCGTGTCGTCCCCTTCCTAGGCCTCACCGTCGTCCACCGCCGTGGTGCTCTCGGCGCGGCGTGGTCAATGTGGTCAACGACCGACTTCCATCGGAAGAGTACTGTCCGTGGAGAGGCTGACAGCTGGGTCCACGGCAGCCGCAAGGAAGTGCCTCCTTATTACGCGCAAAATAATTATTCCTCCACCTGACAGCAGGGACCCACCGGATGGGCCACCAGTATTTCGCGGAAAAACCGTTTCCCCCCTGATTGCTGGGACCCACCGAACGAGCCACCGTATTTCGCAAAAAAAACATTTGCCCCTGACTGCAGGGACCCACCGGACGGACCACCGTATTTCGCGAAAAATCGTCCCCCCCCCCTCCGCTGTCAGCTCGGACCCACCGGAAGTGCCTCCTTATTATGCACGGAAAAAAAGAATACTCCCCCTGCTAGCTGGGACCCAACCTGGTGGGAGGCTGACTTGTGGGCCTACTAAGTTGATGAGGATGGAGGGTTTTGTCAACTTGGTCAATATGAATGATTGTAGCTCCAGTGACCGTACGATGTCCATCCAACGGCCATAGTGCTTCTTCAACCTCTGATCTTCTTGCTCCAGCCGCCCAAAGCTGCGTCAGTCGTGCCGCGTGCTCCTGCCTCTCGTGGCCGGCTGTGATGTCGTGGAGGCCTCACCGCCCCTACTACTCCCACCGCTGGCCCATGCTATCCCTCTACTCACCCACACCCCCTGTTATTCTGCGGCGACGGCAGCCTCACGCCGCAGTCGAACCAGTGAACCCTCGTACTGCTCTCCACGTGGGCATCCACTGCCGCGTATTCCCCGACTCCGCGTCATCCCCTACCTAGGCCTCGCCGTTGTCCACCGCCTTGGTGCTCTCGGCGCGGCGTGGTCAATGTGGTCAACGACCGACTTCCATCGGAAGAGTACTGTACATGGAGAGGCTGGCAGCTGGGTCCACGGCCACAGCCTAGTTTTTTTGTGATTTGCCAAGTAAGTCGCTTTTTCAGGCCTGTTGGCCTGCAAATCTTTCAAGACGAGGAGAGCTTCATTCGGATGGCCGAGAAAATGGCCCATCAGTAATGAGAAATGGGTTGTACATTTTTAAAACACATCAAATCGGCAATTAGTTTAAAATGTATTTTTTCATTTCGAGATTTTAAATTACATTAATTTTTATGCGTGGAGGATTTGTTGGATTTTATATTGATAGACATTTGTTTTTAAAATCAGTTTGAATGTGAGTCGAAATTTTGGGATTAAAAACAGTTTGGACCGCACCGAAATATGCAAAATTTCGTTAATTTTTTTACCGTGGCCACAATATGGGTTGTAATGCTAACAAAAAGAATATGGGCTCCAAAACAACCTTAAGAATTAGCAAATGCGCTGTAAATTATTAGAAATAATGGCAGATGGGTTGTATGCTGTTTTCCACAGATTTGAGGCTTTCCTAAAAAAAGGTTGACGCACAAGCAGTGACTATTGGATGTCCATCGAACGAACGTCGTGCTTCTTCAATCTCTGCTCTTCCTGCTCCAGCCGCTCAAACAAGCGCCGGCGGGACTGCCTGCTCCCTCCTCCCTGCGGCCGGCTGTGCTGCTGCGCAGGCCTCATCGCCCCACCATACTCCCATCGCTGGCCTAGCCATCCCTCTACTCACCCACACCTGCTGTTATTCTCTGGCGACGGCAGACGAACCAGTAAACCCTCATACAGTCGTACTCCCCTCCGCGTGGGAAACAACTGCAGAGTCTTCCCTGCTCCGTGTCGTTCCCTTCCTAGGCCTCGTCGTCGTCCACCCCCCTGGTGCTCTCGGCGCGGCCTGGTCAACATGGTCAACGACTGACATACATCTGAAGTGGACTGTACGTGGAGAGGCCGACAGCTGGGTCCACGGCCGCACGCAAGGAAATGCCTCCTTATTACACGCAAAATAATGGTTCCTCCACCTGCCATCAGGGACCCATCGAAAGGGCCTCTGTATTTCGCAAAAAAATGTTACCGCCGCTGACAGCTCGGACCCACCAGCTATATCTTCGCACGCAAGGAAGTGCCTCCTTATTACACTCAAAAATTGAATACCCCCTGCTAGCTGGGACCCACCTGGGTGGGAGGCTGACTTGTGGGCCTACTAAGTTGACGGGGACGGAGGGCTTTGTCAACTTAGTCAATATGCACGATTCTAGCTCCAGTGACTGTACGATGTCCATCCAACGGCCGTAGTGCTTCTTCAACCTCTGGTCTTCTTGCTCCAGCCGCCCAAACCAGCGCCGGTCCTGCCTCGTGGTCTTGCCTCCCGTGGCCGGCTGCAATGCGGCGGAGGCCTCACCGCCCCCTACTACTCCTACTGTTGGCCAGGCCATCCCTCTACTCACCCACACCCCCTGTTATTCTGCGGCGACGGCAGCCTCACACCGCAGCGAACCAGTGAACCCTCATACTCCTCTACGCGTGGGCATCCACTGCCGCGTCTTCCCCGGATCCACGTCGTCCCCTTCCTAGGCCTCGCCGTCGTCCATCGCCCTGGTGCTCTTGGCGCGGCATGGTCAACGTGGTCAAGGAACGGCTTCCATGGGACGTGGACTGTACGTGGAGAGGCTGACAGCTGGGTCCACGACCGCAGCAAGGAAGTGCCTCCTTATTATGTGCAAAATAAGTATTCCTCCACCTTACAGTGGGGACCCACCGGACGCCCCCCCTGACTGCTGGGACCCACCAGCTACATCTTCGCACGCAAGGAAGCGCCTGACAGTCGGGACCCACCTGGTCGAAGCGTACGTAGCATTGTCATTCTAGTCGCAAACGTGTACATACATATATACTGGTCGATGTAGAGGCGCGCACGTGTCGTAGTAGAGGCGCGCACGTAGCATGTACACGTACATACAACGGCCAGGGTGCAAGAAAGAAAATACGGCCATGTATGTGTACATACGGGCGGGGTCTCGAACGCCTACTCGCGCATACGTACGGCTAGGGCTCGTGTACATGGCTCGGTCAGCATGGAGAAATAGCATCGTCGTCGTGTTCATGGGGACGCAACGGAATGCGTCGTGTTCATGGGGAGGCAACGGAATGCGTCGTGTTCATGGGGAGGCAACGGAATGCGTCGTGTTCATCGGGAGGGCTTGGACAGAACAGGCGATGGAAACGAGGTCTGGCATACCACAGAACAGAGGAAACGGCCTTGTGTTCGACCGGCCACGTTCGAAACGGGATCCTGTTCATCGAGAGGGGTCTGGCGTACCACAAAACGGAGGAAACGGACCTCCTACGATCGAAACGGGGGTCCTGTTGATCGGGAGGGGTGTGGCGTACCGCAAAACGAACGAAACGGACTTGTGTTGGAGCGCTACGGTCGAAACGGGGGTCCTCTTCATCGGGAGAGGTGTGGCGAACCGCAAAATGGGACTCCACGGGATATTGTTCATCTCCACCGTCGACCCCCTCCAGCCTCCACGAGCTACTGTTCATCCACCATCGACCTCCTCCAGCCTCCACCTGCGACTGTTCATCCTCGGGCTCCTGTTCATCCAGCCTCCACCGCGCGCTACTCCACCAGCTACTGTTCAACCAGCCCTCTCCACGGTCTCCTGTTCAACCACCCCTCCACGGGCTACTGTTCATCCTGCCCTCCACCGTCTACTGTTCATCCTGCCCTTCACGGGGTGGTCCTGTTCATCCAGCCCTCCATGGGGTCCTGTTCTTCCAGCCCCAATCGGCTCGATCGATCGGGGTCCTGTTCATCCAGAGGCAACACCACGGGGTCCTGTTCATCCACCCCTACCGG
>NC_041384.1:126032360-126046768 GCF_002162155.2 Triticum dicoccoides | reverse complement strand
GCTCACTGTTCATCCAGAGGCAGCATCGATCGGCTTCAGTTAGCAGCAATAGCGAAGGAATCGCTCGATCGGGTTCAGTTAACAGCCATCGATCGATCGCTCGAGTTCAGTAACGCGTAGCCTGCAGTGCCATCGCTCGGGTTCAATTAGAGCCCAACGCCTCGCTCGGGTTCAGTTAGAGCCAACGCCTCGCACACACGCGCGTACGTGTATGAGAGAGGCGCGCATCGCTCGGTCCCCGACCTCCCACCGTAACCGGGAACTCCCCGAAATTTTCCTCCCCCTCGCTTATACCATGGTTTTTTCCGTCATGGACGGCCCAAAGAATGTCATGCAGTTGCGTCTCCGGCCCGCCCAGGACGAAAAGCCCATTTTCTGTCTTGATTTTTTGTCATAGAAGTAGGAGCCCACCACATCTATGATGATGTCGGGTTTTGTCAGAATTATCGTCATAGAAGTGTCATATGTATGACAAAAAAAATTCGTTCGGCCCAAAATGTCACGGATGTGTCTTTTTTGTAGTGATTCTAGTACGAGTATGCCATTTCTTCAAGCTCCTTCACATGATCGTGTGTGATTGCCTTAGGCTGGTAATTCTTTTTGCCACTTAAGGGAATTATAAAGAGTCTCAATGATATCTATATCAAAAGTAATTCTTTTTGCCACTTAAGGGAATAACTCTTCGAATCACCTCCTCTAAGGTGCCCCATTATGGTATGAAGGACAATTAACTCCTCGCTACTCTGAAACTAGTGCACCATTTTTTCAATCGCGGAATTCTTGCCTACCAAATTGAACCTTCGTCATATGTTCCTTTCCATCCCTCTGATGTGTGGTTTGTGTCTCAGCTCGAGAGGTGTTCTTACGTCTCACTCCATGAGTTGATCCCGAGTTGCTCGTTCTTCACAAAGATCCATTTTTCTAGAGTGTTCCCTTTCTTCTCGTTGTCATGTTGGATGGAGTTCTCAGAGCAAGACGTCGAGACAAAAATGATGATCGAATCAATGTTCTTATGAGGTGCAACTTGGTTCATGAAGTTTGTGAGATTTAGTGCCCCCTCTGTCTTCTTACCTCACATCTTGAATCTTGGGACGAGATTCTTGTTTAGTGGGGGTGAGTTGTCACATCCGTAGTTCTGGTATGGCCTAGACTAGCTATGCCATGTGTGCATCATGTTAAATTTTCAATGAATTTGAAATGGGGACATGTGAAAGCCTCAGAAATTATTTCTGAAAATGACCAACATAAAAATTGCTTCAAATAGGTCCAAAAAATGTTCATGTTTCTCTTTGAAAATATTGGCCAGAGGTAAAATTCAAGCCAATATTTTTAGGAGCTCATAAATATTTATTTTGGGCATTTGGAGTTAATGCAACAACTATTTGTATTGGATTTATATTTGTTATATACTTAATATAAGTCCAATAATTCTGTAAATTTGTGTGGGGCTCCGGAATAGCTCAACTAGCCCATGCAATATTTATCAGAAGCAGTAAATTTGATTTAGTTTGAAACCTAAATTGAAAACAAATTACAGAAAATAGCAAAACAACAGAAACAAAAAAGGGAAACATGAGGTAACCTAGGAGCCGACTTACCTGGCGGCCCAGTTGGCCAGCCCAGCCCACCAGGGGCATTGTGGTCTTCTTCAACCTCTGCCAGTAGGCAGAGGCGAAGTCACGCACACGCGCGCTGGGAGGTCTCCACCTCCTACTTCGCGCTGGAGGCTCATCCCTCTCCCTTTTCCGCACCTGGAAACGTCCCGTGACCCCCCTGTACCTCTCCCCTCTCTCTGGTCGTTCTCCCTCCTTCCCCTCGCGTTCCCGCAGCCACCCGAGAGCTAGTCGTCGCCACCGTGCTTCGCTCGCGTGGCCATCGTCATCACCAAGCACCACAGTCCTGCCCCAGAGATATGCCGTGATGATCCACGTCTCACCGCCGAAGATCACGGGCGCGGAGACCTGCATCCTCGTCGCCATCATCGTCTCCTTCCTCGGGCGCCGTCGTCCCTGAGCCCGCTGAGACCTCCGCTGACCTCTCTGTGAGCTCCTATGCCTCTCCCCTAGTTCCCGTGCTCGTTTGGCCGCCGAAGCCGTCGTTCCCATCCTGGGCGAGAACCACCGTGTCCACGGACTCGTTTTCGGCGAGCTTCGGCGCCCCCGCACCCAGCCGCCTGCTTCCCTGGATGCGCGCGTGCTCGAGCTACCTCCTGGTGCCCTTAGCTGCCGCTCCCGAGGCCTCAAACACGGACTCCGTCGCGACCAGTGGTCGCGGGCGACGAGCCGTCGCCTGAGCCACTAATCGGTAGCTCCGCCAGTCAGGAGATTAGTTAAGGCTAATCACCCCCCTTAGTGACACTGACGGGTGGCCCCTGCTTGTTTAATTAGCGAGCAACATAATTAGCTAGTTAAAATAACCCACTGTTAGCACTATGTCACTGGCATGTGGGTCCCAGCCGTCAGGTTTGACCCTGGTCAGCCTCAATTGACCCTATGACGTTATGTTGCCGCAATAATGGTTTTCTGGGTTTAAAATAATTCAGGAAATAGCTAAACCTTCTAAAATTCATATAAAATCAACCGTAACTCCAAATGAAATAATTTATATATGAAAAATTATTAGAAAAATCCAATCTATCCATTGGTACTGGTTTCATGCATGTTAGAACAACGTTTTCTAATGTTTAGGACAAATCAAATGAATGTCATTTAAATAACCATATGTGGAGTTTGAATTTGAACCTTGGGTTCAAACCAACTGCACTTAATTGTGTTGCTAGTTGCATTAGGCCAAATCACATCATATTGCCATGTCATAATCATGCATCATAATTGTTGCATTGCATTGATTGTGTTCTATCTCTGTTGTCGGTGTTTGTCCCCTCTCAGTAGACGTTGTTCCAACAATGTGATTGATGACACCGATGAAGAGCTATACTATCTTCAGAAGTGCCAGGCAAGCAAAACCCCCTTGTTCATTCTGATACAATCCCACTCTCTCGCTCCTGCTCTCTTTTATTGCATTAGGACAATAATGTTTCAACTGTTAAATGCTGCGGTAGTTGAACCCCTTTCCTCTGCATGACTTGTCATTGCCACAGTAAATAGATGAAACCCACTAGCATGAGTAGGAGTTGTTTGAGCCCTGATGTGCCTACTCACTCATGCTTGTTTGTCATGCCTGCTACTGCTTAGAGTTGAGTCAGGTCTGATTCATCGGGGATGAATTGGAATGTGGTGAACATGTCCTACTGTTGAGAGCTAAGTGTGTGAACATGATTTGGTAAAGGTAGCGGTGAGAGGCCGTGTAGGAGTACATGGTGGGTTGTCTCATTGCAGCCGTCCTCGGGAACTGAGTTCTGTGTTTGTAATCCATGAACAATTACTACCACATATTGGGCTCCGGGCACTCTAAGCTCTCTCGACTTATTAATCAACTTGATCTCTGTCCAGGAGTTGCAACTAGTTTCTGGTGTTTGTAGGTAGTGTTAGTAGTCTACCAAGTGGCACCCGGTACAGGTGGGCTTGGGACAGACTAGGCACCGTGGCTGGGTATACCAAGTGTCGCCCGGTTGGTGGGCTTGGAACCCTGTACACATCGTTTGGGGCCGTGAGCGACACCCAGGCCGGATCTCCTTGTGGATGGAACCCGAAATAGGCGATAAACCTGGACTAGAGACTTGCGTGGTTAGTCAGGTCGTGGCCGACACCCTCGCCAGGCTTCCGCTTGAAGGTTGTCGAGATACACGACGTGTACATGGTGGTAAGTGGCGAGAGCGTGTGTGAAGAAGTACACCCCTGTAGGGTTAACATCATCTATTCGAATAGCCGTGTCCGCGGTAAAGGACTTCTGGGTTGCCTGTATAGTTCATAGACAAGTGAAAGTGGATACTCTAAAATGCGCAAGATAAGCGTGAGTGCTATGGATGGCGTTCTCGTAGGAATACGGGAGCGGATCCATAGTGGTGTGTTGATATAGTGAATATGTGGACTTGTGTGCGCCACCTCAAAAGAGTTACTTGCAGTCGTAGTTCAGGATAGCCACCGAGTCAAAGCTGGCTTGCTGCAGTTACACTCCACCCCCCCTTTGTTGATGCCGATGCATATGTAGCTAGTTCTGATGTAAGTCTTGCTGGGTACATTTGTACTCATGTTTGCTTAATTTATGTTTTTGCAGAGAGACTTCAGTCTCGCTAGTAGTTCCGCGTGGACTTCGACGTTTAGCTTGTTACCTCATCTACGATCTTGTGCCCTTGGCAGGGTCTTGTAGATAGTCAGGCTTCTCAGCCTTTTTCTTTTATAGTTGTCTGTACTCACACAAGTTAAGCTTCCGCTTGTGCTTGTTGCTTGTATGCTCTGTATGTTGGGTCATGAGACCCATGTTTGTAATACTTGGCTCCTCGGAGCCTATTGATAAATACTTTGAGTTGTAGAGGTTTGTTGTGATGCCATGTTGTATTTACACATATCGGGCATATTGTGTGTATGATTGAAATGCTTAGTATGTGTGGGATCCGACAACCTAGTTGCTTATCCTTAGTAGCCTCTCTTGTGGGGAAATGTAGTCTAGTGCTTCCACTAAGCCATGGTAGTCTGCTACAGCCCAGTTTACCGGAGTCTTGCTAGCCCGGTTACTACTGCCCCGGAACACTTAGACTGGTCGGCATGTGATCCACTTCATTCTTGTGTCTGTCCCTTCGGGGAAATGCCACGCGGTGTCATAGGGAGTCCTGCTAGCCTGCTACATCCCGGGTTCCCAGAGTCCTCTTAGCCCAGTTGCTACAGCCCGGATTCACACGCTGATGACCGACACGTTCAATGCTCATTCATGTATGCCTGTCCCCGTAAGTTAGCGCCACTTTGGGTTCACGACTAGTCATGTCGGCCCGGGTTCTCTGTCATATGGATACTAGTGACACAATCATATACGTGAGCCAAAATGCGCAAACGGTCCCGGGCCAGGTAAGGTGGCACCCGTGGGAATACCGTGCGTGAGGCCACAAAGTGATATGATGTGTTACATGCTAGATCGGTGTGATTTAAAATCGGGGTCCTGACATCCTCAAAATGCCCTAGGTCTTCGTGAGCAAGCGAGTTGGATGCACACCCACTTAGTTTCTTTTTGAGCTTTCATACACTTATAGCTCTAGTACATTCGTTGCATGGCAATCCCTACTCACTCACATTGATATATATTGATGCGCATCTCCATAGCCCGCTGACACGCCTAGTTGATGTGAGACTATCTTCTCCTTTTTGTCTTCTCCACAACCACCATTCTATTACACCTATAGTGCTATGTCCATGGCTCATGCTCATGTATTGCTTGAAGATTGAAAAAGTTCGAGGACATCAAAAGTATGAAACAATTGCTTGGCTTGTCATTGGGGTTGTGCATGATTTAAATATTTTGTGTGATGAAGATAGAGCATAGCCAGACTATAAGATTTTGTAGGGATAGCTTTCTTTGGCCATGTTATTTTGAGAAGACATGATTACTTCGTTAGTATGCTTGAAGTATTATTGTTTTTATGTCAATATTAAACTTTTGTCTTGAATCTTATGGATCTGAATATTCTTGCCACAATAAATAAGATTACATGGATAAATATGTTAGGTAGCATTCCACGTCAAAAATTTTGTTTTTATCATTTACCTACTCGAGGACGAGTAGGAATTGAGCTTGGGGATGCTTGATACGTCTCCAACGTATCTATAACTTTTTATTGTTCCATGCTATTATATTATCAACCTTGGATGTTTTATATGCATTTATATGCTATTTTATATGATTTTTGGGACTAACCTATTAACCTAGAGCCCAGTGCCAGTTTCTATTTTTTCCTTGTTTTAGAGTATCGCAGAAAAGGAAAATCAAACGGAGTCCAATTGACCTGAAACTGCACGGAACTTATTTTTGGAATGGAAGCAATCCAAGAGACTTGGAGTAGACGTCAGGGAAGTTTCGAGGAATCCACGAGGCAGGGAGGCGCGCCCTACCCCCTGGGCGCGCCCCCACCCTCGTGGCTCCCCTGACTGACTTCTTTCGCCTATATATGTCCATATACCCTAAAAACATCAGGGAGCAGAATAGATCGGGAGTTCCGCCGCCAGAAGCCTCCGTAGCCATCTAAAACCAATCTAGACCCGTTCCGGCACCCTGTTGGAGGGAGGAATCCCTCTCCGGTGGCCATCTTCATCATCCTGGCGCTCTCCATGATGAGGAGGGAGTAGTTCATCCTCGGGGCTGAGGGTATGTACCAGTAGCTATGTGTTTGATCTCTCTCTCGTGTTGTTGAGATGGTACGATCTTGATGTATCGCGAGCTTTGCTATTATAGTTGGATCTTATGATGTTTCTCCCCCTCTACTCTCTTGTGATGAATTGAGTTTCCCTTTGAAGTTATCTTATCGGATTGAGTCTTTAAGGATTTGAGAACACTTGATGTATGTCTTGCATGTGCTTATCTATGGTGACAATGGGATATTACATGATCCACTTGATGTATGTTTAGGTGATCAACTTGCGAGTTCCGTGACCTCGTGAACTTATGCATAGGGGTTGGCACACCTTTTCGTCTTGACTCTCCGGTAGAAACTTTGGGGCACTCTTTGAAGTTCTTTGTGTTGGTTGAATAGATGAATATGAGATTGTGTGATGCATATCGTATAATCATACCCACGGATACTTGAGGTGACATTGGAGTATGTAGGTGACATTAGGGTTTTGGTTGGTTTGTGTCTTAAGGGTTATTCTAGTACGAACTCTTGAATAGATCGATCTGAAAGAATAACTTTGAGGTGGTTTCGTACCCTACCATTATCTCTTCGTTTGTTCTCCGCTATTAGTTACTTTGGAGTGACTCTTTGTTGCATGTTGAGGGATAGTTATATGATCCAATTATGTTATTATTGTTGAGAGAACTTGCATTAGTGAAAGTATGAACCCTAGGCCTTGTTTCCTAGCATTGCAATACCGTTTGTGCTCACTTTTATCATTAGTTACCTTACTGTTTTTATATTTTCAGATTACAGAAGCCATTATCTACCATCCATATTGCACTTGTATCACCATCTCTTCGCCGAACTAGTGCACCTATACAATTTACCATTGTATTGGGTGTGTTGGGGACACAAGAGACTCTTTGTTAGTTGGTTGCAGGGTTGTTTTAGAGAGACCATCTTCATCCTACGCCTCCCACGGATTGATAAACCTTAGGTCATCCACTTGAGGGGAATTTTCTACTGTCCTACAAACCTATGCACTTAGAGGCCCAACAACGTCTACAAGAAGAAGGTTGTGTAGTAGACATCAACAAGCGGCTGTCTAGCTGGCTTGCAACTTTTCTGTCTTGGGAGGGCTGCCTCACCTTGGTCAACACAGTCTTGGGAGCAATCCCCAGCTACTTCATGAGCTTTTTTCCATGGCCACAACAATCGCTAGACAAGGTTGAACAAATCCCGAGGGGCTTCTTATGGTAAGGAAAAAACCAGGCCAAGGGAGGGCAATGCCTTGTCGCTTGGGAGATGGTCACGTTGCCAAAAGAGCATGGAGGGTTGGGGGTAAGAGACATTGCAGCACACAACAGGGCCCTCGTCTGCAAATTCATGGCAAAGATCTTGCAACAATGCGACGTGCCATGCTACAATTGGTTTGCACACGCATACTGTCACAAGGAAATCTAATGGTCTCCACAAAATCGGGACACGACTATCTGGAGAGGTTTCATGTCCACCTTGTGTATGATTATGGAGGCTACCAAATGCAAGGTTGAGGATGGACAGGGCACTGCTTTCTGGCATGACCACTGGCTCGAATGTGGTCGACTCATTACATGCTTCCCGGCTCTTTTCTCCTTCTCCACGTCCAAGTTCTGCATAGTGGCTTCCTAGTTCAGAGACGGACATTGGAACATTCAACTACACCCAAACCTTTCTTCCATAGCAACACAGGAGCTTCAGGACATGTCTGCGTTACTGAATAATGTTCAGCTACACGAAGGTACGTCAGACGCCAGAGAGCCTCTTTTGGGAGACAAATCTGTTACCACCACATACTTCTACAGGCTGTTCACTTTTAGAGGGAAGCTTTGCCCGTCAGCCAAGTATATTTGGGACAGGATCATACCACACAAACACCATGTTTTCCTGTGGATTGCCCTTCAGGACAGGCACAACACTCGAGACAATATGCTAAAAAAGCATTGGGACAGACTTGTATCACATAACGGGTGTGATCTATGACTGGCCGCGGAGACAATGAACCACATCTTGCTACGTTGCAAGCTAGATCAAGCCCTATGGTCCAAGCTAGGGCTACAAGACCTGGTCGCATCGTCTATTGAAGTAGGAGACCTCTTGTGTTCACAGCAAACGCGGGCTCGACATGGGACTAAGTGGCATATTCTATTCACAGTATGTGTAGTCGCCCTTTGGAACGCCAGGAATGATGAGGTGTTTCATGGGTCATGAGAGGCTCTTTTGGAATGAGAGGCAACTATACAGCAAGGTTGCTGAGCTAATCAGACTATGGAGCCTATGCGCTAAACCGCATGATTGATATAACATTTCTCCCTGGGCAAATGCCCTTGCTCCAATTTAGCCTTTCGAGATTTCGCCTCTCCTTTTCCAACCTTCTACTTTGTATCCTTTTTCAGGTCTGGTGATGGCCTGCTGCACACAGTGTGCGGCGTTAACATCACCTTCATGTAAATTACTCCGGTCATTCGGGTATTTTACCCGTTTTGAATGCATAAGGTAGAAAATGCTCCACCTTTTTATTCAAAAAAAATCTCACATGTACATTAATCCGTCCTGATGCACATTAGTGGCTTTTCCTCTGGTTGTCCAGTAGCAATCAAACTCATGAATAGTACTATCAACAACAACTCTGTGACTTGATGGAAACGGTTGACTTCAAGACTCATTGGAACTTCTGCCGGTCTCGGCGAGGCGCAACATCAGTAGTAAAAATTGACCTCTTCAAGGATTGGAATCCAGGAGTGGATTGCTTTCGGTTCTGCGCTACAAGTCAACGTCTGCACCTCGGGCTTGCTGCTCCTTGTCTGATTCGAATTTGATGGTAGTTTCAATAGGAAAACGACAAGCATCACCAATACACAGACATATTCTTGGTCCCGTGATGCTACCTATTCCTTTGATTGATCGATCCATTGTTGTGACGCACGTGCGCCGTCTGTTGCCGGTTTCTGGATGGTCCTTGTGGTGATTAGTAGATCACTTTGGGATTTGTAGCAAACATGGACGCGTGGAGCAGCGTCTGATTCAGATCGCAAGGTCATGTGCGGTGACGCACAGATGTAACCCTAATTTCACTTGAATTTAAACCTCATACTGCCAGCTCCAAAGTTGACCACAATCTAGATCACAAAAGTATGAATTTCACCATCTTTTTCCAACGTTGTCGGGTTATCCAGTGTGATTTCTCCTTGTCAGATCTTCTTCATCTAGAAATTGTGAACTTCTTGATCCCTGTGAGAGATCCCCCCAAGAACTCAACACCATCGTGCGCGTGCCCCATGGTGGGTGCCAACTGTCGTGGATTCGTCATGGCAGATGTCCTAGTGTGAGGACTTAGTCGTGAGGCCAATGCATCTATGTGGTAGCTTGAACGGGGTTGGTCGGGATCAAGAGACGCGAGGTTTTACCCAGGTTCAGCCCCTCACGGTGGAGGTAAAAGCCTACGTCCTGCTTCATTGATATTGATCATGATCACGGTTACAAGGGTGCTTTATCTCGAGAGCTATTGATTTGTCTGTCTAAACCTAACTTGTGGTTACCTGTCTCCCCTCTTGGGGTGCCCTGCCCCTCCTTATATATGTTGAAGGGGCGGTTTACATGACTAGTCCTATTAGGATTAGGATTACTCTATTACAAGTGGAGTCATAGTCTTGATTCTTTGTAAGGGAATATTCCTTATGCTTTCCTCTTAAGCCGGCCCACCATAGCTTGAGCCGGACTCGCCATGAACCGCCTTCTGGGCCACCGGGTCTTGTCGCTCCTCTGACCCGCTTGCTGTGTCACCAATGAGTCGCCTGCCTCAGCCGGGTCATCAGTGAGTGGAGAGATCCGGGCGGGTTACTTCGTAAGTCGCCAAGTTATGGCGGGTTACTAGTGAGTCACCAAGTCCGGCCAGGTCGTACTTCCGGCGGGGTCATACCACAGGGTATATCCCCGACACGTAGGGTCCGCACGCTTAACGTTCGATGACGATTTGTATTATGAATTATGTGATTTGATGATCGAAGTTTGTTCAGAGTCCCAAATGAGATCACGGACATGACGAGGAGTCTCGAAATGGTCGAGAGGTAAAGATTCATATATTGGAAGGTTGTATTTTGACATCGGAATGGTTCCGAGTAGTTCGGGCATTTTTCCGGAGTACTAGGAGGTTACCGGAACCCCGAGGGAAGTTAATGGGCCTTAGTGGGCTTTAGTGGAGAGGGGGAAGAAGGGCCACGAGGTGGCACGCACCTCCCCCCTGCCCAAACCGACTTGGATAAGGGGTGGGGGCGCGGCCCCCTCCTTCCTTCTCCTTCTCCCCTCCTTCCTTTCCCTCCGGTGGAAGAAAGTAAAAGGGGGGGCGAATCCTACTTGGACTAGGACTCCAAGTAGGACTCCCCCATGGCGCGCCCCTCCTGGCCGGCCTCCTCTCTCCCTCCATCCTTTATATACGTGGCCAGGCGGCACCCCAATAGCACAACAGACAATCTCTTAGCCGTGTGCGATGCCCCCTCCACAGTTCAACACCTCGGTCATATCGTCATAGTGCTTAGGTGAAGCCCTGCGCCGGTAACTTCATCATCACCGTCGCCATGCCATCGTGCCGATGGAACTCTCCCTCGTCCTTAACTAGATCAAGAGCTCGAGGAACGTCATCGTGTTGAACGCGTGCTGAACACGGAGGTGTCGTACGTTCGGTACTTGGATCGGTTGGACTACATCAACCACGTTACTAAACGCTTCCGCTTTCGGTCTACAAGGGTATGTGGACACACTCTCCCGTCTAGTTGCTATGCATCTCGTAGATAGATCGTAGGAATTTTTTTGAAATACTGCGTTCCCCAATAGTATTGGACTGGAAAATTGTTTTGTAGATGTTTACAAGGAGGTCCAACCGTGTACGCGGTGCTTTGAGTTCATCCACTGCACTGCCACAACAAGTTTTCATTCAGGGGATCATCCTCACCGACCATGAAGCAACAAGGAAGTTTAGGAAACTCAGTAGAAGGAAGATCAAAGCATCCAAATAGGCTTGCACGTCGACATTCACCAAGCTAGGTATTGCCAATTATTTCAATTTGCTTTACAATAATGCAGGGCTGCACCATTTTGTTTATCAGGGATGTGAGACATATGAACACATGACGCTTGAGTTTCTTATTACTCTCTTGCATAATGTTGGTTTGATGCCCAATGCATATGAGGAGGAGCGGATCACTTTCCATCTCTTGGACCAAGATTTCAACATCACTTTTCAACAGTGGTGTAATTACTTTGGCTTGACCAATAGTGATGATGACATCCCCTATATTTATGATTACACTGACCTGCACCCAAGGCAAACCTTCAACCAGATGAGCATCAGAGGCTCAAGAGTCAGTTCCATTAAAAGTCCTGCTATACATTATTTCTATTATGTTATAACTAACTCATTGTAGGAATGAGGAGAAGTTCCTAAGGTGAATGTTATGAACATGCTAGTTCTCGGGAAGGCAACAAACATTGACGTTGGTTATTCGCCCAACCTAAGGGCAATACTTTTGCTACACCTCGTGCATCAATCAAATCATGCACAAGGAGATATCGTGTGTGAAGGAGTGATCACCATGTTGGCCAAGTCCCTTGGCCTCAACTACAATCACCTTCACCCCATTGTCGGTAACAATCTTGTTAATATTCATGTTCTTATTAGCGCCGGAATGGTAGTAGTTTGTAATGGCTGTAATTGCACCAGAATTCCTGGAGTGGCATACTTGTTGCCCACTCCTATGCCTAACCATTTTTCATAGAAAATGGGAAATTGCATTATGTTGCGTAGGAAGGAGATGCAACTTTTGACCAATAAGGCACATAACCTAAGCATGTAGATGAAGAAGAACATGCCACCATTGGGGAAGAGGAGCAACCCCAAGAGCAGCCACAACAAGGAGACTACACCACCTATGCGGACCTCTGCAGCCTCCAGGGCCCTGTCCAAGATATGAGCAACCTCGCCAAGTCCCTTTGAAGCACGTCCGTCTACATGAACATGAACTTCTCCAACTGGAGCCAAGGATGGGCTCCCGACCAACCCCCACAATGATCCCGCTGGTTTCAGCTTGCAAAAACTTAATCTTGGGGGAGGTAATCACCACTTCTACATCAAGATGTGGCGATATTATTTGAATAAATTGTAATGAGGTTGTACTTAAGCTCGAGGAGCTTCAAAACACTCGTGTTGGTTTGTTCCAACACTTTGCTTTTTATTTGCTTTTGCCTTTGCAATTTTTTTGTTTGCAAGTTAGTTTTCAAAAACACAAAAACCAAATAAATAGAGTAAGCTTTGCTTTTGTCTTGCTCTCTTTTTGCCCCTTGGAGTTCATTTACATTTTAGGTTTTAGAGGATTTGATCTACATCGGACAATGAGGAATACAAGAGCAAGGAAGAGAAGTGTGTAAATTCGCAACTGTGAGGTTATGTCCTATGACTCTCATCTTTTGCACTCGAAATACTTAGAGTAGATGTAGTAGTAGTATGTGTGATATATGCAAACAGGAATAAACTCTTGATAATTAAGACAAAAGTTTTGTTCTAGCAGCTGAAGTAATGTTGTAGCCTTTGTTCTATTTAGTTTAGCTAGCCAAGACTTGTCGTGGGACTGTTTTTCGATGAAATGATCTTAACTAAGAATAACCATGCACAAGACAAATTCTTCACAGACTTGGGAGTTGATAAAACCTATAGAAGAAATGATGTTTGAAATGCTCAACCCCGTGTTGTTAATTTTAATAGACCTGATAACATTTGTTGATTAAATTGTCTAGCAGAACTTAGTTGAAAGGTGAACGATATTATGCCAAAAATCTTTGTTGTATCTCTTACATGGTGCTTCAGCTTCTCGCCCGTGCTATGGCCCCGCTAATCTATGTAAATGTACGTGTGTAAATGTGGCTTCGTCACCTTTCTTGATGTTATGTTGAGGACTCTGCTAGCGAGTGAACGATCCACCAAGAGCGGAAGCTCGGATATTGACTATGAGTTTGTTATCATACGTAGTGCAAACACTAAAAACGCATATTAGTTGGCTTTCTCTTGAATGGGTTGTATGTGGTAAATAAAGGGGACTGGTAAAAAGAGCTCGAACGACACATATGTCAAAGGTCCATAGTTCCAAAACATTAAGCCACAACAAAACTCTATGCATGGTCACTTATTTGGCATAATCCCTTCACGTAACAAGCGAAGTTCCAGCAAACAATGATTGAAATGAAGTGCTTAAGAGCCTTGAGGATGAAATATTTGTGGGTGTGCTTATGAGCACAAGAGCATCGTGTTTTTGTACATGCCTTTGACTCCCTAACATATGTTTTCATGGCTCAATCAAAGAAAACTCTTCCGTGCATTGTCGGCAAGCAAGTGTTGTCTAGAGTAAATAGAATAGAGTGTTGCAAAGTTGTTTTGTCTAAGTAGATCAAGAAATTTGTGTTGATTATCTTCACTTCACTAACACTTGCACAATAACCATGCCGCCACTACAACTATACTAAGTTTTCAGGTCAAGAAGCGAAGGGCTATCTAGGACCGATCGTAAGTGTAACACCCCGGATGTAACTTTCCCTATTTGTACTCCAACTCTTGCCATTTCTGGCGTTAAGTTATTTATTTCCTCGGGTTCGGGTCTTTGTCTCCGTGTGTTGTTGTCGTTGTCATGCATATCATATCATGTCATCATGTGCATTGCATTTGCATACGTGTTCATCTCATGCATTCGAGCATTTTCCCAGTTGTCCGTTTTGCATTCCGGCACTTCGTTCTCCTCCAGTGGCCATTTCTAGATTTATTTCGTGTGTGGGGATTAAACATTTCCGGATTGGACCGAGACTTGCCAAGAGGCCTTGGTTTACTACCGGTAGACCGCCTGTCAAGTTTCGTACCATTTGGACTTTGTTTGATACTCCAACGGTTAACCGAGGGACCGAAAAGGCCTCGTGTGTGTTGCAGCCCAACACCCCTCCAATTTGGCCCAAAACCCACCAAACTCTACTCCATGTCCTAGAGCGTTCGATCACGATCGCGTGGCCAAAAACCGCACCTCATTTGGACTCTCCTAGCTCCACTTATGCCTATAAATGCCCCCCCCCCCCGAAATTCAGATCTCCCTCCCCCTCGCGAAACCCTAATCTCCAG
>NC_041384.1:126022518-126031940 GCF_002162155.2 Triticum dicoccoides | reverse complement strand
GCCCGCGCCGCCGTCTTCTCCACCGCGACCGGCCGCCGCCCGCCGCCGCCTCTCTCCACCGGCGCTGCCGCCGCCATCAGGGAGCAGCCCCGGCCTCCTCCCGCCGCCCGACGCGCGCAAGACCACGCCGGGTCGCGCCCGACCCCGGCCACCGCCGGCAACTCGTCCCCGGCGACCGGATCCGGCCTCCCCGGCGTCGCCCCGCGTTCCTCTCCGGCGAACCCCCTCCAACTCCGGCGTCCACAACTCCGGCGAGCTCCTGTTCCGGCGTTCCTCGTAAAGCGTGTACGATCCAGATCTGGATCTGAGAAACCCTAAGGGTTGACTTTTGCCCCTCTCCCCCTAATTTTTATGCCTACTTTGACCTACTGTATCTCCGCATCCATAGCTCCGATTTGGACATATAGTATATCAAAATGTTCGCCTCGACGAGTAAATCATTTCATTCCATTGCATCATTTTCATTTGAGTTCATCTTGATGCCCGAAATGCTATTAGAAGGAGGCTTCGTGAGTTAATTGTCAGATCTGCTAGTTCATCTTAGACTTTTGTCATTTTTGCCATGATTGTTGTGTGCATGATATGCATGTGAGTCCTTCATATGTTTTGTTAAGCATTTTGTTATCTTTCTAGAGGTGCAACCCATGCATTTTTAGGATGTGTGTGGTGACTTGTGCAAGCTTGCAAAGTGAGGCACCCGGTAAATCTGTTTTCAGGGACTTGGTTGTTTTCACTAAGTCTGGGATTATTTAGTTCATGATGCCATATGTTCATGTTATTTACTAGTGATCCGTGCCCCTTTTGAGGATGATCAGTAAAGGAGTTTTGTTAATAATGTTATGCTCTATCCATACATGTCTTTGTTTGCAATTATGGAGCACCCTAGCTTGAGTCAATCGAGCTCTACTTTTGCTTTGTGGTGAATCTGGGCAGATCGTCAACTTGTTTGCGATTTTGCCGATGTCATTATAGTTGATCCGTGCATGCTATGCCATTGTTCTTGCCATGTCTAGCTTGTATTTTGTGCCTTCTTTATGGGTGTATGCTTGCCTTGCCATAACTTGCACCGTAGTGAGTGCATCGAGCTTGTTTACATGCCTTCGTGAGTTGTGTTTCAGCATGTCCCAGTTTTCACTAAGTCTGAAAACTGATTATGTTTTTGCTATGTTCGTGTGCTTGTTAGTATATTTTGTGACCCCTTTTGGCCCCAGGTCACTTTGGGTCTTTTGTTAAGCTTGTTGAGTAGCTCCATGCCATGTTCTTACTTGTCTTAATCAGGTCATGTATCATGTTCTTTTGCTGCTCCGAAGAGGGCTTCGTGATCTGAAATTTCAGACAAGTGTTAATTTCACTAAGTCTGGAATCTGTTTTGCATTTGCGTTTTTGCCATGCTTGTTTGAATCTGATAATGGATGAATTGACCGTAGCTCAGTGCTAGACTTTTGTTAAGCATCTTGTGTGCATCCCTGCCATGTATTTTGATGCCATGTTTGGGTGCTGTAGCATGTTCATTTCATTGCATTTAGATGCCTACTTGCTGTAAATCGCAGACCGGTGTCATTTTTGAAACGCTTGCCATTTCCAAACCGTAACTCCGATTCCGGCGTTCTTTATATCGTTTTCAAGCGATTTCATCTCATATTTCCAGTGGCACACTTGAATTTCCAAGTTGAGGCCAGGTTCATCCATTTCCTGCCATATCTTGCATTTTGCATCCCGCATCGCATTCCGCATAGCATGTCATCTTTGCATTGTGTTGTTTGAGTTTGCACGTGGTTGATTGTATCCTTGTTGCTTGTTTGTATTGTTTGGGTAGAGTTGGGAGACGAGTTCACTAACGAGGAGCCCGTTGAGATTGCTTTTGAGGATATAGTCGACTCTGACAACTGTGCAGGCAAGATGATCATACCCTCGAAATCACTACTATCTTTGCTATGCTAGTTTGCTCGCTCTTTGCTATGCCAATGCTACGATGCCTACCATTTGCTTGTCAGCCTCCCAAATTGCCATGTCAAACCTCTAACCCACCATTGTCCTAGCAAACCGTTGATTGGCTATGTTACCGCTTTGCTCAGCCCCTCTTATAGCGTTGCTAGCTGCAGGTGAAGATTGGAGGCCGTTCCTTGTTGGAACATCTTTTATTTACTTGTTGGGATATCATTATATTGTCTTATTATCTTAATGCATCTATATACTTTGTAAAGGGTGGAAGTCTCGGCCTCTCGCCTAGTGTTTTGTTCCACTCTTGCCGCCCTAGTTTCCGTCATGTCGGTGTTATGTTCCCGGATTTTGCGTTCCTTACGCGGTTGGGTTATAATGGGAACCCCTTGATAGTTCGCCTTGATTAAAGCTTTTCCAGCAATGCCCAACCTTGGTCTTACCATTTGCCACCTAGCCTCTTTTCCCTCGGGTTTCCGGAGCCCGCGGGTCATCTTATTTAAACCCCCCCGGGCCAGTGCTCCTCTGAGTGTTGGTCCAAACTAGAGTCCTGTGCAGCGCCCCCTCGGGGAAACTCGAGGTTTGGTTTTAGTTGTACGGAGCGCTCATCTGAGTGTGCCCTTAGAAAGAGATATGTGCAGCTCCTATCGGGATTTGTCGGCACATTCGGGCGGTGTTGCTGGTCTTGTTTTAACCTGTCGAAGTGTCTTGAATTACTAAGGTACCGAGTCTGATCGGAACGTCTTGGGAGGAGGTCTATTCCTTCGTTGACCGAGAGAGCTTGTCATGGGCTAAGTTGGGACTCCCCTGCAGGGATTGAACTTTCGAAAGTCGTGCCCGCGGTTAAGGGCAGATGGGAATTTGTTAATATCCGGTTGTAGATAACTTGAACCTTAATTAACTAAAATGAACCAACTGAGTGTGTTACCGTGATGGCCTCTTCTCGGCGGAGTCCGGGAAGTGGACATGGTGTTGGAGTAATGTTTGCGCAGATTGTTCTCTAGTTTCTCGCTCGCGCTTTGCCTCCTCTTCTCGCTCTCTTTTGCGAATAAGTTAGCCACCATATATGCTAGTCGCTTGCTGCAGCTCCACATATATTTGCCTATCCTTCCTATAAGCTTTAATAGTCTTGATCGCGAGGGTGCGAGATTGCTGAGTCCCTGTGGCTCACAGATACTATAACTCCAGATGCAGGTCCAGGTGATTCCGCTCCAGGTGACGAGTACGAGCTCAAGTGGGAGTTCGACGAGGAATCTCAACGATACTATGTTTCCTTTCTCGATGACCAGTAGTGGTGCCCAGTTGGGGGTGAACGGGACCGTTGTCGCATGTTGGGTTCTCTTTTATTTTGGCGCCGTAGTTGGGCCATGAGTGCTTTGGATGATGTAATGTTATTTATGTACTTGATTGAAGTGGCGAGTGTAAGCCAACTATGTTTCTTCCCTTTTATTATCATATTACATGGGATGTTGTGAAAATTGCCTAACTTGCGACATATGCCTTCAATGCGATTATATCTCTAAGTCGTGCCTCGACGCGTGGGAGCTATAGTCGCATCGAGGGTGTTACAAGTTGGTATCAGAGCCTTCCCCGACCTTAGGAGCCCCATTGCTTGATCGTTTTTAGCAGCCGAGTTGTGTCTAGAAAAATGTTTTGAGTCTTTAGGAATTATATGTCGGAGAGTTTAGGAATTATTTTTACTTCCCAGTCTCCTCATCGCTCTGGTAAGGCATCCTGACGTAGAATTTTGACTCTTCTCTTCTCAAATTTCACTAAAAACTTTTTTTAGGATCACGCGAGTATCTTGGAATCGTTCCGATGGCTTATGATGAGAACATTGTCTTGGTGCCTCCTGTCAGGGGTTTAGTGGAAGTGTCCCGGGGAGTTGAGCTCTGAGGTGTTGTCATCATAATTTTATCGTTGCAATTCTGGAATACTTGAGATATGTTCGCCGACATCGAAAATCTCTTTTATGCAGTTCGTTGGTGAGATAACCTCGACGCCACCCAGTACTGGGGCGGGAGTTCGGGAGTATCGCCATAACTTGTATAACGGATGCTTTTCGAAGGTTGAGGTAGATGGTTTCCGAAGTTTTCTTAGTTATGTGTTGAAGGATGGATACAGCTGGATGTAGGATTTGCTAGTTTGGGTGAGATATTATGCTTCCCCTGTATCCCCAACACCTGATTGCATAACCGGAAAGGTTCGGGAGTTTCATAGGTGGGAATTCTAGTAGCTCTAGTTCTTCTTCCACGGATATTGGTTTGAGATTGGGATTTCTTACCGATTATTCGTTCTCGATCCGTACCTTGTTTATTTATTTCTCTACCTTAATTCTACGTGGCTTCTCAATGTATGGATATGTGACCATTTCAAGAGGAATGCATTCGTTCATTTTGTCCGAATGTGAAGACTATATGTTGCAATTTTCATTCCGTTGGTTTCAGCTTCAATATTCATCTGTCAATGTGCTAATGGTGGTCACCCTCTTCAGGATGGCTCCTCCAACGCGCACGACTCTGAATCCTGATCCGCCACCACCTCCACCTCCTCCAGAGGCATGGCAAGCTGTGATGGCCGCAACCAATGCAAACACATAGCTGATCATGCAAATTCTTCAAGAGCGCAATCAAGGCAGTCAAGGGAATCAAGGCAGCAATCAGAGTCACTTTGCTACACTCAACCAGTTCCTTGCTAACGGGCCAAAGACTTTCAGCAATTGTGTTGAGGCAACCGATGCTGACGATTGGCTTGTGGATCTGTGTAAGCATTTCGAGTGCAGTAACGTTAGGCCTGAGGACTTTGTCAAGTTCGCTTCCTTCCAACTCAAAGATCAAGCTGCAGAATGGTTCCAGCAGTACAAGGACTCCAGAGGTGGACGTGTTATCACTTGGGATGATTTCTGTCGAGATATCCGAGCTCATCATATTCCGCAGAGCGTGGTTGAAAGCAAGCGTGAGGAATTCCGCAATCTGAAGCAAGGATCTTTGTCTGTCTATGACTACAACAAGTTGTTCCAGAAGCTTGCCCGCTTTGCCAAGCAGGATGTCCCTGATGAGAAGAGCATGATATACCAGTTCAGGGGTGGTCTCAGAGAAGATATTCAGTTCGCTCTTGTCCTCTTTGAGCCCTTGAGGTACGATGAGTTCTACAACATGGCACTGAAGCAAGAGGCTGCTCAGTTGAGGTGTGATGCTTCCAGGAAGCGAGTCAGAGATGTTACTCCTTCTTCCTCTACTCAAGTGGCCAAGCAGCGGAAGTTTTGGCTTCCTCCTCTTCCGTTCCGTCAGCCGTATCAGCAGAAGAGCAAAGGTGGCAGTGGTTCTTCCCACCCACCCAACCCTGGCTTTCAGAACAAGACTTCGTCTCAAGCTCCAAGATCGAGTGCTCCGTATCACCGTCCGCTTTCAGAGGTCACGTGCAACAAGTGCCAACAGAAGGGTCACTATGCCAACAAGTGTTTCAACCAGAGGCGTCTTCCTCCTCCTCCTCCAGTCAGATCGGCAAGTTCAGTGGTGGTCAAGCATAACCCCAAGTTCGGCAAGGTCAATATGGTGAATGCAGCTCAGGCAGAGGACTCGTCAGATGTGATCATGGGTAACCTTCCTGTTAATGATATTCCTGCAAAAGTTCTTTTTGACACGGGTGCATCGCATTGCTTCATTTCCAGACCTTTTGCATCAAAGTATGAGTGTGATTATCAGTATCTGCAAAGTTCCTTGCAAATTGTGTCACCGGGCAAGAAGATGACAGCTAACACCTGCGTCCCTGAGGTTACTATCACATTGGGTGACTACAAGTTCCTTTCTTCCCCAATTGTTCTTGGTAACTCGGATATTGATCTTATTCTCGGAATGGATTGGCTTTCTAAGCACAAGGCTCAGCTTGATTGTGCAGCCAGGCAGATTCAATTGACTCATTCGTCTGAGGATGTAATTGTCTTTGCCGCTCGTGATGATACTATCCGTCTGTTTTCTCTCAATGAGAAGGGTGAATTGGATGCCATCTCTCAAATTCCAGTCGTTTGCGAATATCAAGACGTCTTTCCAGAAGAGCTCCCAGGAATGCCTCCGCACCGGCCAGTTGAATTCCTTATTGAACTTGAGCCTGGCACGAAACCTGTGTGCAAACGTCCTTACAAGCTCGGACCTGAAGAGTTGAAGGAGCTGAAGAAGCAACTCGATGAGCAAGAGAGAATGGGTCTCATCCGGCCTAGTTCTTCTCCGTGGGATTGTGGTGTTCTTTTTGTGAAGAAGAAGGATGGAACGGACCGACTTTGTGTTGATTACCGTCCAGTGAACAAGAAGACCATCAAGAACAAATACCCACTTCCCAACATCAATGAGATGTTCGAACAACTCAAAGGTGCCCAAGTATTCTCCAAGCTTGATCTCCGTATGGGTTATCACCAGATTCGCATTCGTGAAGAAGATATTCCCAAGATAGCATTCAGAACAAGCTTTGGTTCATATGAATACACTGTCATGTCTTTTGGCCTCGCCAACGCTCCTCCGACGTTCTCTCGCATGATGAACTTCATCTTCAACGCCTACACCAATGACTTCGTTTTGGTCTATCTCGACGACATTCTGGTTTTCTCGAAGAACAAGGAAGATCATGCCAAGCACTTGCGTTTGGTTCTCGATAAGCTCAGGGAACATCAGTTCTACGCCAAGTTCTCCAAGTGTGAATTTTGGCTTGATAAGGTTCTTTATCTTGGTCATATCATCTCTGCCAAGGGCATTGCCGTGAATCCTGAGAAGGTGTCTGCAATTGTGAATTGGGAACCTCCTCAGAACATGAAGCAACTCCGCAGTTTTCTTGGTCTCGCAAGCTATTGCCGAAGATTCGTTGAAAACTTTTCCAAGATCGCAAAACCTCTCTCTAATCTTCTTCAGAAGCACGTCAAGTACATTTGGTCTCCGGAGTGTGATATTGCTTTCAACACTTTGAAAGAGAAGTTGATCACTGCTCCAGTTCTGACTCCGCCTGATGAATCCAAGTCGTATGAGGTCTTTTGTGATGCCTCTCTCCAAGGTCTTGGCGCAGTATTGATGCAAGAGAAGAAAGTGGTTGCTTATACATCTCGCCAGTTGAAGCCTAATGAGAAGAACTACCCCACTCATGATCTCGAGTTGGCGGCAGTTGTGCATGCTCTTTTGACTTGGAGACATCTTCTATTGGGAAGAAAAGTGGACATTTTCACTGATCACAAGAGTCTCAAGTACATCTTCACTCAGCCTAATCTCAACCTCAGGCAAACTCGTTGGGTCGAAATGATTCAAGAGTATAATCCGAGTATTGAGTACACTCCAGGCAAGGCCAATGTGATTGCTGACGCTTTGAGCAGGAAGGCTTACTGCAACAGTCTGATTCTTAAGCCTTATCAACCCGAGCTTTGTGAAGCTTTCCGCAAACTTAATCTGCAAGTTGTTCCTCAAGGTTTCCTCGCCAACCTTCAAGTCTCTCCTACCTTAGAAGACCAGATTCGCCAAGCCCAGCTTCTTGATGCTATGGTGAAAAAGGTGAAGATTGGGATTGCCAAGAGTCAGTCCAAGTACAAGTGCTACCGCCTTGATGACAAGGACACTCTCTTCTTCGAGGATCGTATCATTGTACCCAAAGGTGACCTCCGTAAAGTGATCATGAACGAGGCTCACAATTCTCTCCTCTCCATCCACCCTGGGAGCACGAAGATGTATCAGGACCTTAAGCAAGCTTATTGGTGGACTCGAATGAAGCGCGAGATCGCTCAATTCGTGAATGAATGTGATGTCTGCAGAAGAGTGAAGGCAGAACACCAAAGGCCAGCAGGTCTTCTCCAACCTCTTGCCATTCCAGAATGGAAGTTTGACCACATTGAAATGGACTTCGTGACTGGGTTTCCAAAGTCCAAGCGTGGCAATGATGCTATATTCGTTGTCATCGACAAACTCACCAAAGTGGCTCACTTTCTTCCTATCAAAGAGTCGATCACTACAGCTCAATTGGCGGAACTCTATACCTCTCGAATTGTCTCTCTGCACGGTATTCCTCAAGTGATCTCTTCAGACCGTGGCAGCATCTTTACCTCGAAGTTTTGGGATTCTTTTCAGAAGGCCATGGGCACCAACATCCGCTTTAGCACAGCTTTCCATCCTCAAACAAGCGGTCGAGTCGAGCGTGTCAACCAGATTCTTGAAGATATGCTCAGGGCTTGTGTGATCTCCTTCGGCATGAAGTGGGAGGATTGTCTTCCTTATGCTGAATTTTCCTACAACAATAGTTTTCACGCAAGTTCGGGCAAGGCCCCATTTGAAATTCTGTATGGCAAGAAGTGTCGTACCCCTCTCAACTGGTCTGAAACCGGTGAACGTCAGCTGCTGGGTAATGACTTAATCACAGAAGCAGAAGAAATGTGCAAAGTCATTCGTGATAACCTCAAAGCAGCCCAATCCCGTCAGAAGAGCTACTATGATAGTAAGCACCGTGATTTGGCTTTCGAGATCGGAGATCATGTTTACCTCCGTGTCTCTCCTATGAAAGGTACTCGTCGCTTCGGTATCAAAGGGAAGCTTGCCCCTAGATACGTGGGACCTTTCAAGATTGTCAGCAAGAGAGGCGACCTCGCCTATCAACTCGAGCTTCCTTCAAACTTTGCAAATGTTCATGACGTGTTCCATGTCTCTCAGCTTCGAAAGTGCTTCAAGACTCCTGACCGCACCGTCAACTTCGAGGACATTGAGCTCCAAGAAGATCTCTCTTCTCGTGAGCACCCAGTTGCTATTCTTGAAGAGACTGAACGCAAGACTCGCAACAAGTCAATCAAATTTTTCAAAGTCAAGTGGTCACACCATTCCGACCGTGAAGCTACCTGGGAACGCGAGGATCACCTCCGTTCTGAGTACCCGGCGTTCTTTCAGTCCTAGATCTCGGGACGAGATCCTTTCGTAGTGGTGGAGTGTTGTAACACCCCGGATGTAACTTTCCCTATTTGTACTCCAACTCTTGCCATTTCCGGCGTTAAGTTATTTACTTCCTCGGGTTCGGGTCTTTGTCTCCGTGTGTTGTTGTCGTTGTCATGCATATCATATCATGTCATCATGTGCATTGCATTTGCATACGTGTTCATCTCATGCATTCGAGCATTTTCCCCGTTGTCTATTTTGCATTCCGGCGCTTCGTTCTCCTCCGGTGGCCATTTCTAGCTTTCTTTCGTGTGTGGGGATTAAACATTTCCGGATTGGACCGAGACTTGCCAAGCGGCCTTGGTTTACTACCGGTAGACCGCCTGTCAAGTTTCGTACCATTTGGACTTCGTTTGATACTCCAACGGTTAACCGAGGGACCGAAAAGGCCTCGTGTGTGTTGCATCCCAACACCCCTCCAATTTGGCCCAAAACCCACCAAACTCTGCTCCATGTCCTAGAGCGTTCGATCACGATCGCGTGGCCAAAAACCGCACCTCATTTGGACTCTCCTAGCTCCACTTATGCCTATAAATG
>NC_041384.1:125963058-126021436 GCF_002162155.2 Triticum dicoccoides | reverse complement strand
CGGCGACTCGTCCCCGGCGACCGGATCCGGCCTCCCCGGCGTCGCCCCGCGTTCCTCTCCGGCGAACCCCCTCCAACTCCGGCGTCCACAACTCCGGCGAGCTCCTGTTCCGGTGTTCCTTGTAAAGCGTGTACGATCCAGATCTGGATCTGAGAAACCCTAAGGGTTGACTTTTTCCCCTCTCCCCCTAATTTTTATGCCTACTTTGACCTGCTGTATCTCCACATCCGTAGCTCCGATTTAAACATATAGTATATCAAAATGTTCGTCTCGACGAGTACATCATTTTCATTTGAGTTCATCTTGATGCCCGAAATGCTGTTAGAAGGAGGCTTCGTGAGTTAATTGTCAGATCTGCTAGTTCATCTTAGACTTTTGTCATTTTTGCCATGATTGTTGTGTGCATGATATGCCTGTGAGTCCTTCATATGTTTTGTTAAGCATTTTGTTATCTTTCTAGAGGTGCAACCCATGCATTTTTAGGATGTGTGTGGTGACTTGTGCAAGCTTGCAAAGTGAGACACCCGGTAAATCTGTTTTCAGGGACTTGGTTGTTTTCACTAAGTCTGGGATTATTTAGTTCATGATGCCATATGTTCATGCTATTTCCTAGTGATCCGTGCCCCTTTTGAGGATGATCAGTAAAGGAGTTTTGTTAATAATGTTATGCTCTATCCATACATGTCTTTGTTTGCAATTATGGAGCACCCTAGCTTGAGTCAATCGAGCTCTACTTTTGCTTTGTGGTGAATCTGGGCAGATCGTCAACTTGTTTGCGATTTTGCCGATGTCATTATAGTTGATCCGTGCATGCTATGCCATTGTTCTTGCCATGTCTAGCTTGTATTTTGTGCCTTCTTTATGGGTGTATGCTTGCCTTGCCATAACTTGCACCGTAGTGAGTGCATCGAGCTTGTTTACATGCCTTCGTGAGTTGTGTTTCAGCATGTCCCAGTTTTCACTAAGTCTGAAAACTGATTATGTTTTTGCTATGTTCGTGTGCTTGTTAGTATATTTTGTGACCCCTTTTGGCCCCAGGTCACTTTGGGTCTTTTGTTAAGCTTGTTGAGTAGCTCCATGCCATGTTCTTACTTGTCTTAATCAGGTCATGTATCATGTTCTTTTGCTGCTCCGAAGAGGGCTTCGTGATCTGAAATTTCAGACAAGTGTTAATTTCACTAAGTCTGGAATCTGTTTTGCATTTGCGTTTTTGCCATGCTTGTTTGAATCTGATAATGGATGAATTGACCGTAGCTCAGTGTTAGACTTTTGTTAAGCATCTTGTGTGCATCCCTGCCATGTATTTTGATGCCATGTTTGGGTGCTGTAGCATGTTCATTTCATTGCATTTAGATGCCTACTTGCTGTAAATCGCAGACCGGTGTTATTTTTGAAACGCTTGCCATTTCCAAACCGTAACTCCGATTCCGGCGTTCTTTATATCGGTTTTTAAGTGATTTCATCTCATATTTCCACTGGCACACTTGGATTTCCATGTTGAGGCCAGGTTCATGCATTTCCTGCCATATCTTGCATTTTGCATCCCGCATCGCATTCCGCATAGCATGTCATCTTTGCATTGTGTTGTTTGAGTTTGCACGTGGTTGATTGTATCCTTGTTGCTTGTTTGTCTTGTTTGGGTAGAGCCGGGAGACGAGTTCGCTAACCAGGAGCCCGTTGAGATTGCTTTTGAGGATCTAGTCGACTCTGACAACTGTGCAGGCAAGATGATCATACCCTCGAAATCACTACTATCTTTGCTATGCTAGTTTGCTCGCTCTTTACTATGCCAATGCTACGATGCCTACCATTTGCTTGTCATCCTCCCAAATTGCCATGTCAAACCTCTAACCCACCATTGTCCTAGCAAACCGTTGATTGGCTATGTTACCGCTTTGCTCAGCCCCTCTTATAGCGTTGCTAGCTGCAGGTGAAGATTGGAGGCCGTTCCTTGTTGGAACATCTTTTATTTACTTGTTGGGATATCATTATATTGTCTTGTTATCTTAATGCATCTATATACTTGGTAAAGGGTGGAAGGCTCGGCCTCTCGCCTAGTGTTTTGTTCCACTCTTGCCGCCCTAGTTTCCGTCATGTCAGTGTTATGTTCCCGGATTTTGCGTTCCTTACGTGGTTGGGTTATAATGGGAACCCCTTGATAGTTCGCCTTGATTAAAGCTTTTCCAGCAATGCCCAACCTTGGTCTTAACATTTGCCACCTAGCCTCTTTTCCCTCGGGTTTCCGGAGCCCACGGGTCATCTTATTTAAACCCCCCCGGGCCAGTGCCCCTCTGCGTGTTGGTCCAAACTAGAGTCCTGTGCAGCGCCCCCTCGGGGAAACTCGAGGTTTGGTTTTAGTTGTACGGAGCGCTCATCTGAGTGTGCCCTAAGAAAGAGATATGTGCAGCTCCTATCGGGATTTGTCGGCACATTCGGGCGGTGTTGCTGGTCTTGTTTTAACTTGTCGAAGTGTCTTGAATTACCGAGGTACCGAGTCTGATCGGAACGTCTTGGGAGGAGGTCTATTCCTTTGTTGACCGTGAGAGCTTGTCATGGGCTAAGTTGGGACTCCCCTGCAGGGATTGAACTTTCGAAAGCCATGCCCGCGGTTAAGGGCAGATGGGAATTTGTTAATATCCGGTTGTAGATAACTTGAACCTTAATTAACTAAAATGAACCAACTGAGTGTGTTACCGTGATGGCCTCTTCTCGGCGGAGTCCGGGAAGTGTACACGGTGTTGGAGTAATGTTTGCGCAGGTTGTTCTCTAGTTTCTCGCTCACGCTTTGCCTCCTCTTCTCGCTCTCTTTTGCGAATAAGTTAGCCACCATATATGCTAGTCGCTTGCTGCAGCTCCACATATATTTGCCTATCCTTCCTATAAGCTTTAATAGTCTTGATCGCGAGGGTGCGAGATTGCTGAGTCCCTGTGGCTCACAGATACTATAACTCCAGATGCAGGTCCAGGTGATTCCGCTCCAGGTGACGAGTACGAGCTCAAGTGGGAGTTCGACGAGGACTCTCAACGATACTATGTTTCCTTTCCCGATGACCAGTAGTGGTGCCCAGTTGGGGGTGAACGGGACCGTTGTCGCATGTTGGGTTCTCTTTTATTTTGGTGCCGTAGTCGGGCCAGAGTGCTTTGGATGATGTAATGTTATTTATGTACTTGATTGAAGTGGCGAGTGTAAGCCAACTATGTTTCTTCCCTTTTACTATCATATTACATGGGATGTTGTGAAGATTTCCTAACTTGCGACATATGCCTTCAATGTGATTATATCTCTAAGTCATGCCTCGACGCATGGGAGCTATAGTCGCATCGAGGGTGTTACAGTAAGTGAACCAAAACCTTCTCATTATTTTAGTTTAAACAACTGAGTTCCTTAAGATTAATATTTCTCTCTATGTTGCACGAGGATGATAAATTTTAAGCTAGGGGAAGTTGATGAGTGATATTTTTACACTCCTCTACCTTGGTTTAAACCGATATATTACATTTAAAAATGAGACATTCGCTTTGATATTGCTCCTAATGACTAATGAATGCAAAAGATTCCACAGATCCTATCTTTGATATGTTTCCACGGGAAATGGGCTAAAAAGGGAAGAAATCACGTGTGGAAATGGAAAGGAAGAAAAATGTAGGAATAAGAAATCAACAAGAGGTGTTTCCGTGAAAACAAAGCAAAAGTCAGTGTTCCATACAAGCGTGAACGCCTATATGGCTTGGAAACTGCGGCAAATCGTCCACCTGAACAACTTTTATAAAGGGGGCCCCATCTAAATGTCAACATGGGAGGCCGTGCAGAGCGTTGATAGCAACCAGAACTCATCATCTTCATATTCATCCACAAACCTAACCGCCGCCGTTTCCATCTCCATAGCCACCATCACCACCATGGTGCTTCCTCATCTAGTTCGTACTTGTAATCATGCATCGCACAAGGCATCCACTATGATACATATTTGCAATCAATCAATCTTCAAGATTTGTTCTTCAATCTTTTCTTCTTGCGATCTGATCTCCATGTGTGAGTAGTTCGGTATGGTATGGATTGAGGCATGAGCCTTGCAACCCTCTGTATTTTTTGTGGGGATAAATGGAAGGGCTTTGAATTAGCATCCTGTATGTGTGAAATAAAAGTGTTTCGTAGATGTCACTTATCTTGTCCGCGATCTTCATGCCTGCAGGTACCTAGGATCATGGAGATCGAGCCATGATGAGGCTAGGAGCAAGGAGACCGTGAAGTGTTATACAGAACACCGGTGACAGCAAGGTTTAGTAGGGTAACACAGATCCTATCATTGGGGGTACATGAGGTGTAGTCATTAAATGACCAAAGCTTTTGTCTGATTTCATTATCTTAATTATCGAGGCAACCCCGCATGATGGATAGGGCCTACGGTAGGACAACTGATTCTTGATGCAGGGCTCGTGCCGGTCAAGATGTTATTTGGACACACCCCCCACTACGGTTTGTAACAAGCACATCTTGATGGGTGACTTCCAGCGCAAAAATTAATAGTATATGTGATCCCGACACATATACATGGTTGTAAGCATTAATACCTCATACCTGTACATCTTTTTATTAGAAGTGTTTGAATCACTATTTGCTTGATTGATCTGGTCAAAAACTGGAATTGGTCATTTAACATAACCTTGCTAGAGACCATAGCTTCAAATGAATCTTCCTCCCGTGGGTTCAATAACCTAGGGTCACCTCTGAGGAAATAGGTGTGGGATACACTTTTCTGTTCCATTACCGGATCAGTAAAAGAAGGTATCAACGGGCGGCTGGCCGAGAGAGTGGGTGAAAATGAGATAGAGAAGAGCTATGTCTTTTACTAAGAGGGGGAGTGAACTGAGATGGGCCAGTGTTGGCGTGGGCCTAAAATCTCATGCCATAATTAAGTACAGCCACGCCTCAAAATAAAAAAAGTAAGCAAAGCTCAAACAAAAAAAAGGCTAAGAATAATAAGACTCGATTTAATTAAAGACTCAAAATGATAAAAAGTCTAAAAATAATAAGAGAATCATAATAATAAAAGACTGCAAATAATAAAAAGACTCAATACAATAAAGGACTAAAAATAATAAAGACTAAAATATAATATAATATGTTCACCATTTAAAAAATGATAGTATTACTTTAATAGTAATAACATATTTTTTGCTAATATACTTACTAAATACTTGAAACACTTAATAAAATAAAAAAATCATTTCCGGCGTAACACAAGTTAGCACGCCAGCACTAGACTAATTACCAACGGCGTGCATAGAAAGTCCAACGCCACCACTATCTTCCAACTGGTCAATACAGCTGGGCTCACCGATTTGTGGGGTGTGAAAAAAGCAACAACTGCACTAACCTAATAAAGTTATTGTATCAAATTTGTCAATGCCACCACTATTTGAAAAAAATAGTGGGCGCGTTGATTGAAAATGGCGCTCCACAAAATAAAGTTGTGGCTTACCATTTCTCTACTAGTGATGGCATGAAAGTTCATTGTAAATAATGTGAACTGGATGGGCCTCCTTTTGATTATTCGGATTCCAAATGCAAGATTTAGGTGTGAACCATAGTTACCACCGGAACAAAGGGACTTTTTCATGAGGTTGGAGTCGACGAAAATTTTATTTGCAATAACCTGCACAACGGGCCATAGGAAAAATTTTGCAACTCCACAGAAAAAAATTGCTTGAAAGTATAATCCAGAAAAATTGCTATGATAATTTTTTGAATTAGAAGGTGGTCCTCTAATTCACATCATCCACGTAAGGGACAACTGTGCCAACTTCAACTGTATCATGAATGGAAAGGAAGTTATCATAGAGAGAACAAAAATAAACAATGAAGAAAGTATTTGTGACATCCTATCTTAATAGGATCTAGAGTAAGGCTGCAGACGTTTTACCACTGCATGGTTTAAAGATGGTGCTTGCACCCCAAGCCATATGGCCGAGTCTGGCCCCTACCCTCGCCTAAGTTTTCGTGGCCAATGATTCTGCTTGTCATGTTGATTAATGGAATGAAATGTTCCACATTAAAAAAAAGGATCGATAGTACTATAGTACTACCCATACTAATAAGGTGCTTTTTCAAAGCCCATTGTAGAAGTGCATGCTCTAGCCAATACAACCAAAAAACAGATCTGATGGAAGAGACTAGGCATCACATTATACGTCAACACTCATCTCCTAAGGACATGTTGGTTAACGTGCTTGTCTGGCGTTAGTCCATGGGGCCCCATTTAAGCCTAGAGATGATCGAGGAGTAAAACCTTCTAGCCGAGGGGTGGCTGCGGTGTTACACAATCATAACAATAGAGAATATAATTGCGAGTCCGATGCCAATTTTTCTTGCGGTGGTGGGGACATAGATTTTGAGCCTTTTTGATTCAAGATCCGCAAGAACATAAAATTTACAGATCTACAAAGGCATGTCCACCTTCTATAGGGTCAAACTATTCACGATTTGTTAGATCATAAAAGAACCGTGGCATGTAGTACAAAGAAATCCTTAAAAATATAGTGTCCAGCCATACACCTAATCAAACAATATATATGCACATTCTTTTAGAGGATTTCAATACTCTGAACTTTATGGAAACCCTTTGAATCAAATTGCCCTATCAAACACAATCCCAGTATAGTAGTACAATTCTATCTGTTTTTTTTTTTTTTTGCGGCTGAATTTTATCTGGTTCCTATGTAAGAAAACATGTATGAACATATGTAAACACTGTTTTAGGTTTGGGTAGCTGAACAACAGATCTGGCACAATCTGACTTTGCTCAATCCTACATCCAAACACTCACCATAAAGCAGCACACTTAAAAAAAACAATCCATAAAGGAAAAACAAAAGGAAATAAAAACAGAATCTGCACACATTATGCACGCACAGATCATTGAAAGTAGAACGGCACCAATCTGGTCCCCCGGCGGGCCTGGCGAGGTTTCCAAATGCAAAGCACAATTATGGACCCCAAATGGTCTCGTTGCCACATCCGGCGACCGACGCGTGGGGCTACCAGAGACTCAGCGCCAGCCGGGACAAGCGGCAGCTCATGCATCCTCATCCCGAGGACCCCCACCGGAGAGGCTTTCACGGTTGTCCAACTCCCCTCTCACTGCGACCCCGCATGCGATCTCCTCTGATTTGGACGCGCTCCCAACACGATCTCGTCCTGATCTCGCAGCGCCCCCGTTTCGGGGCGTCCGGCTCGGATTGGCAATGGGCTCGCCCCCTTTCTGCCCCGTCTTTTAGGTCCCCCTCAACCACCTCGAGATCGATCCGTCACGCGGCGCCCCAGCTCGCAGGATCATCCTAGGATTCACCTCGCTCACCGCGTACTACGTGTGAGCGACCTAACCTTATCTGCAAATCGCAGCTGCTTGTCGAAGAGAAGGAGGAGCAGGTCATGTGAAGCATCATGCTATATTTGCTGTGCTAGGGTTCATTTCATGTGCGATGACTGACGCTGGTTTCTTGCAGAAGGTCGATCGACGACCTACCTAAGATCCATTGCTGCTAGGTCGTTTTCAAGCTTAGGGAAGGAAAATTCTACGGGGTAGTACTAGTAGTAGTATCACTGAAGAATCCTGTCGGATTATTGACGTATACCACGTGCGTGTACACATACATATATGTAAACGGACAGGCATATAGCCATGTGTAGAGTACTGGCTACTTTTATACATCACGGGTGGTCGCTGTCCATACGTCTCATACAAATTACCAAGATTAGAGCACCTCGCACATGTATGGTCACTTAGCCACAGAGGCTCCAAATGTAGGAGCAATGATAGCCGGCCGCTGCACCGAAGAAATCCTCATACACGCATGCACGGTGCAACGGCTACGGACTACGGTACCACTTACCATGCACCGAGCGGGAGCCAAAGTTACCGACGTAAGAACCCCAGGCTATAATTCTCCAGCAGTACGCGTACGCGTGATATCGGTACAGCTACAAGCAAGTTAAAACCCTAGTCTGTGGAGGAAAGAGTAGCTCCGTCTTTCGGTCATGGCATCTCGAATCTCCCATGTCACCGTATATCTAACAACCATATCTTCCTCAGGAGTGACCCCAAACCAAACAAGAAGAGAGCTTGCCACGGCGTCCTTTCTCCGGTGGTGGACAGTTGGGCGATTTAGCCGGTGGATACATACCACATACATAGTCGGGTGAGTCATACGCTAGTGAGTACAGTACATAGGACCACTCGAAAAGAAGGGGTCGGGGAGTGGAGCTTCGAGAAAGATTCACCCAGATCGGGTGACTCCATCCGCGATCCACAGCTAGCTACTGGCGCCATCGCACATGCGTGAATGCATGCGTGGATAGTACCCCGGCGGTTTCCGGTCACGCAGGACGCCCGCCTTTCGGGCCTGTCGACTCCCGGCTTGCCCATCGACCGGCCTGATGAAGCAGGGCCGGTGCACGTACGCCCTCCGCTTTCAAGTTGCCCGGATCATGCATGGATCTCGCGTCGCTGCCGCACAGATACGGTGCATGTACTGAATTTTTGTTTTAGTTGCTTCAGTTCCACACAGGACGTCAAGGATCGTGGGAAACGGGCTACATGTGTGAATGTGCCGTTAACAGTAAAGCTGATAAAGTCAGTGCAAAAGGTGAGTGGGTTATGAGTTCCCTAGACTATGTACGGAGTATAACACTTGAACACCAAATTGGGTACCACTATAAGATGGGTTAAGCTTGGAGATGAGAATACCAAAAAAAAAAATTCAAGCTATAAAGGGACCATAAAATACATGAGGAATCAAATATCCATGTTAAGTGACGAATTGTTACAGGAGCACCATGCCAGCTTGGGTACCACTTGTGCTACTTACAAAAAATCCGCCTTAACATGATTTGGAAATTCCTTTCTCCAAGGAAGAGATTGATGAGGTTACTACAATTTAGCCATGAGGCAAAGCACAAGGATCAGTTGGATTTAATGGGGATTTTATACATGCTTGTTGGAATATCATTGCAGTGGATTTTTATGAGCTCACTGATGATTTCTATCATGGTGGATTAAGCTTGCAATCCATCAATGGATCGTTCATCACTCTTATCCCAAAAAAGGATAGTCCCCAAATTCCAAGTGGTTTTAGGCCCATCTCACTGTTGAACTGCACTATCAAGCTCAACACAAAAAATAATTGGCAAATAGGCTACAAAAAGTCGTCCTCAAACTGGTGGACACTAATCAATATGGATTTCTCGAGTGAAGATCTATTCATCAAGACTGCTTGGCTTGGGCCTTTGAGTACATTCATCAATGCCAATAATCCAAGAGAGAAATTATAACTTTAAAATTGGACTTTGATATGATTGAACGTGATACAATTGTACTTGAGAAGCAAAGGGATTTGGAGCCAGATAAATTATGTGGATTAAGATCATTTTCAGTCCAGGACATCCATCCTTCTTAATGGACTGCCTGGAAAACAATTCCACTCTAAAAGGGGGGACAAGCAAGGAGACCCTTTTTTACCTCTCATTTTTATCCAAGTTGTCGATCTGTTGCTGTCAGTCCTTAATGAAGCAATGAATGCAAATATCATCCAAGCCCCTTTACCTTCTCAAGCAAATCCAGATTTCCCTGTCATTCAATATGTTGATGACAAAATTCTCATAGTGTCTACCATTCAAAGTCAAGTGATGCAAGTAAACAATGTGCTTGGCCTCTATGCTGCTCAAACCGGTTTAAACTTTCAAGATCAATTTGAATAAATTAGTTATGGTGCCTATGAATGTCCCTAATGAGATAATTTCATACATTCTCACGCACTTGGCTGTAAACTAGAAAATATCACTTTCACCTATTTGGGGTTACCTCTAAGTGCGAACAGACTTAAAATTGAAGATTTCACCCCCATTTGCCAACAAATTGAGAGAAGACTTGTTGCGTCTCAACCATGCTCTCCTATGATGCAAGACTTCTACTCATAAAATCAGTCTGTTCAGCTTTCTCAATATTTTTATGAGTACCCTAGCTCTTCCAACAGTAATTACTGGCCAAATAAACAAATACCTAATAAGCTTCCTTTGGAGGAAATTTGGTCAAATAATGTTGGGCATGATCTCATTGCTTGGAAAAAGGTGTGCAAGGCCAAAACACATGGGGGGTTGGGTAACTTGGATGATACTATTCATAACAAATCCCTCATGACAAAGAATCTGCACAAGTTCTTCAATAGAGAGAATTTGCCCTGGGTTTAATTTGATATGGAAAGCTATTACTCAAAACACCTCCCTATAATAAGAATGGAACTATCTAGCTGATGGAAACACCATCTTAAGCTTATAAACCCATTCATGTTGAATTCTGAGTGCAAAGTTAGTGTTGGTCAGACTGTTCTTCTCTCGTATGACAAATGGTTAGAGCAAACAATGATACACAGATATCCAAAGGTTCATTCTTTGTCATCAATGATACATAGACTATTGCAAGTTGGATTACCTCTGAAGATCCAACATTGTTTTTCACACACATTTGTCTACTCAAGCCTTTCTATATTGTACTGAACTTCAGGCACTTGTTACTCCGCACAACAACCCTTAGAGTCCAGACATATGGAAATGTCAGGGATGGAATAATAGTTTTTCTTCCATCAAGATGTAAAAATACCTTTGTATAGGTGAGGAAAGCTCACACTAGTGCAAAGACGTCCTATACAAACGGTTTTCGCCCCTTTTTCGTGACGGAGTTTAAACAGGCGTCTTGCATGTGTGTGCACTATGGGGTCAATTCCACACGACCCAAAAACCATCGGCGATAGTGACCGATGATGTAGACGCTCTGCCAAATGTAACCGTATGCGATGCAGGAGCATATCACACACACTATATTCTGGCACACGTGTGGGATTGGGGATCAATTACACACATCTCTCATCAGTCAAACATTCCTAATTGTGTAGGGAAATCAAATGGTGTTTGGCATTCAACTATTTGCGAAATATTACCTAAACCACATGGGTCATCATAGAAACTATGTGCGATATGTGGCCCATCGCACACGAGTATTCTATGGCAAGCATCCGACATGCATGATCTCATCGCACACGTTTCTTGAAAAATTTATGAGTGAAATTGCATTTTGCATTGGGCATGTTTTCCTCTAAGCTCACGCGTGCAATAATGTGCTATCACAAACGATTGAGGAGCCCCTACACACATGTAGAAGTGCTGCGAATAATATGCGATTTGTTGTGTATCACCGACGGTTTAGTTCATATCTTGTGTGCTTTTCCTGTAGATCACGGGCGGTTGCGCTATGAGTGACATGTGCTTTCCATTCTGGATCCCACACGCTCAGTTACTTGAACCGTGTGCGCATTAATGGCCAGGTTAAAGCAAAATATGACATTTGAATCGCCGTGCAAAAAGAAAATTCACCATAATATATAATTGAACAAATAGTGTCAACAGGAAGAACATTCATCAAAATTCACCATAATATGCAATTGAACAAATGCTAGCTAAATTCCACCGATTTATCGACATATGGAGTACATAATCATAGTGTACGAAATACGAAGACCTCCTCACATGGAAAACAATGCATCCATGCGTGTATGTTTAGCTGGGCTGGGAAGTGTGGATGGGTTGCGGCACTCCAGTGTCCCAAGGTTGGACCTCGTTCTCCACCGCAGCTAGCTCGTTCTTGTAAGAAATGATATCCGGTGGTAGGATTATGCTGTAACCGTGCCTGACATGAGAATCAAACAAAGAGGGTGCAAGCAGTGAAATAATCTCACGAGTATCCTCACTAAATATCAAGTTATAACGAATGTGGTGAGGAGGCTCTGGGTTATCAATAAAATGGTGATCTATCATAGACTGATGGTCTAGGTAAACTCTAGGCAACAAATAAGCATTATGGCGTATATTAACAAGGAGACGTCTCGCAAGGCGAGTAGCATAAATATCGTCATGAATTTTATTCCTAGTTCTATTAGTGTGTAGGCGGCGTGCAATGATAGCTCCAAGGCAATAAGTGTTATCACTATAAAGTGCACGACATAAAATGGCGAGGTCAGGAGCACTGAGCATACCACCTTCCTCCCTAGCAGGGAAACATTTCTCTCTAAATAAACCAAAGTAATGCACAACAAGAAAATTCAAACTAGTAACTCGGGCTCTCGACACGCCCCTATATTCTCCCACAGTTAAAGTATGGAGGAAGTCCTCGAACTCCTCTGGCCGAGGCTCCCTCACTTCCCCCTCAGATGGAATCAAACATATCTCATAAAATTCCGCAAGCGGTATCTCAAAGTGTTGAGCATATAAATCAAAGTATACCATGGGGATATCAAGTCTAGACATCAAATAGAAATTTTGCACAATCGAATTTGTGAGGAGGTGGTATTGGTCACACTCATCTGCGAGGAAGTCGGTCAACCCGGTGAGGGAGTCCTAGACTAAGGGGTCCTCGGGCTACCGGCTTATCGCTTATAGGTTGGACAGGTGGGCCACTCTGCGATTACTGGAAGGACAAGCTATAGGGCGACTCCGTGTCCGAACAGGAAACCTTCGAAGCCTTGGTGTGTCCTCCAAGTCAAGATAGGAGAATCGACATGTTTATCTCTTTACTGTAACCGACCATGTGTAACCCTAGTACCCTTGATGTCTATATAAATCGGGTTTAGTCCGTAGAGGCTGGGAGAAGAACCATCATCCTACTCACCTAGGGTTTAGTTCATTTGATCTCGTGGTAGATCGACTGTGTAACCATCATATACACTTCAATATAATCAAGCGGGACGTAGGGTTTTACCTCTTCGAGAGGGCCTGAACCTAGGTAAACATTGTCCCCTTCGTTTCTTGTTCCCCATTTATCCAAGATCTACTGCTCGGGACCCCCTACCCGAGATGCGTTAGTTTTGACACCGACATTGGCGCTTTCATTGAGAGTCCTGTTGTGAGATCGATGCAGGATCAATGGCTCGTCTGCAGATCAACTGCGACATCGGCATCTTCATCGCCGACTCGATTAGTCACCTTGGCTTGACCGAGGATTGCACTCCGTCTCAGATCATCATGTTCGGATGTGGGCCTTCATCAATATCAACTCCGATCTCTATCAAGATCATGAAGGAATCATCCATGGAGCTCGGGGGCTCAACATCGGCATTGCCCTCGGGCGAGCGTGCTGTTTTTTTTTTGAACAACGAACTTGTATCCGCTGCAACCGCCTCCTCGAGTGTCGCTTTAAAAATTACTTCGGTGGAATTGTGCAGAATTGAGTCTACAAAAACCCTGTAAAATTTCGTCACGTTTTGATTGAGGAATCTCCGGCGATCTCCAATATACTGGAGCCCTATCGAATCTGGACAGGAATCTGGACGAGTTTAGTGAGAGGAATCCAGCGTCCCGCTCGGACATTGTTTGGAAGATCCAACCATTCATTAGCTGCAGAATTCATAGGTCGACCAACTCTCAAAATTTTAGCTCGATCCGACCGTTCAAAATCTGGGAAACTTCCGACGAGTGGATCAATTTTCGGATCTATTTCCTACGCGAATACGAGTCGACCCGAGTTCGTCTTTCTTCATGAATGGGATATTGGACAACATTTTGGGAGGATTTTTTTCTAGGGTATTGTGTGTTGCTATCAAACACATGCCCACAAATTTTGAGCCTTTTCCAAGGCAATCTTCACTATCGCACCGGTGTCAAACCAGCCTGACAACGTTGCTCTACGGCTACTGACATGCGCAAGATAGGTCGTCCCTACATCGAGCTGAGGTCAACCTCATCAGATCATCACCCCGGCGAGCCGACCAAGAGTTCGGTATCGTGAAGGCTAAATCATCACCAACATCACCACCCAACGGATTACACGGAGCAGGCACACCGGCATCGCCACACGATCACTTCATCAACCCGGCATCTACTGCATCACAAGATCCGACCTGCGTCGACATCGCCGCGCCATTGCTTCTTCAAGCCGATGTCCACCATGCCGACCTGCTTCAACACCTTGGTTGCCATGGCGTCTACAACGTCAACTTACCGACATGCTCTGTCACCTCGGCTGGACCGGGGGCTTCGCTATCTCTTCATCAACCTACTCCGGGGACTTCGACTTCACCAGCCGACCAGCTTCGTCACGTTAGCTGGACCAAGGGCTTCGCCTCGCTGCATTGACTGTGATGCATTGCCACTTCATCAAGCTGAGCTCCTCTCTCGGTCACCTCGGACTAGGGGGCTGGGACCTCGGCCAGGCCGAGGACTACGTCTTCGTCCTGCCACAAGCCCAAACCTCGTCAACAACACTGAGCACATTAACCAGCTAAGTCACTTCGATGCTCAGTTTTTTTTTGTTTGCTTCGACCAAACATTATATTTGTGTTAAACAAAAAGTTGTTTATTAAAAACTTAGTTTGTCAAAAATGTTGTTTGTCAAAACACTTATTTTACCTAGGTTAATTGGGGGGTCTTAAATTTGTATGAGCTGTTTTATAATAATTGTTTTCTTCTAAGTCGTTGCAAAGTCTTTTTCTACCACACCTTTCTCGACTTGAGTGTGTGGTCAACAGACGGATAGCCTAGTTTCTATCTAAAGACGCTCGAGTTTAGTTCGCTAATCTGGCCTGAGAAACACTCCACATTCAGGACAGGAGGTTGAAGCTGAAGGCTGACCCGCTTGAAGTCTTGAGATCGGATGTGTCATGTTAAAGCACGACGGAAGCACAAACTAATTTTAAGAACAATGCTCAGATTGGCACCAAAAAAACTTAAGTTACTTCAGACATAAATTTTCTGCACAAGTTTTTCATTTTTAGAGCTTATAACAATTTTAACCTATTTATGTTTTCCTTTCAGGAGGCGGGACATCCTCTTGATCGAGGTGTTCTCCATAATGGTTTTACTCGGGAAATATTTTCCGCCCCGCAGTTTGGCATCTCTCCTGTCGAGCTGCACCTCGGTGTTGTCAAAACAAATTCAATAGAAGAAACAGTTCCCAAGGAGATTCGATCCTCAGGTTGGTCGGCTGCACCCAACCTGAGTCTCGGGGGTTACTGACTATATATCTCGGCAGAGAATAAATTGCACCAATCGAAAAACTCTACAAAAAATCAGCCCAAGACCGAGGTAGTGCACCACCTCGGAAGCAGTCTGGCATAAAGTTCAGATGCAAGTAGCTGGCTCCATAGAGGGCATTTCCGGCATTAAGCCCGGTTGAACTCCTTCAAAGGTTTTCAAGAATTAGGTAACTTATGACACCTCTGATGCAGATCGACATTGGAGCTCGGCTAAAAATAAACATCTCAGATGCAGTCCGGTGTTGGAGCTCGGCTACAAAAGACACCTTGGATATAGTCCGGCGTTGGAGATCGGACGCAAGAGGAAACCGCCACACGGGAAAAGCTTCGAACCCGAGGTGCGGCATAGAAAATTGAAGGAAATATGCCCTAGAGGCAATAATAAAGTTGTTATTTATATTTCCTTATATCATGATAAATGTTTATTATTCATGCTAGAATTGTATTAACCGGAAACTTAGTACATGTGTGAATACATAGACAAACAGAGTGTCCCTAGTATGCCTCTACTTGACTAGCTCGTTAATCAAAGATGGTTAAGTTTCTTGACCATAGACATGTGTTGTCATTTGATGAACGGGATCACATCATTAGAGAATGATGTGATGGACAAGACCAATCCGTTAGCTTAGCATAATGATCGTTTAGTTTTATTGCTATTGCTTTCTTCATGACTTATACATGTTCCTCTGACTATGAGATTATGCAACTCCCAAATACTGAAGGAATGCCTTGTGTGCTATCAAATGTCACAACGTAACTGGGTGATTATAAAGATGCTCTACATGTGTCTCCCATGGTTTGTTGAGTTGGCATAGATCGAGATTAGGATTTGTCACTCCGAGTATCGGAGAGGTATCTCTGGGCCTTCTCGGTAATGCACATCACTATAAGCCTTGCAAGCAATGTGACTAATGAGTTAGTTATGAGATGATGCATTATGGAACGAGTAAACAGACTTGCCGATAATGAGATTGAACTAGGTATGATGATACCGACGATCGAATCTCAGGCAAGTAACATACCGATGACAAAGGGAACAACGTATGTTGTTATGCAGTTTGACCGATAAAGATCTTCGTAGAATATGTTTTAACCAATATGAGCATCCAGGTTCCACTGTTGGTTATTGACCAGAGATGTGTCTCGGTCATGTCTACATAGTTCTCGAACTGGTAGGGTCTGCGCGCTTAACGTTCGATGACGATTTGTATTATGAGTTATGTGATTTGATGACCGAAGTTTGTTCATAGTCCCGGATGAGATCATGGACATGATGAGGAGTCTCGAAATGGTCGAAGGGTACATTCGGACACCGGAATGGTTCGGGTTGTTTTGGATGAGTTTCGGAGTACCGGGGGTTACCAGACGCCCCCCCCCCCCGGGGGGGAGTTCATGGGCCTTCATGGTCCTTAGTGGAAAGGAGAGGAGGGCCACAAGGGATCCCCCCCCCATGGCAAAGCCCTGCGCCGGAAACTTCATCATCAGCATCAACACACCGTCGTGCTGACAAAACTCTCCCTCGTCCTCAACTGGATCAAGAGCTCGAGGGACGTCATCGAGCTGAACATGTGCTGAACATGGAGGTGACGTACGTTCGGTGCTTGGATCGGTTGGATTGCGAAGACATTTGACTACATCAACCGCGTTACTAAACGCTTCCGCTTTTGGTCGACAAGGGTACATGGACACACTCTCCCCTCTCATTGCTATGCATCTCATAGATAGATCTTGCGTGATCGTTGGAATTTTTTTGAAATACTGCATTTCCCAACAGTGGTATCCGAACCAAGTCTATGCGTAGATGTTATATGCACGAGTAGAACATAATGAGTTGTGGGCGATAATAGTCATACTGCTTACCAGCAACATCTTATTTTAAATCAGGACTTCAACGACATTTTGAATGTCATGGAGCATATGAGATGTTCCAGGAGTTGAAGTTAATATTTCAAGCAAATGCCCGAATTGAGAGATATGAAGTCTCCAATAAGTTCTATAGCTGCAAGATGGAGGAGAATAGTTCTGTGAGTGAACATATACTCAGAATGTCTGGGTACCACAACCACTTGACTCAACTGGGAGTTAATCTTCCTGTTGATAGTGTCATTGACAGAGTTCTTCAATCACTGCCACCAAGCTACAAAAGCTTCATGATGAACAATAATATGCAAGGAATGGATAATACAATTCCCGAGCTCTTCACAATGCTAAAGGTTGTGGAGGTAGAAATCAAGAAGGAGCATCAAGTGTTGATGGTTAACAAGACCACCAGTTTCAAGAAAAAGGGCAAAGGGAAGAAGGGGAACTTCAAGAAGAATGGCAAGCAAGTTACTGCTCAAGTGAAGAATCCCAAGTCTGGACCTAAGCCTAAGACTGAGTGCTTCTACTGCAATGGGACTGGTCACTGGAAGCGGAACTGCCCCAATTGTATTTGGCGAATAAGAAGGATGGCAAAGTGAAAGTTTTATTTGATATACATGTTATTGATGTGTACCTTACTAATGCTCCTAGTAGCGCCTGGGTATTTGATACTGGCTCTGTTGCTCATATTTGCAACTCGAAACAGGGTCTACGGATTAAACGAAGATTGGCTAAGGACGAGGTGACGATGCGCGTGGGAAATGGTTCCAAAGTCGATGTGATCTCCGTCGGCACGCTACCTCTACATCTACCGTCGGGATTAGTTTTAGACCTAAATAATTGTTATTTGGTGCCAGCGTTGAGCATGAACATTATATCTGGATCTTGTTTGATGCGAGACGGTTATTCATTTAAATCAGAGAATAATGGTTGTTCTATTTATATAAGTAATATCTTTTATGGTCATGCACCCTTGATGAGTGGTCTATTTTTGTTGAATCTCAATAGTAGTGAATAGTGATACACATATTCATAATATTGAAGCCAAAAGATACAAGTTTAATAATGACAGTGCAACTTATTTGTGGCACTGCCATTTAGGTCATATTGGTGTAAAGCGAATGAAGAAACTCCATGCTGATGGGCTTTTGGAATCACTTGATTATGAATCACTTGATGCTTGCGAACCATGCCTCATGGGAAAGATGACTAAGGCTCCGTTCTCCGGAACAATGAGCGAGCAACTGACTTGCTAGAAATAATAATTACCGATGTATGCGGTCCGATGAGTGTTGAGGCTCGCGGCGGGTATCATTATTTTCTAACCTTCACAGATGATTTGAGCAGATATGGGTATATCTACTTGATGAAACATAAGTCTGAAACATTTGAAAAGTTCAAAGAATTTCATAGTGAAGTGGAAAATCATCGTAACAAGATAATAAAGTTGCTACGATCTGATCATGGAGGTGAATATTTAAGTTATGAATTTGGTCTTCATTTGAAACAACGCGGAATAGTTTCGCAACTCATGCCACCTGGAACACCACAGTGTAATGGTGTGTCTGAACATTGTAACCGCACTTTATAAGATATGGTACGATCTATGATGTCTCTTACTGATTTACCGCTATCGTTTTGGGGTTATGTGATAAGCCACAAGTATAGGGGATCGCAACAGTTTTCGAGGGTAGAGTATTCAACCCAAATTTTTAGATTCGGCACAAGGGGAGCCAAAGAATATTTGAAGGTATTAGCAGCTGAGTTGTCAATTCAACCACACCTGGAGATTACCTATCCGCAACAAGTAATCAGTAGCACAGTAATATGATAGTTTTGATAGTAGTGACAGCATCAATAGTAACAGTAACAGTGATATCAGTAATTTTGTAGCAGGCGTAACAATGATGGTAGCAATAGTGACTTAGTAGAAACAGTATGGAAAAGTTCGTAGGCATTGGATCGGTGACTTGTTGGATGATATTCATCATGTGACAGTTATAACCTAGGGCTATTAGGTACTAGCTCCAATTCATCGATATAATGTAGGCATGTATTCCGTAAATAGTCATACGTGCTTTATTAAAAGAACTTGCATGACATCTTTTGTCCTACCCTCCCGTGGCAGCGGGGTCCATATTGGAAACTAAGGGATATTAACGCCTCCTTCTAATAGAGAACCGTAACAAAGCATTAACACTAGTGAATACATGAACTCCTCAAACTACGGTCATCACCGGGAATAGGCCCGGTTGTTGTCACTCCGGGGTTGCCAGATCATAACACGTAGTAGGTGACTATAACTTGTAAGATTGGATCTAAAACATGGATATAATGATGAATCCATAAACGGTTCAGATCTGAGTTCATGGCACCTAGGCCCAAAGTGACAAGCATTAAGCATGGCAAAGTCATAACTACATCAATCTAGGAACATAGTGGATACTAGGGATCAAGCCCTAACAAAACTAACTCGATTACATGATGAATCTCATCCAAATCCTCACCGACCAGCGAGCCTACGAAGGAATTACTCACTCCTAGTGGGGAGCATCATGGAATTAGCGATGGAGAAGGGTTGGTGATGACGAAGAACAAAGATCCCCCTCTCTGTAGACCCAAACGGACTCTAGATCTACCCTCCCGAGGAAGAACAGGGCGTGGCGGCGGCTCCATCTCGTGGATCGCGATAATTCTTTCTCCCTGATTTTTTTCTCCAAAAATAGGAATTTATAGTGTCAGGGTTGAGGTTTGCGGGGACACCAGGTGGGTATAACCCACCAGGGCGCGCCCCCTCTCCTGGCGAGGGGGCGCGCCCTAGTGGGTTGTGCCCACCCAGGGGTCCCTCTCCGGTAGGTTTTGGCTCCAGAAATTCTCATTTATTATATAAAAAATCCTCGTGAAGTTTCGTTCCATTCCGAGAACTTTTATTTCTGCACAGAAACAGCACCATGGTAGTTCTGCTGAAAACAATGTCAGTCCAGAGTTAGTTTCATTCAAATCATGCAAATTAAAGTCCAAAACAAGAGGAAAAGCGTGAGAAAAAGTAGATACGTTGGAGACATATCAACTCCCCCAAGCTTAATCCTTTGCCCTCAAGCAATTTAGTTGATAAACTGAAAGTGAGAAAGAAAAACTTTTACGAACTCTTTTGCTCTTGTATGCATAAAATAAGTTTAAATAGCACCCAGATTTTCAGCTAGCATTATAACTAACCATGTCGACAATAACTCTTAAAGATTATAATGACTCATATCAATGACATAATTAGCTAGCGAGCAATAAGAAGATATCTCAAACGACAACATGTTGTCAAAACAACCATGATATAATATGACAATAGTGGTATCTCACTAGCCCTTTCCGAGACCGCAAAACATAAATGCAGAGCACCTCCAAAGTTCAAGCAGCGACTAAACATTGTAATTCATGGTAGAAAAGATCCAGTCATGATGCACCCAACATTAGCTACACACAATGCATAAATCATGACAGTTGTGCTCTACTCAGTTTCTGGCGCTTGTTTTAGAAGGTGGTGACACAACAAAAAAGTAAATAGATTGTCCCTTCGCAGAGGGAAGTAGTGATTTGCAGAGGTGCCAGAGCTCAAATTTTTAAACAGAGATAAATGGTATTTTGAGACATGCACCCTTCTCATTCACTTCACGGCCATCAATTATCAACAACTTCCATGCTAAGCACCTAGTGGCAGTTCCCAAGCGATAAAAGTAAAGGTTTACTCCCCCTTCCACCAACAATCACATTCCACGGCTTGTCCGAAACAATGGGTGTCGTCCAAACCAACAACAGTCCTAGGGGAGTTTTGTTTAATTATTTGCATTTTGAGTTCGGGACTGGGAATCCCTATTACCGCCCTTTTCTCGTGCGATGGCGAGTGAACAAACACTCGACCTGAGAATAACCCGCTTAGCATGGAAGATACCGACCACCTCCTGCTGGGGATATGACTACCAGGTATGAACCGCCCAGGAGGGGTTGGGTCAATCCCAATGGCGGGTTACTTAAAAAGAAGCCCGAAGAGTATACAAGGTGACGGTTTATGATAAAGCTTGTAGTAGGCCCAAGCCCAGAGGCGGCTTAAGGCCCGTAAGTGTAAACCGCTGTCGGAGTAATGGGCCACGGGTAGGCCAACCCGAGGCCCAGAACCTTTCAAGACATCGGTGCAGGCTGCGCCCCTCAAGACCCCAGGACAAAGAGCCGCCTTCTAAGAAGTCGGCGGCAAGGCGACCGACTGCCCACTCGCGGCCGAGTCTCGGGGACGACTTCAGGATGAGCCGACTCCTGACTGGCGACTTCCAAAGAAGCCGGCCTTGGGGAGTCAGCCCACGACTCTAGCGAAACCCCATGTCCTCAATCAAGAGGGACAGGACAGGGGAGTGGCTACAGTAAAGCCCGCTCCCGCCCCTTACTAAGGGCAGGCATGGCCACAGCATGCCGTACCCGAGGAGATCTCCGTGCGACGAGGCACTGTTGCCGTGCCGGCCCTGACATCAGCACCGAAGGACCGAATCCTGCGCCCACGACGGCTTATCTGTACGGCCCTGGGGCGGCGGGTCCCACCAGCCAGTGGGACCCCAGGAGACGGCAAGTACGCCACCAGCCGGCCCCCGGAGTCGGCCAGACCCTTCCCCTGGGGCCCACGCGCCATTAATCAGATGTGACGGGGAGTGGCAATAGTGATCGCCCGCCAGGCGGCGGGGCTGTTGCCACGACTCCATGATCAAGCCCACGTCATCAGAAGCACGACTACAGTAATCAGCAGCCGGCAAGACCCGCCCGCGGCGAACGCGGCATGTTGGCTCCGTACCTGGCCAGTCGGCGGGCCCCAGCAGTCGATGGAGAAGACGGAGGCGAGAGGCACTGACGGCTGGGCCTGCGTCCAGCCGGATTACCATTGTACCCCTGGGGGGTAGGCCTATATAAACCCCCAGGGCACCCATGCAAAGGGTTGGCATCCATTAGCACTAGACCAGATCATATAGGAGGGAGAGAGCTAGCCTAGCCCTCTCCTACCTCCAGGAAACAGCTCTAGGAGCGATCGTGTAAACACTTTGCCATAGTGATCATGCGAAGACCCCGTAGAGCAGCAGTAGGGGTATTATCTCCCCGGAGAGCCCTGAAGCTGGGTAAGATTCATCGGCGTGCATGCCTACGCCTCATCCCGTTTCCAGGCACAGGCGATGTTCTACTCGCCCCCACCATGATAAGCCATCCTTTGGCATATGTCGCACCCAACCCCCGACATTTGGCGCCCACCGTGGGGCCTGGTGCACCGTCATCCGGAGACTTGTTCTGGATGAGAACCCTTTTCCTCCCTGGCGAGCGCAGCCAGCCAAGCACGCCAGACGGAGTTTGCACCGACGCGCTAAACGGCGTTGAGATCGCCTGCGCCGCTAGCCGCCTCGCCGAACTTGTCGGTGAGGTTCGCATCTCCGACGAACCTGCATCCGACGCAGGCACGGGCGGCTCCGAGAGCCTCCTCGCGGGCCTCCTCGATCAACTCCACATCTCCGGCGAGCCTGCCGTGGACTTGGAGTCTGTAGGCTCCACCGACCCGATGCTGGTCGACTCCGACACCGCGTCGCTCGACGCATTCCCCACTAATGTGGTGGTCTATGACGAACCTCTCCCTCGCGCAGAGAGCGACGGAAGCACCATCACCGAGGTACTTGTCATTAGCCATGACGAGCCTCTCGGCGGAGGAGCGCATGACCCACTTGGCGCAGCGCTACAAGACCTGGCTGCGCTCATTCCGGAAGACGCTGACACGGAGACGTTGGAGGCGCGCCGCCTTCAGCTCGTCGAAGGCACGAAGAAGCTGGCTAGCATGAGACGCTTGTCAGAAGCCTACCAGCGGGAGATGGATCACGCTGTTGGCAGCTCGCCAGCCCCAGCTGGGCCTAGCCGCCTCGGCGCGGTCCAGCAGCGCGGCGTAGCCACCGCCGACCTGTTCGGGGCGAGACGCCCTATGTACGCTACGCCTGCGGAGAACATTCGAGCCGCCCAGGCGGCGGCGGACGAGCTGGACAATTTTGACGGCGAAGAGCGCCACCTGATGATGGAGCGAGTCCAGCGGCTCCTCGACGTGGCTGCCGCGCAGAACAAGGCCGGCTGCCGCACGAAGGCGCCGCAGCGGCAAAACGACGACCTTCGCCATGATCAAGGCGCGACGTCTCGGACGCCGACTGGCGGCGCCCGAGGAAGAAGAGACAAGGATCCGGCTGTCAGCCATAGTCGGACTCACATTACCATAGAGCGCGACCGAGACGGCCGCCCGAGAGCAGTGGAACGACGGGATGACTGTCCGCCTCCTCCTCCCCGCAGGGAGAGGCGAGTCTCCCCGCCGCCTGTTGACCATCCGACTCTGGGCGACCGCCTTGGCCGCCGAGAGGGAGTCGGAGAAAATGACGCCCGCCACCGGATCGACCGACTTCACCAATCCCTGGCGCTGGAAGAAGAAGATGAGTTGGGTCCGCCTTGTTTCGGGCCCCGCATTCGAGACGAGCCCTTTCCCAGAGGGTTCACGCTCCCAAGAGACACGCCCAAGTATACCGGCTCCGTGAAGCTGGAAGACTGGCTAGTCGACTACTCCACGGCTGTCAGCATAGCGAACGGCAACAAGCGTGTCACCGTAAAGTACGTTCCGCTCATGCTCCAGGGCACGGCCCGGACATGGCTGAACAGCCTGAAGCCCCGCAGCATCAATAGCTGGGTCGACTTCATTGAAGCATTCGTCCGCAACTTCACCAGCATGTACAAGCATCCTCCCAAGCCTCGCCAGCTCTCCTTATGCGTGCAAGGTCCCAACGAGTCGACTTGCGATTACCTCATGCATTGGGCCGAGCTTCGGAACTCATGCGAGGGCGTGCACGAGGTGCAGGCAATCGAGTACTTCACAGCCGGGTGCAGAGAAGGCACCCTCCTCAAGCACAAGCTCCTCTGCGACGAGCCCGAAACCCTCGACGAGCTGCTGATCATAGCAGACAAGTACGCCACGGCCGACTCCTCCATGAAGGCGGAGATTCAAGTCAGCGCAACTGGCAAAGTGGCCCCTCAGGCTCCAAGAACTCCGGCGGGAGACGCCAGTCGGCGGCAGTAGCAGAGCAACCACAAGCGCAAGGCCCCGCAGCCGGCTTCCAGCAGCCGGCAGGTCGCGACAATTGAAGACCAGCAGCCGGATGGGCAGCCTCCGCCCAAGCGACAGAAAGGCGGCAAGCCCAACTAGTTGCCTGCCTTTTCCTACAAACAGACTCTGGATGGACCTTGCAAGTTCCATAGCGGCGCGAAGCCGTCGAATCACACCACCCGGAAGTGCCATTGGCTCACCAGGATCGCCAAGGGAGACGGCCTCCTACCTCCCCCGCCTGCTGGGCAGCCGCCTCCGCCTCCACCCCAGAAGCCGGCTGTCTGGCCAGTCGGCGTAGTACAAGACGAATACCATGAAGAACACGGAGCCTACGTGGTGTTTACCAGTATGGCTGATGATCGGCGCAGCAGGCGGCTGCAGCGACAAGAGGTGAATGCCGTAGCATCAAAGACACCTGAGTTCATCCACTGGTCCGAGAAGCCTATCAGCTGGAGCAGAGCTGATCACCCAGAGGTGATGCCGAGTTCGGGCTCTTATGCTTTGGTCTTGGATGCCACCTTTGCCACGGATAGACGAGCTGCTTGTTTCTCGCGAGTCCTGATAGACGGAGGCAGCAGCATCAACATCCTGTACAAGGACACCATGGAGAAGTTAGGAATCAAGCAAAGACAGCTTCAGAACAGCCGGACTGTGTTCCACGGCATTGTTCCTGGGCTTTCCTGCTCACCAATCGGCAAGATCCTGATGGACGTCCTCTTTGGAGACAAAGATCACTTCCGGCGAGAGTCAGTTTGGTTTGAGGTGGTGGACCTCGAGAGCCCATACCATGCACTACTTGGCTGACCCGCCTTGGCCAAGTTCATGGCGGTCCCCCACTGCGCCTACCTCAAAATGAAGATGCCCAGTTCCAGGGGAATTCTGACTGTAGCCGGCGACTACCGGAAGTCGTCTGCCTGTGCGGCTGAGAGCAGTCGGCTAGCCGAGTCCCTGGTGATCGCGGCCGAGAAGCGGCTCCTTGAGCAGGTTGTGGCGATGGCCGGCAAGCAGCCAGAGATGTCGCCCAACCCAAAGGATTCGGAGGCTGAGGGCTCATTCAAGCTGGCCAAGGAGACAAAGAAGATACCCTTGGATCCAGAGCACGTAGAGAGGTACGCTGTCGTAGGCGCAAACCTCGACAGCAAATAGGAAGGCGAGCTTGTCGATTTCCTCTGTGAGAATCGGGACATCTTCGCATGGTCCCCCAAAGACATGCCAGGTGTACCGACGGAATTCGCCGAGCACAAGCTACATGTCCGATCTGATGCAAAGCCAGTCAGGCAGCCCCTGTGCCGCCTATCAGAAGAGAAGAGAAGAGTTGTCGGAGAAGAGATAGCCCGACTCCTGGCAATCGGCTTCATTATGGAAGTATTCTTTCCAGAGTGGCTAGCAAATCCGATCCTAGTACTGAAGAAGAACAAGCAGTGGAGAATGTGTATTGACTACATGAGCCTCAACAAAGCCTGCCCCAAGGACCCGTTTGCCCTACCAAGAATTGATCAAGTGATAGACTCCACCGCTGAATGCGAGCTGTTGACTTTTTGATGCATATTCAGGATATCACCAGATCAAGCTGAACCCGGCTGACAGACTGAAGACCGCCTTCATCACGCCGTTTGGAGCCTTCTGCTACCTCACCATGACGTTCGGCTTGAGGAATGCCGGCGCCACCTTTCAGCATTGCATGCAGAAGTGCCTCCTCAAGCAACTCGGGAGAAATGCCCACGTCTACATGGACGATGTGGTGGTGAAAACAGAAAAGCGTGGGACACTGCTGGAAGACCTCAAGGAGACCTTTGAGAACCTGTGCCGATTCCAGATCAAGCTCAACCCCGAGAAGTGTGTCTTCGGAGTACCAGCCGGCCAACTCCTTGGCTTCCTGGTCTTTGAACGCGGCATAGAGTGCAACCCTGTAAAGATCAAGGCCATCGAGAGGATGGAGGTACCCAGCCGACTGCTGGACGTGCAAAAGTTCACTGGCTCTTTGGTGTACATCAGCCGATTCATCAGTCGGCTGGGGGAGAAAGCTCTCCCCTTATACCAGCTCATGAAGAAGACCACTTTTTTCGAGTGGAACCACAAGGCAGACGAAGCTTTTCTCCAGTTGAAAAAGATGCTGACTACTCCAACCGTTCTGGCGGCTCCGACTCCTAAGGAACCTATGCTCCTGTACATCGCCGCCACCAGCCGGGTAGTCAGCACGGTCATTGTAGTAGAACGCAAGGAGGAAGGTAAGGCACTACCTGTCCAGAGACCGGTATATTACCTGAGCGAAGTGCTGTCGGCCTCCAAGAAAAACTACCCCCACTACCAGAGGATGTGCTATGGCGTGCATTTTACCGCCAAGAAATTGAAGCCTTACTTTCAAGAGCATCCAGTCACCGTGGTCTGCACGGCCCCACTTGCCGAGATCATCGGAAGCCGAGACGCTTCTGGCCGAGTGGCCAAGTGGGCCATAGAGCTGGCTCCCTACACCATCCACTACCAGCCCCGCACCGCCATCAAGTCACAAGCGCTGGCCGACTTCCTCGTCGACTGGGTCGAGACCCAGTACCTACCTCCAGCGCCCGACTCCACCCATTGGCGGATGCATTTCGACGGCTCCAAGATGCGCACCGGCTTGGGAGCCGGCGTCGTCCTCACCTCTCCTAAAGGCGACAAGCTCAAATACGCACTACAAATCCATTTTGCCGCCTCCAACAATGTCGCCGAGTACGAGGCGCTCATTCACGGGCTCCGGCTTGCCAAAGAAGTTGGCATTCGCCGGATCCTGTGTTATGGCGACTCGGACTTAGTGGTCCAACAGTCATCTGGCGACTGGGACGCCAAAGATGAAAACATGGCGAGTTACAGTTTCCTCGTGCAGCAACTCAGTGGGTATTTCATGGGATGTGCGTTCCTCCATGTGCCAAGAAACGACAACGACCAAGCAGACGCCTTGGCACGAATCGGCTCTACCCGCCAAGCAATACCATCCGGCGTCGCCCTTCAATGCCTCCTCAAGCCGTCTGTCAAGCCTTCACCAGAATCAGACTCCATCTTCGTGTCGGCTCCTCCCGAAGAAGTCGGATCCGACTCCAGAGCCCCGGCAGATGGTACGGGGATTTTGGCAGATGGCTCCAAAGTCACCATAGTCAAGGCCGGTCCGGGGACTTCAGCGATGGCCTTGAAGACTCCAGAACTCGGCCGAAGAGCCGCGCCAGTCGGCCCAGGGACTTCATTAACCCAGCAAGCGGTTGTTGACTCCAACCCGCTGCCTCCCAGTCCAACCGCCCTTGTCCAAGTCGCAGTTCTGGCAGTCGAAGAAATAGCAGCACCCTCATGGGCCCAGCCCATCCTCAAATTCTTGGTGAGCAAAGAGCTGCCAATTGATGAGACCTTAGCTCGGCAAGTACAACGCCGAGTGGCAGCCTACACCATAGTCAACAGAGAGCTGGTCAGGCGCAGCATCACTGGTGTCTACCAGCGCTGCGTAGAGCCAGAGCAAGGCCAAGCAATTCTCAAAGACATCCATCAAGGCGAATGCGGCCACCATGCGGCTTCAAGAGCACTCTTCGCCAAAGCCTTTCGACACGGTTTTTTCTGGCTGACTGCCTTAGAAGAGGCCAAGGAATTAGTCCAAAAATGCAAAGGGTGCCAGAAGTTCAGCTCCAAGCCGCACCAGCCGACTTCTGCACTCAAGACCATCCCCATTGCCTGGCCTTTTGCAGTTTGGGGTCTAGACATGGTGGGACCATTCAAGATGGCACGAGGTGGCTTAACTCACTTACTTGTCGCAGTGGACAAGTTCACCAAGTGGATAGAAGCGAAGCCAATCAAGAAACTGAACGGGCCGACTACCGTGACTTTCATCTTCGATATCACAATTCGGTACGGCATACCACACAACATCATCACCGACAACGGCACAAATTTTGCCAAAGGCGCCTTGGCCCGTTTTTGCGCACAGGGCATCCGACTGGACCTAGCGTCCGTCGCCCATCCACAGTCAAACGACCAGGTGGAGCGAACAAACGGCCTCATCCTGTCCGGCATCAAGCCCCGGCTGGTCGAGCCTCTGGAGCGTTCGGCTGGTTGCTGGCTCGATGAGTTGCCAGTCGTCCTCTGGAGTCTGTGCACGACCCCAAACAAGTCAACCGGCTTCACGCCTTTGTTTCTCGTCTATGGTGCTGAAGCCGTCATCCCAACGGACATAGAGTTCGACTCCCCGCGAGTCACCATGTACACCGAGGAGGAAGCAGAAGAAGCACGTCAAGACGACGTCGATCTGCTGGAAGAGGGCCGGCTGTTGGCACTCAGCCGGTCCAGCATCTACCAGCAGAGCCTACACCGATACTACAACAGGAAGGTCAAGCCAAGATCTTTCCAAGAAGGCGACCTTGTGCTCCGGCTGATCCAGCGAACAGCCAGCCAGGACAAGCTGTCAGCACCTTGGGAAGGCCCTTTCATCATCAGCAAACTGCTAGGCAACGACTCCTACTACCTGATTGATGCTCAGAAGCCCCGAGCACGCAAGAGGGACGACTCCGGCAAAGAGACGGAACGGCCATGGAATGCAAATCTCCTCCGAAGATTTTACAGTTAAAGCAGTATGTACCATGCTACCTTTTGTATTAAAGTACCAAGACTCCGGGCCCCCCGAGCCAAGCTCAGGGACTGCCCTCTTTTGTCTGTATGATAAAAGTTATGCCTACGAGTATATTACTCTTTGTTATGCCGCTTGGCACCGGGCTCGACAGGTCGGCCCCGGGACTTGCCGCCTTGCACTATGAAATGCTTCCTGCAGTCGGACAAGTAGTGTGCGGCACCTAAGCCATCTCCTGTCAGAAGCTGCAGCTCGCAGAGCGACTGTACGGTGGGTAGGAGTAAGGTAGAATGGCGGTTCGCATGAAAAATGGCTAAGGACTAAAAGCATAAAACATAGCTTAAGACGGCTTCCAGCCTTTTTTCACAAACCAACTATTAAGCAGTCGGCTCACCGCCTTCTATTCAACTTGCTCAAAAACTCTAAAAACGGCTAAGTACTTGCCTTCCTAAAGTAGCCAAGCATTTGATCCAACGGCAGTCCGCAGAGCGGCTGTCCGACTGGCAAGACAGGCAACTAAGGGAAAGCGGCAAAGGAAAAGGCCAAAAGAGCAATGAGCAAGAAAAGATAGAATTCGGATAAATATTTACATAGCATAGGCCCTTGGCCGAATCTTCAAGCAGAAGTTCAAAATACACCCCGCGGGTGGAATTGTGCAAATTAACAAGTTCTTCAAGACTACTAAAGCAGATAAAATAAAGATAAGGCGGCAGCTTAGGAAGCGGCAGACGGATTCGGAGGGTCGGAGGAGGCGGCAGCGTCAGGCGTTGGGGCGGCCGGCCGGGCAGTCTCAGCTTGATCACCTCCGGCGGCAGTCGGCTCGGTCGCACGCGGCTCATTGCTGGAGGCGCGGTCGAGCTGAGGCTGGCCGTCTGCTCCGTCTTCTGGTTCTTCCGCCTCGCCTCCATCCTCCGCCTCGCCTTCCTCCTCGGCGCTGGAGCCGATCACCTCCGCCGAGTCCTCACCGTAGTCTGGGTTCATCCCAAACCACTCCGACGGTACCTCCTCGCCGTCTTCAGATCGCTCGGGGACGAAGATACTGGTGTCAGTGTACTCGGCGATTGCCGCAGCATGCTTGACGAGGGCGTCTTCCGCGGCTGCCAGCTCTGGCTGGGCCTCCGACCGGAGTGTGGCCAGCCAGTCTAAGTCCAGCCCCGGATACCACGCCTTGACAAACTCCAAGGCCCGACGCGCTCCAGCTCGGGCCGAGGAACCCTTCCAGGCCTCAAGACGACTAGCCGCGACCTCCAGCTAGTCGGCAGTCCGACTGGGGGTGCGCGGGGCCTGCATGTCCGGCCACAGGGCGGCAATCGCCTGGGCACCGACACGTTGAAGCCGGCACAGCATCCGGTGAGCCGGTCGAAGGCGAGCCTCGATGCTCAGGATGTGCTCATCAAGGGTTCGAGGGGCGTCAGCGGCGATCTCTGCACCTTCCGCCCTCCGACCTTCACGGTCAGCCTCGATGGCTTGGATGGTGGCCTGCGAGTGCCCAGGGAAGAAGTCTGCCAAGACAGAAGAAACGAAGAAACAAGTCAAAAATCAGGAGTCGGCACGATTTATAATCGGCAGCTCGAAGAAAGAAAGTAAAGAAACTCACCATCAACGATGTCTTCAATCTCATGAAAGCTGGAGGCCAGCAGTGCCTCCTTGTCAGTCCAGGAGGAGCGCTCGCTCGCGAATTCGGCCAGGAGGGCGGTTTCCGCTTCTTCCGCCTCCTTCTGTGTCTTCTCATGCAGCTCCCTCTGCTCTGCTAATTGAGTGGCCAGCAGATCGCGCTCTATGGCGAGCTTGCTGCACTCCTCCCCCTTGGCGCGCAACGCGGAGTTGGCTTCGCTCAGCTGCTGTTGAAGAACAGCGTTGGCTCCTAAAAGAGAAGAAAGAAAGAAGGCATTAAGTCATCAATAAAGAAGGTCACCGGAGAGATCCGGCCCGACTGCTCAGCAGTTGGCCCGAATCTCGGGGACTACAGCCCGCGGGTGCGCCAGCGCGCCCCCCGCAAAGAAGAAAAAGGACTTACTCTGGCTCTCCGACAGGTCGGCGGTCCGCTTGCCCAGCTCTTCAACATTGCGGTTGAAAGCGGTGACTCGGAGGTTGTGGTAGTCCTGCGACAAGCATTTCAGACAAAAGTTAGTACCCGGAGCTCACCAATTGGAGTTCCGGGCCGCCTGCTCAGTAGCCGGCCCGAAACTCGGGGACTACACCCAGTGGGTGCGCTGGCACGCCCCCACAGAGAGGAACAAGAAAACAAGAACCAAAAAGAAAACATACCCGGACGGCTGCCCGCGATGCCAGGTATGCCTTGGTGCAGTTCTGGATGGCGTCGCCCTCAGCTCGAGGCTTCGCCTGGACGTCCAGAAGCGCCTGGTTCAGTGGCCCCGTGCCGCCTCCTTGCACCCACCCAATGGGCGCGGTGCTCGTTGCTTCGGCGTCTAGGATCGCCGAGCTGGCGGTGCCGGCCTCCAGGGGGCGGGGTGCCGAAGTCGCCTTCTCCAGACGGCGGCGCGTTGGCGAGCCGACTTGGAGGAGTAGCCTCGCCACGGCCTCATCTTCGGTCGGTGGCACCAGAGGGTCTGCTGGCTGTTTGCCGTGCGCGCTCCTAGACGACGGCGGAGGTGGCGGCAGAACGATCACGTCCGGCATGGAGGAGTCGCCGCCTTCCCTCTGCATGACGGGGTTCTCGCCGCCGGCTTCCCCAGTCTGCCCCGTAAACTCCGGAGGCGGCGGCGCAGAGTTCAGCGGGGTGATGAACACCGCCGATTGGCGGTGCGCGGCCTCCTCAGCCTGCCGCTTCGTTGCGACGGCGGCTTCGGCCTCGGCCAGTTTCTTCTTAGCGGAGGCCTCCGCCTTATCGGCCTCCACCTTCTCGAGGCGGGCGGCCTCTTCCTCGTTGCGCTTATCCTGCGCATTCCGCTCCGTCGCCTCCCGGAGGTCGGCGGCGGGGTCAACCGCCGAGTGGAGGCGGACGTCTCCGCTGACCCCATGACGGAGGAGGCGATGACCCTCTCAAGAGTGAGGGGAGCCCTAAAGCAAGGGTAGCAAGTAAGGACTCAGACAAAGCCACAAAGAAAGAATAAAACACTGAGACGGAATACTCACGCGGAGACCAGTGGCGGCTTCTTCACTTCCTTATGGAAGCGGATGGCCTTCGCAGCCGCCTCGTCCCGCCGGGCCGCCATAGCCGAACCGTTGGGCTTCTTCGGCCGACTGCCGAACAAGGTCGGCACGGCCCTACGGTTCTTCCTGTCGCCTGGAGCACCCGGCGCGACAGAAGAGCCCGCGCCAGGCTGGCTGGCTCCTGGCCGATGGTGGGGTGACTTCTCCCTCAGCCTCGTCGTCTGGCCAGTCGGCGAAAGTGGCCGAAGGCCTGGAGCTGCCTGCTGCTCCTCCTCCTCCCTCCGCGTCGTCTTCCAAAGCCGCCGCTCCCAGATCGGGGTCGTCGACGTCGCACTCTGCCCGGTCGGTAAGGAACTCGCGGGCCAGCCCCGTGGTGCCGGCTGATGGATGGAGGAGGGGATTCTGACCAACGCCGACTGGTCAGGCCACACAAAACTAACTTGGCAAGAAAGAAGACAATCCAAAGAAAGAAAGAAAAGGCAACTCACTACGGGCGGGGGGTTGGCACGGGAGTACGGCTCCTTGCCGAACCGCCAATCCTCCAGGAGCTTGCTGTCCGAGAGGTAGTTCACCATGTAGGCCACCTCCTCGTGAGGCATGTCCTTGGTGCACATCCGACTCGGGTCACGGTGCCCACTCATTTGGCATATCATGTGGGGCCGACCTTGGAGTGGGAGAACTCGGCGCGCCACGAAGGCGGCCAGCGGGTCTGGACAGTCAAGCCTTCCGACTGCGTCAGCACTCGGAGTCGTGTGACGGCGCCAGCTCCCGCAGGCGTTAGTGACTTGGCCCGGTACGACCAGTTGGGCAGTCTCCCAGCCGACGGGCCGGCTTCGAAAGCCGGCAAGTTGACCCAGTCGCCCCTCGTGGAGACGCTCCTGACGTAGAAGTATGACCGCTGCCACATCTTCACCGACTTTATCAGCGAGATGGTGGGGAAGGGGTTGTCGGCCCCCAACCTCCGCACGGCGATGAAAGCGCCGCATTGAGCCGGTACGCCTGCAGCCTGGGTGCCGGGCTTGGAGAAGAAGAACTCCCCCCAGAGCTCGAGGGTGGGGAGGACTCCGAGGAAGCCTTCGCACAAGGCCACGAAGGCGGACAGCAGCATCACCGTGTTGGGCGTGAGGTGGTGCGGTTGGAGGCCGTAGAACTCCAGAAAGGAGCGGAAGAAGCTGCTCGCCGGCAGCCCTAGCCCGCGCAGGCAATGCGAGAGGAAGATGACCCGCTCGCCCTCCTGCGGCGCGGGGGAAATCTCCCCCCTCGGCGCAAGACGCACCTGCACGTGATCTTCGCTGGGGAGCCGACGAGTCTTGCGGAGGAAATCAATATGGTCGTCGTGAACTTCTGAGCCATCCTAGGTGCCGGAGCGCACCGGGGGAGGCGCGGCGGTAGAAGAAGAGCTCATCGCGAGCTAATCGCCGCGGCATTCGTCGAAGCTTGGGCGCGCGGCAAAGCGAAGAAGAAGAGGGAGAAGAGCAAGGCGTAGTGGGAAGGAGGGGCGCGCGTGCTCTGCCGCGCCCCCCTCCTCCCCCTACTTATAGCCTCATGGGCTGCGAAGCCGAGGGGGCGGACATGGGATTTACTGCGCCCATGGCCCCACGACCCCCACGTTTCCACGACAAAGTTACTGCGTGCAGTAACTCCATGGGAATCCCAACCGTCTGTCTAGGCCACAGCGGATCCGCTCGGACGCCGAGGCACGGTAGTGGCGGGCCCCGCCTACGGGCCTGTCCCGTGACGCACGTAGGCTGGCAGACTGGCCCGGCTGCGCGTTGCCACGTGACAGGCCCAGAACGGGCGGCGGCCTGGAAGCTTAGCCCGCACGCCATTTGGATCCCGCCATGACGTTCGAAATACTGTGCCAGTCGGAGTTGGGCGGGTCCGACTCCTTCTAGTCGGCCCGGCGGGAGTCAAGCCAGAACTATGTGTCGAGCACCCAGAAAGAGAAACTGATGAGGCTTCTCGGCCGATCATCCGCGGCGCCTCACCAGCTTCGGGGACTATTGTCGGAGTAATGGGCCACGGATAGGCCAACCCGAGGCCTAGAACCTTTCAAGTCATCGGGGCAGGCTGCGCCCCTCAAGACCCCAAGACGAAGAGCCGCCTTCTGAGAAGTCGGCGGCAAGGCGACCGACTACCCACTCGCGGCCGAGTCTCGGGGACGACTTCAGGATGAGCCGACTCCTGACTGGCGACTTCCTGAGAAGGCGGCCTTGGGGAGTCGACCCACGACTCCAGCAAAACCCCATGTCCTCAATCAAGAGGGACAGGACAGGGGAGTGGCTACAGTAAAGCCCGCTCCCGCCCCTTACTAAGGGCAGGCATGGCCACAGCACACCGTACCCGGGAAGATCTCCGTGCAGCAAGGCACTGTTGCCGTGCCGGCCCTGACATAAGCACCGAAGGACCGAATCCTACGCCCACGACGGCTTGTCTGTACGGCCCTGGGGCGGCGGGTCCCACCAGCCAGTGGGACCCTAGGAAACGGCAAGTGCGCCACCAGTCGGCCCTCGGAGTCGGCCAGACCCTTCCCCTGGGGCCCACGCGCCATTAATCAGATGTGACGGGGAGTGACAATAGTGATCTCCCGCCAGGTGGCGGGGCTGTCGCCACGACTCCATGATCAAGCCCACGTCATCAGACGCATGGCTACAGTAATCAGCAGCCGGCAAGACCCGCCCGCGGCGGACGCGGCATGTCGGCTCCGTACCTGGCCAGTCGGCGGGGCCCACCAGTCGGCGGGCCCCAGCAGACGGCGGAGAAGACGGAGGCGAGAGGCACTAACGGCTGGGCCCGCGTCCAGCCGGATTACCATTGTACCCCTGGGGGGTAGGCCTATATAAACCCCCCAGGGCACCCATGCAAAGGGTTGGCATCCATTAGCACTAGACCAGATCATATAAGAGGGAGAGAGAGCTAGCCTAGCCCTCTCCTACCTCCAGGAAACAGCTCTAGGAGCGATCGTGTAAACACTTTGCCATAGTGATCATGCAGAGACCCCGTAGAGCAGCAGTAGGGGTATTATCTCCCCAGAGAGCCCTGAAGCTGGGTAATATCCGCCGGCGTGCATGCCTACGCCTCATCCCATTTCCAGGCACCGGCGACGTTCTACTCGCCCCCACCATGATAAGCCATCCTTTGGCATATGTCGCACCCAACCCCCGACAACCACCATGTATGAATAAGACTTGTAAGATAAGGCATGTGAGAGTTGTCACCGAGCCGGACACATTGTATGTGCCGGCCGAGACTCTGTAGGCTGCAGGGCGTCAACCCATGTATATAAGGGGACGACTCGGTGGCGGCTTAGGGCAAGAAAACAACAGATCAAGAGCCAAGCTAGTGTATTTCGCTCCTTGGTCATCTAAACCTAGCAATACCACATCAACTAGAGTAGGCTTTACCTTCACCGCAAGGGGCCGAACCAGTATAAACTTCTCGTGTCCTTTGTCCCGATTAACCCCTTTAAGCTTCCTAGTTGCGATGGCTCCACAATTAAGTCCTTTCACTAGGACATCTACCGTGACAATTCCACGACAGTTGGCGCCCACCGTGGGGCCCGCACACGATGGATTTGAGTTCTTGAAGGGCAGCTTCGAAGGCCTCAAGGGATACGCTGTGGGCCAGATGACCAAGAGTCGCCGCGGCAAGCTCTACATCGACGATGCAGGCTGGGGCCCCGACGCCAGCTCAATTGAGTACGGGTACCGGGTCCCCTTCAGCGGAATCCACGTCTTCATCGGCCGGATCAGCGAGCCGGGCCCTGAGCCGGACATCTGCACTGACCTCATCGAGATGGCTCAGCGTACAAGACCCGCCCGGACTCAGCCCGCCGTGAGGCGTGCCTTCGTGGGTTGCATCCATGGAGGGGAGTTCTCTGAAGGATCTGTGGATGGCGGTGAGACGGCCATCTATTCTGACGGTGAGTCATCCACGGGCGAGACGGATTCGTTGTACCAACTACAAGGTGGCGGGCTTGGGGGCTGTTCCGATGGCAGCAGTATTCGGGACCCCTTTGAGCCGCCGAACAGAGTGGGGATCTTCATGACTGGTACGCAGACCACTCAAAACTCTACGGCTATGGCAACAATAACCACTGGGACAGCAACGGCTGGGTCAGGAGACCCCGCGTGCCCACCGGCTTAGGCGTTGATGGATCTCATGGATAGGATGATGGCCCTGTTAACTACCATGGTTGAACCGGCGGGTAAGGCTCAGCATGATGTGGAGGTGGCACGGTTACGTGGGGAGGTAGCTCAAGCCAAGGAAAACTTGGCAGGGGAGGACGTCAGGATGGCTGCAGAGCGGGCGGCTTTGGATGCTCAGGCTCAGTAGCTTCAATCGGAGGCTTTTCAGCTCTCGATGAATCTGAACGCATCAAACAAGGTCATGAGGAGGAGGCACCAGAAGACTCAATCACGTCTGCCCCTGACTTATGATCCTAGGAACATCTTCCACACACCCGGAGCCGGTCCCAGTAACCCGCCGGAGGCAAACCGGATTACAACACCTAAGGCTGGGGCGCCGGGTCAGCCATGGGCTATGGAGCCCCCTCGTGTGAATACTGCTCTGCCTCGTTATACACCAACCCCACCGGGTCACTTTCCTGGCCCTCTGGAGAATCTGATCGCTGCGTCAGCGTGTTTGGTGGCTCTCCCCATGGAAGGCGACTCTTCGACAGCGATCGGAACGCGAAGGGTCAGAGAACTTCTTCAAATGGCTCTGGCACAGCAGGAGTCATACTCGTATAGTCGAGACAAAATTCATTCAACCCCTCGCCCAAGCCGGAGCCCAAGTTATAGCAGGAATATGGATTCAGCGGCTGTGTCAAGCAACGCCCAGCACCGTAACCACCCGCGTAGGCATGACCTGGCGCATGATGGAGCTCTTAACTTGGCTGACCAGGAGAGGATTCACCAGGAGGCTGAGCGGGTGGTTCAACAGGCAGCTGAGCAGGCGGTTCACCAAGCTTTTACGGTTTATCCAACGACCTCTATTGAAGTAGGTGTGACCACGAGGACCGGAGGTGTCCCTTGCTTGGTGCCGGCTCTGCGTAATGAGCGCTTGCCAAAGGATTTTAAGGGGCCTCGTAAGGTGCCTAATTACACAACTGACTTACAACCCGGGGCATGGATTGAAAGTTACGAGATGGCCATGGAGTTATTGGAGGTCACTGACGCGGCGATGGCCAAGTACTTCACCATGATGTTGGATGGAACAGCTCGCACTTGGTTGAAGGGGTTGCCACCCAATTCAATCGACTCATGGGCAGAGTTAAAGGACCGGTTTATTCAGAACTTCAAAGATACATGCAAGCAACCCATGTCGATTGTGGACTTGACTAATTGCAAGCAAGAGGAAGGTGAATCCATGACCCATTGGGTGCGCCGGGTGAAGGAGATAATGCATTCATCTGATAAGATGGATGCCGGCTCCGCGGTCTTAATGTTGGAGAAAAATTGCCGTTTTGAACCTCTGAAACAGAAGCTGGGGCGGCTCAAGCGTGATTGCAATGACATGGGCCAGCTGATGGCGGCTCTGGTCAAATATGCCGATTCTAATAGTACCAAGGATCCCGCGTCTGACAAAGAGAAGGCAGGGAAGGGAAAGAAGAATGGCAACGGCAAAGGTCATCAGCATAACCCGGCAAATCAAGGAGGTAATAATAAATGTAAGGCTGACGGTAGTCTGGAGTTTGTGGCTAACACCAACGCACAGGGCAACAATCAACGGCGTAAGGGGAGGCCACCTCCTCCGTCAGGCGGGTCAGGTCTGTAACACCCACGATGCGGCTATATCTCCCACGTGTCGGAGCACGACTTAGAGGCATAACCGCATTGTAGGCATGTCGCAAGAGGGGTAACCTTTACACAACCCATGTACTGAATAAGAGAGGGATAAAGAGTTGGCTTACAAATGCCACTTCACACAATACATGAATATAGCATTACATCATCCAAAATACAATCAAGGTCTGACTACGGAACCAAATAAAGAAAGACAACCCCTAATGCTAGATCCCCGATCGCCCCAACTGGGCTCCACTACTGATCAACTGGAAACGAAACAACTCAACAAACACGATCTTCACCAAGCTCCCACTTGAGTTGGGTTGCGTCACCTGCACGGTTATCATCGGCGCCTGCAATTGTTTGAAGCAATCTGTGAGCCACAAGGACTCAGCAATCTCACACCCGCGAGATCAAGACTATTTAAGTTTATGGGTAGGAAAAGGTAGTGAGGTGGAGCTGCAGCAAGCACTAGCATATATGGTGGATAACTTACGCAAATGAGAGCGAGAAGAGAAGCAAAGCTCGGTCGTGAACTAGAAGTGATCAAGAAGTGATCCTGACACTACTTATGTTCAAGCATAACACAAGAACCGTGTTCACTTCCCGGACTCCGCCGAGAAGAGACCATCACGGCTACACACGCGGTTGATTCATTTTAATTAAGTTAAGTGTCAAGTTCTCTACAACCGGATATTAACAAATTCAAATCTGCCCATAACCACGGGCATGACTTTCGAAAGTTCAAAACCCTGCAGGGGTGTCCCAACTTAGCCCATCACAAGCTCTCACGGTCAACGAAGGATATTACTTCTCCCAGGACGACCCGATCAGACTCGGAATCCCGGTTACAAGACATTTCGACAATGGTAAAACAAGACCAGCAAGACCACCCGTTGTGCCGACAAATCCCGATAGGAGCTGCACATATCTCGCTCTCAGGGCACACCGGATAAGCTAAGCGTACAGGAGCCGACGTAACCCAAGTTGCCAAGGGATGGCCCTGCACGATGCTCTAGTTTGGACCAACACTCAGAGGAGCACTGGCCCGGGGGTTTAAATAAAGATGACCCTTGAGTCTGCAGAACCCAAGGGAAAAGGCTTAGGTGGTAAATGGTAAAACCAAGGTTGGGCCTTGCTGGAAGAGTTTTATTCAAGGCGAACTGTCAAGGGGTTCCCATTATAACCCAACCGCGTAAGGAACACAAAATCAAGGAACATAACACCGGTATGACGGAAACTAGGGCGGCAAGAGTGGAACAAAACACCAGGCATAAGGCCGAGCCTTCCACCCTTTACCAAGTATATAGATGCAATAAAGTAAATAAGATATAATAATGATATCCCAACAATAATCATGTTCCAACAAGGAACAAACTCCATCTTCACCTGCAACTATCAACTCTATAAGAGGGGCTGAGCAAAGCGGTAACATAGCCAAACAATGGTTTGCTAGGACAAGGTGGGTTAGAGGCTTGACATGGCAATATGGGAGGCATAATATAGCAAGTGGTAGGTATCGTGGCATAGCAATAGAGTGAGCAACTAGCAAGCAAAGATAGAAGTGATTTCGAGGGTATCTTGCCTGAGATCCCGCAAGGAAGAAGACAAACGGACGAAGTCGAACGAATCCTCACAACTCCGGACTGAAACCGAAGCTAACGAGAGAAGCAAACCGAAAAGAAGCAAGCAACATAGTAAACAACCACCACATAAACATGGCATGATGCGCAACCAAGTATGATGCATGTCCGGTTCAATGAGGCATGACATGGCAAAGTGCACAAACAATACTACAAATTAAGTGGAGCTCAATATGCAACGAGTTGCATATTGACGAAACACCACAACAATTGTTTAGTTCTCTCCCAGTTATGTACCCAACAAAATTAAATGTTCTTAACATGGCAAGAGGTGAAACATGAGTAAAATACACAGTTAGGCACTTTAAATGAGGCCAGAAACATCAAACAAAAATTCCGGTAAATCCTCATGTGCAATTAGTAGTTTAAAGCAAACAACAATTTTAAACATCTTAATGTTGTAAACAAGATGTGGATGACATGTTCAAGTTTTATGCAATTTTTTATTAAAAGTTGACATGAGCGTGATGAGAGCATTTGTCACCGTGGTAGAAAGAAAGGGGTGCCACGGCGACGAAACGGAAATGATGTCGCGGCAACATTCCGATGATCCGGTAGCTCACGGGGATACCGGTGCAAAAGGAAGTGGGTGCGAGTGTGTCATGCAAGAAGATGGGGTGCTCCCGAATTCCGGGTTCCCACATGACGGCGGCAAGGCAAAAGAGGGGCTTCGTGCAACGAACAACTCGGACACGGAGCAACACACGGTTCAACTCATACATCGCAAGCATTCATCCACGGGCGTCGTCTCGGTGGTATACCTTCCAAGCATGTGTTTCGGGCGGAACGAGTTCGTAGAGGGAAGTAGGCGTTCTCGCGACGGCGGTAGTGGAAGTAGTCGTCCTCGCTTCGTAGATGTTCACACTCCGTAGGTGTTGGGGTCAAAACAAGGAACTTGACGTCCACGGGTCTTCGAGGGTCGACGTTACATGTTCTGTAGACGTTCGAGCGGCGATAGTGGTACACGTTCACGGAGTAGTCGTACACGTCGTCGGTAGTTTGGTCACTCAACGACCTTCAACGGCGGTAGTGGAAGTAGTTGTACATGGTTGCGACGGTAATCGAACTTGGCGATCTGACGGGTTACACTTGTCGTCGTGGGAACTTGGTGAATCCGAGGTCTTCAAGGTCAACGGTAGTTGTACATCTCATAGTGGAACTTGATGGATCCGATGACTCCGGACGTCGTGGTACTTTGCAACAACCGGGGCGGTCTTACGCATCCGACCAGAGGGACTTGGCGTGTCCCATAATCTACGGGCGTCGGTACTTGGCAAAAGAACCCACGAAGGTGTCCTTGACGTCCCTGGTTGCCGGTTCTTGGCGGCAACAAGAGAGGAAAAACCAGTCCCACCGGGCAGCAAGGAGGTGGAGGTCTCGGTAGGAGTTGGCCGTGAAGGTGCTGCTCAAGGCAGCAGGAGAAGATGGCCAGGGCGGGCGTCGAGCCAGAAGGCCGGTGGTGCAGGCCGAACGGAGGGAGGAGGAGGCACGGGCGCTGACGAGGCTGGGGCGCCGGACCACTGTAGCGGCGGATCGGGAGGCCAGGGAGGCCCTGGAAGGGTCGAGGTCGCCGGCGGGCTGGATCGCCGGAGCGGCGCGGCGTGGTTCCTGGTGGTGGGTTAGAGGAGGTCGCGCAGCTCGCGGGAGGAACTGGCGCGGGGGGGCTCTGCGAGGAGAAGCAAGAGGAGAGGCGGCGCGGGAGGTCCAGCGCGGCGTACGGGAGAGACAGCGGCGGCAGCGCTAGGCGGCGGAGCGAGGCGCTGCTCTTGGCGTGGAGCGGTTGGGAGGAGGACGAGGGAAGGAGAGGCAGCGAGATCGAGAGGGAGAGATGGAGATGGGGAACGAGGTGACGACGCTGGAGGAAGGATCGAACAGGGGAGAGGAAGGACCGATCGAGAGGATCGGTCGAGCTAGGGTTAGGGGCGCGCGGGCTGCTGGGCCTAGCAGGCCGCAAAGCAAGATGGCCTTAGGGGAAAGGTTGGGCCGACGCATGAGGAAGGGAGGCCCAGGCTGCTGGGCTAGGCTTCTCTCTTACCCTCTTAAAACTACTTTAACAGAAAACATTAGAGAGAAAGGAAAAAAAGGAAGAGGGGTTTAGGGAACGAATTTGAGCATGCGGGTAATTTTTCTGGACTCACAAAAATGTGCATGTTCATAGAAAAATAGAAGTGGCAAGATTGAAAGATCTGGATTCAAATCATTTGAATTTAATTCAAATGGTTTGAGTAAGTTCAAGGTTTTACAGAGTCCAAAAATGTTGGGAATTTTGGTGGAGCTCGGGAAAGATGAAAGAATTTGCGGCAAAGTTGGAGGCCAAGAATTGAGAAGGAAAAAGGCATGGAACTTAACTGTAAGTGTGTTATGGTGATTTCAAATTAATGAAATATTTATAATATAGCTCCCTAATAATAGTAGGAGACTTTTATATGTTATAAAGAGAATTTCACCATGTGAACTCCCTCGATTTAAATGGATCAAAGATCCATGCCATTTATTTGCTATGTTTGAGTGCAGTAGCTTATTTATTTTGATGCTTTTAGATGGCCATTTGTTGTTAATCGCAGACCAGTGCCATATTTGTTTTGCTTGCCATTTCCAAACCGTGCATCCGATTCCGGTGATCTTTATATCGATTTCGACCAAAATCAAATCCTCTTTCCAGTGGCACTCTTGGTTTTCCAAGTTGAGGCCAGGTTCAATCATTCCTTTCCGAATCATGCATATGCATCACATATCACATCCCGCATATCATGCCATGTTTTGCATCATGTTGCTTGTGCATTGCACGTGGTTGATTGTGTCTCCCTTTGCTTGTTGTTCTTGCTTGGGTAGAGCCGAAAGACGAGTTCGTGTTCGAGGAGCCCGTTGAGTACGCTTACGAGGATCAAGCTTTCGTCTTCTCGGAGAACTTTGCAGGCAAGATGACCATACCCTCGAAATCACTTCTATCTTTGCTTGCTAGATGCTCGCTCTTTTGCTATGCCTATGCTACGATACCTACCACTTGCTTATCATGCCTTCCATATTGTTAAGCCAAGCCTCTAACCCACCTTGTCCTAGCAAACCATTATTTGGCTATGTTACCGCTTTGCTCAGCCCCTCTTATAGCGTTGTTAGTTGCAGGTGAAGATTGGAGCTTGTTCCATGTTTGGAACATGGTTATTTTGTTGGGATATCACAATATCTCTTATTATAGTAATGCATCTATATACTTGGTAAAGGGTGGAAGGCTCGGCCTTATGCCTAGTGTTTTGTTCCACTCTTGCCACCCTAGTTTCCGTCATATCGGTGTTATGCTCCTAGATTTTGCGTTCCTTACACGGTTGGGTTATAATGGGAACCCCTTGACAGTTCGCCTTGAATAAAACTCCTCCAGGAAGGCCCAACATTGGTTTTACCATTTGCCACCTAGCCTTTTCTTTCCCTTGGGTAGGCCTGCCCAAGGGTCATCTTTATTTAAACCCCGGGGCCAGTGCTCCTCTGAGTGTTGGTCCAAACTGAGCGATGTCCGGAGCTACCAGTGGCAACTCTGGGCTGGCCCACCCGACGTCTGGCTCATCCGGTGTGCCCTGAGAATGAGATATGTGGAGCTCCTATCAGGATTTGTCGGCACATCTGGGTGGCTTTGCTGGTCTTGTTTTACCATTGTCGAAATGTCTTGTAACCGGGATGCCAAGTTTGATCGGATTGTCTTGGGAGAAGGAATATCCTTCGTTGACCGTGAGAGCTTGTGATGGGATAAGTTGGAACACCCCTGCAGGGATTTGAACTTTCGAAAGCCGTGCCCGCGGTTATGGGCAGATGGGAATTTGTTAATGTCCGGTTGTAGAAAACCTGAAACTTAACTTAATTAAAATGCATCAACCGCGTGTGTAACCATGATGGTCTCTTCTCGGCGGTGTCCGGGTAGTGAACACGGTGTTGGAGTAATGCTTGACGTAGGTTATTCTAGGATCACTTCTTGATCATAGTTGTTCGGCCGTGCCTTTGCCTTCTCTTCTCGCTCTCATTTTCATATGTTAGCCACCATATATGCTAGTCGCTTGCTGCAGCTCCACCTCACATATCTTTTACCCTTCCTACAAGCTTAAATAGTCTTGATCACGAGAGTGTGAGATTGCTGAGTCCCCGTGACTCACAGATACTTCCAAAACCAGTTTGCAAGTGCCGATGAAACCGTGCAGGTGACGCAACCAAGCTCATGGAGGAGCTTGATGAAGACCTTATTCATTTTGTTGTTTCGCTTCCTTTTGATCAGTAGTGGAGCCTAGTTGGGACGATCGGGGATCTGTGTAGCATTTGGGGTAGTCTTCTTTTATTTTGGGTTCCGTAGTCGGACCTTGATTGTATCTGGATGATGTAATGCTTTATTCATGTAATTGTGTGAAGTGGCGATTGTAAGGCAACTATGTATCTTTTCCCTTATGTATTACATAGGTTGTGTGAAGATTACCTCACTTGCGACATTGCTTTCAATGTGGTTATGCCTCTAAGTCATGCTTCGACACGTGGGAGATATAGCCGCATCGAGGGCGTTACAGCTGAGTCGGAGGAAATAGTTACCTCTTCTTCTACTGCCTGGCTGGCCCCCGTATCATCCTAGCAATAGTCAGTGTCAATAAGATTGTTAAAAAGCGGGCCAAGAGAGTCAAGGGCTACCTCCGACTCAGAAATATCATCCAGCTTGAACATATCAGAAGTAGTTCTTTTCTTCTTGGATTTCCGGGTTGTCTTCTTGGCGGCTATGGCGGCGGCTCTAGCCTTCTTGGCAGCTTCATGGTCATATTTGGCCTTCCAAAAGTCAGATTTGGCCTGTAGGCAGATAACACGTTAAAAGTCAGACAAGTACTTAACTACTGAAGAAAAAAGGGAGTCAAGGGCACTTACCTCTGGTGCCGGGTTAAGCTTGCAGAAAGGATTCAATCCAACTTTACTGCAGTCCTCGTATTTACTGTTTACGAGGGTGGTTGACATTTCAACAATGGCATCTTCAGTCAGTTGTACAGAACTATGACGCAGAGGGTCATCTGGGCCTCCGCCATATTTATACATCAAGTTGGATCGGTGGCTCAGAGGGATGACCCGCCATGCGATCCAACAACAGATCAGGTCAACTTCAGTTAGGCCGTTTCCCAACAAGGCTTGAATCCTTTTGATGGATGGTATGAACTTCTTATGTCCAGCGGTAGTTAGCTTGTCTGGGAGCACAAACTTAGAGTCAAGACGCTCCACACGATAACCCAACAGTGGTTTTTCATCAGCTGGCGATGTGTCTTTGCAATAAAACCAAGTTTGGTTCCAATCCTTGGGATGGCTTGGTAAGACTACTAAGGGAAAGACAGCACCCTACTGGCGCTGAATCGAAATTCCACCAAGTTCCAAGCTAGGGCCATTGGTGCATTCATTCTAGCGGTTCAGATAGAAATACTCTCTAAAGAGTTCAACGGTAGGTTCTTCTTGAAGATAAACCTCACAGAGAACTTGAAAATTGCAGATGTTGGATATGGAGTTGGGTCCAAGATCTTGAGGATGAAGCTTGAAAAAATGTAGAACATCTCTGAAGAATTTTGAGCCGGGTGGTAAAAAACCCCGGTTCGTATGATCAGTAAAGATAATGACTTCACCATCTTTGGGCTGAGGTTGTTCTTCGTCCGGGTTAGGGGCACGATAAGACATAATGTTTTTCTCTGGCAAATATCTGATGGTGACAAAATCCTTCAAAGTGTCATCAGTGACTGTGGAAGGGACCCAGTTGCAGACTGTTGGCGTCTTTGACGGCATAATGAAAAAGGACAAGCTGAAAAGAAAATAATTTGCCAGTTCAAATTAATTGGTGGAGTTACAGATTAATGATTATAGTACAGATGAGTAATGGCGGCTTAAGTAAGGTCTAATGAAATATAAAGGAAAAATGAGCCGGCATGATAAGCCGCCATGACTAAAGATATTCGAAGGTTGCCTGAGATAGAATTGGCTAAGTACTGAGATAAACAAGTTTCACAAGTTGATGCTATTATTTTGGATCAAGATGGTTCAAAAAAGAAAAATAAATCTAGACCTAAAAACCAGCACAGAGGAGTTCATCAGTTCTAAGGAGGCCTTTGTACGAGAAAAAGGGATCTGCTAGCGTCTGGAATGGATGCAAAACAACTACCGCATGAGTTCTATACTTCTTTTAGATCAAAGGAGGATGCGGTGGAGAAACTACAAAGAAACCGCGACGGACGGCGAAGAACACAGAAGGAACTCACAAACCCTAAATGCATATCTAAGGTATGGGAAAGCAAGGACTTACAAATGCAGATCTACTATGGAGGATCGCCGCCGTTCTCTGGACAAGCTCAGGGTGATGCAGCGATCGAGGTTGAGGATGACGGTGAGCGCTGTGGCGGCGGCGGAGCTCGAGCGATAGAGGGGTTGCAAGAGGAAGAAGGAGAAGACTGAGGAAGGCCGGTCGTACCTATTTATAAGGGGATAGGTGAACAGGCAGGCGCGAAAATCAAGGAAGGCCAAAATAATGATTATCTAACTAAACGGACGCCTCGATTTTCGGAAGACATTTAAGATAAGGATCCGTTAAAAGATGACGTCGTGGCGGTTTTCCAAAAAATCCGGAGATGACGTCATGGAGGGTTACAAGGCTTTCGCAACAGTAATAGATGGATTTTTTCTAAGTGTTGGAGATTGACAAGAACAAAGTTCAAATCAACCTGGGGCCTAATGTTGGGGATATGACTACCAGGTATGACCCGCCCAGGAGGGGCCGGGTCAATCCCAATGGCGGGTTACTTAAAAGGAAGCCCGAAGAGTATACAAGGTGATGGTTTATGATAAAGCTTGTAGTAGGCCCAAGCCTAGAGGCGGCTTAAGGCCCGTAAGTGTAAACCGCCATGTATGAATAAGGCTTGTAAGATAAGGCATGTAAGAGTTGTCACCGAGCCGGACACATTGTATGAGCCGGCCGGGACGCTGTAGGTTGCAGGGCGTCAACCCGTGTATATAAGGGGACGACCCGGTGGCTTCTTAGGGCAAGAAAACAACAGATTGAGATCCGAGCTAGCGTATTTCGCTCCTTGGTTATCGAAACCTAGCAATACCACATCAACTGGACTAGGATTTACCTTCACTGCAAGGGGCCGAACCAGTATAAACTTCTCATGTCCTTTGTCCCGATTAACCCCTTTAAGCTTCCTAGTTGCGATGGCTCCACGATTAAGTCCTTTCACTAGGACATCTGTAGTGACAATTCCACGACACCTCCTGTCATTCCATGAATGATTCAGGCACACAAAATGGATGATTTTTAGAAGTTTTTAGAGGTGGCACATGCAAATTTACTTAGGACGGCATGGTAATACCATATATAGGTAGATATGGTGGACTCATCTGGAATAACTTTGGGTTCAAGGTTTTTGATGTACAAGCAGAATCCCCACTTAGTACAGACAAAGGCTAGCAATTTATTGAGAAGCGGCCAGCTAGAGAGCAACAACGATCATAGCCATGCATTATGCATAAGTAACATTTGACACTAGCATGAGTAGGATATGAACACCATGAACATAAATATTATAGAGGCTATGTTGGTTTTGATTCAACTACATGCATGAACATGTACCAAGTCAAGCCACTTGAACATTCAGAGGAGGATACCATATCATCATACTACATCACAATCATTTTAACGCTATGTTGATCTCCAAGATAAATCATTATCAACTCCCAAGTACTTATGCATGGCATGAGAAACTATAATCTCTAATTGTCATCGCAAACATGTTTAATCATAACAAGTTGAACTATGGATGCTAGGTTAAACATATTTACACAAACAGGACAAGTCGAGTTCATACCAGTTTCTCTCTGCCACGGCCAGTTCATCGAATGTCGTCATTATTGCCTTTCACTTGCACGACCGAATGATATGAAAATAATAATAGTGCAAGAGTTCCGTGGACTAAGCTAGAATCTGCAAATATTTTATTCAACAGGAGAAGACAAGGTAAAATGTGCTCTTTATTAGTTCAACAATTATTCAAATGAGAGCCACTCAACATTTTCATCGTGGTCTTCTCCTCGGAACAACTCGAATAAAAAAGAAAATAAATTCAAATACACATTGGAATATTTTTGGAGTTTTTGGTTTTCTTGAACAAGCAAATAAAAGGAAAAAGCAAAGACGAGAAAAACTATTTACACGGGAAAGCTCCCAACAAACAAAAGAAGAACAAGGAAATCTTTTTGAGTTTTCCTCTTTCAAGTAAATTACTACAACTAATTTTTTTTTGTTTTCCTAAAGTTTTTCAAACACACAAGAAGTAAGTAAGAAAATAAATCTAAGCATGGATGATACAATGAAAAAGTGTGAACTCCGACAAATAGAATGATATGTAGACATAAATGTAATGTCGGTGAGAAACACGTACTCCCTCAAGCTTAGGATTTTGGCCTAAGTTGGTGATCGGTCAGTAGCCTGGAGGGTAGTAGGGATCCTGAGGAGCGGGCGTCCACTCATCCCACTGCGGAGGCTCATCCTGTGCTGCCTCTGCAGCAGCCTGAGCCTTTCCGGTAGGCGATGTTGTCTGCAGGCATAATCCGGTATCCGCCCCTGGCAGCAGAATCAAACAAAGTAGGTGCAGGCAATGGAATAACATCACGAGTTTTAATGCTAAAGACCAGGTTATAAGGAATGACAATATTAGGACGATCATGTGCAAGAAAGTGATGGTGTTCCATGGCTGCACGGTCTAGGTAAACCTTGGTAAGAGGGTAATCATGAGGGCGTATCACAACCTCAAAATGAGCCGCCAAACGAGTAGCAAAAATCCCACCATGTATTTCACCTTGGGATTTATTAAGATGGAGGCGACGAGCCACAATAGCTCCCAAGCTATAAGTGTTGTCACCCTCTAGTGCTCGGCGTAAAACAGCAAAGTCTGGTGCGCTGAGCACACCTGCTTTCTTTCTAGCAAGCAGACACTTAGCAACAAATAAAGCAAAATAATGGACAGTAGGAAAGTGTAAGCTAACAGCCGTAGTGGCTGACACCCCTCTCTCGTCTCCCACTATCAAAGTGCGATAAAATGCCTCAAACCCAGCCGGTCTAGGCTCAGCTAAACTCCCATCAGAAGGGATCATGCATATGTCCTAAAATTCAGTAAGTGGTATCTGATGGTTTTCAGCATATAAATCAAAGCTCACTTCAGGAGGATTATTTCTAGGCAAGAAAGGAAAGCTCTGAACAAATAAGTTTTTGAGGATTTGGTGCTGGTCACACTCATCTACGATGAAGTCGGTGAGGCCGGCATTGGCAATATATTGCGTGAACTCCTCAAGAATTCTAGCCTCTTGCTGGAACGGGGTGTGCGGCCATTCGCATGGCCGTACCTCCGCCAACCTCTGAGGATGGAGATCACTATCAGAAGACTCCCCAATAACACCCCTGGAGTTCTTCTTCGAGCCAAACTTCCTGAAGATATTCATGTTCGCGTACAATTTTTTGAAAATAAAAAATTTGGGGTGACAAAAATTTGTCAACAAAACTTTATAAGATTGATAGCAATTACTCATAGGGATACATAGAGGCCATAGCAAGAATTTAAACTACTTAGAACACTAAGAATTCAACATGCAAGCACATCTACAGCAGCACCAAGAGTAGCTAATTATTCAAAGTATAAACCACTAAAACAAAAACTAATTAGAAAAATGGTGGAGTCACATACCAAGCAACAATCCCCCAAAACAGTTTCGAAAACGGAGCTTCGAGCCAAGAGATCGAAATCCGCAGGTTTGAGCTCAAGAACACGGGAGAGGGAGAAATGGAGATTTTTTCTGGAGGTAAGTGATGATGTGGGCTAAATAGATAAGTGAGGGGGCCCACGTGGGGATCACAACCCACCAGGGCGCGCCTGGGGGTCGTGGCGCGCCCAGGTGGGTTGTGCCCACCTGGTGCATGATACGTCTCCAACGTATCTATAATTTTTGCTTGTTCCATGTTATTATATTATCTGTTTTGGATGTTTAATGGGCTTTATTATGCACTTTTATATTATTTTTGGGACTAACCTATTAACCGAAGGCCCAGTGCAAATTGTTGTTTTTTGCCTATTTAAGTGTTTCATAGAAAAGGAATATCAAACAGAATCCAAAAGGAATAAAACCTTCGCGAGGGTCGTTTTTGAAACAAACGCAATCCAGGAGACTTGGAGTGGACGTCAAGGAAGCAGCGAGGAAGCCACGAGGCAGGAGGGCCCCCACCCTTGTGGGCCCCTCGCAGCTCCATCGACCTACTTCTTTCACCTATATATACTCATATACCCTGAAGACATCCAGGAGCACCACGAAACCCTATTTCCACCGCTGCAACCTTCTGTACCCATGAGATCCCATCTTGGGGCCTTTTCCGGCGCTCCACCGGAGGGGGAATCGATCATGGAGGGCTTCTACATCAATACCATAGCCTCTCTGATGATGTGTGAGTAGTTTACCACAGACCTTCGGGTCCATAGTTATTAGCTAGATGGCTTCTTCTCTCTCTTTGGATCTCAATACAAAGTTCTCCTCGATTCTCTTGGAGATATATTCGATGTAATTCTTTTTGTGGTGTGTTTGTCGAGATCCGATGAATTGTGGGTTTATGATCAAGATTATCTATGAACAATATTTGATTCTTCTCTGAATTCTTATATGCATGATTAAAATATCTTTACAAGTCTCTTCGAATTATCAATTTGGTTTGGCCTACTAGATTGATCTTTCTTGCAATGGGAGAAGTGCTTAGCTTTGGGTTCAATCTTGTGGTGCTCGATCCCAGTGACAGAAAGGGAAACGACACATATTGTATTGTTGCCATCGAGGATAAAAAGATGGGGTTTATATCATATTGCTTGAGTTTATCCCTCTACATCATGTCATCTTGCCTAAAGCGTTACTCCGTTCTTATGAACTTAATACTCTAGATGCATGCTGGATAGCGGTCGGTGTGTGGAGTAATAGTAGTAGATCTACTTGTCACGGGCGTGATGCCTATATACATGATCATGCCTAGATATTCTCATAACTATGCGCTTTTCTATCAATTGCTCGACAGTAATTTATTCACCCACCATAGATTATGCTATCTTGAGAGAAGCCACTAGTGAAACCTATGGCCCCCGGGTCTGTTCTCCATTATATTATTTTCCCGTTAACTAGCTATTTCTGTCGCCGTTTATTTTGCAATCTTTACTTTTCAATCTATACAACAAAAATACCAAAAATATTTATCTTATTATCTTTATCATATCTCACTTTTGCAAGTGGCCGTGAAGGGACTGACAACCCCTTTATCGCGTTCGTTGCAAGGTTCTTGATTGCTTGTGCAGGTACGAGGGACTTGTGTGTAGTCTCCTACTGGATTGATACCTTGGTTCTCAAAAACTGAGGGAAATACTTACGCTACTTTGCTGCATCACCCTTTCCTCTTCAAGGGAAAACCAACGCATGCTCAAGAGGTAGCAGTGCACCTCCCTCTAGTATTATTTGCACCCAAAATTCATAAATATTCAGAAAAAATCATCTTCAATTTTCAGGGCATTCTGAGAACTTTTATTTTTGGGTCATTTTTATTGCATGGGCAATTCAGAAAACAGGCAAAACATGGCATTTTATTTTATTTAACTAATAAAAACAGAAAACAAAAGGTAAGGACAGAAGGTAGTGCTTACTAAATTCATCAACTTCATACCATTCAAAAATGATCCATTAATAAGGTTGTCAGGTCTTATTAACAACCAATTTTGATTAGCATGAAACCGAAGAACTTTCGTAAATCACTAAGTTACCTCAATGGGGATATGCATTTCCCCAACAATAAGTATTTCATATTTCTTTTTGACAGTAGGTAGAGGTATTTGAAAACTTCCAATAGAGATTGTCGGAGATTTTCCAATAACATTGATACCATTCCCTTGGAATTGTTTCTTCAAAAAGTGCACCGTATGCTCATTACCATTGATATGAAAAGTGGCCTTGCTTTTATTGCAATCAATAACAGCCCCTGCAGTATTCAAGAAGGGTTTACCAAGGATAATCGACATGTTGTCGTCCTCGGGCATCTCAAGTATAACAAAGTCAGTCAAAATAGTAATATTAGCAACAACAACGGGCACATCCTCACATATACCGTTGGGTATGGCAGTTGATTTGTCACCCATTTGCAAAGATATTTCAGTAGGTGTGAGTTTATTCAAGTCAAGTCTTTTATATAAAGAGAAAGTCATAACACTAGCACCAACTCCTAAATCACACAAAGCAGTTTTCACATAATTCTTTTTGATAGAGCAAGGTATAGTTGGTATTCCCGGATCTCCAAGTTTTTTAGGTACTCCATCTTTAAAAATGTAATTAGCAAGCATAGTGGAGATTTCAGCTTCCGGTATTTTTCTCTTATTTGTGATGATGTCTTTCATATACTTTGCATATGGAGGATTTTTAGGATATCAGTCAAGCGAGTACGCAAAAAGACTGGCCTCAGCATTTCAGCAAAGCGTTCAAATTCTTCATCATCTTTCTTTTCAGTTGAGTTGGGTGGAGAAGGCATAGGTTTTTGAACCCACGGTTCTCTTCCTTTACCGTGTTTTCTAGCAATGAAGTCTCTTTTATCATATCTTTTATTCTTAGGTTGTGGGTTATCAAGATCAACATGTGGTTCTATCTCAACATCATTATCTGGTTCTTTTTCATTATCACTGGGTGAGTGTTCATTACCAAAATGAGTTTCAGCATCAGAGATAGAAGTTTCATTTTCATTTTCAGGAGGTTTCCCTATTTCAAGTTCACTAGAAGTGTGCAAAGTCCTATTGTTTTTCTTTTTCTTTTTCTTTTTAGAAGGACTAGGTGCACTAGTGTTAGCTCTTTGTGAATCTTGTTCAATTCTTTTTGGGTGTCCCTCGGGATAAAGTGGTTCCTGAGTCATTTTACCTCCCCTAGTTGCAACTCTAACTGCAAAGTCATGCATATTATGATTCATTTCATCAAGCAATTCTCTTTGTGATTTAGTAACTTGTTCTAGTTGAGTTTGAACCATAGACGCATGTTTTCCAACACCTCTAACTTCATTTGAAATTCTAAGTAACAACTCACTCAAGCGAGCAATCATATCAGAATTATATTTCAATTGTTTCATAACATTTGCATTGAAGTGATCTTGTTTTCTAATGTAGTTTTCAAACTCATAAAGGCATTGACTAGGATGCATATTGTGAGGATTATCATTATCATTAAACTTCATAAGAGAAATTACCTCTACCACCTTAGGCAGTGGTGGTGTATTAAGCCCATGTATTTCTTCAATAGGAGGTAAATTTTTAACATCCTCGGCTTTAATATATCTTCAGGACTGAGATATAATATACCCCTCTTCTTCGGAGTGAGTTTAGGCGGTGGTTTAGGTAGGGTCCAATCATCATAATTTTTCAATATGTTATTCAATAATTCTTCAGCCTGAGCAATAGTTTGTTCCCTGAAAACACAACCAGCACAACTATCTAGGAAGTCCCTAGAAGCATCGGTTAGTCCATTATAGAAGATATCAAGTATTTCATTTTTCTTAAGAAGATGATCAGGCAAAGCATTAAGTAACTAGAAAAGCCTCCCCCTAGCTTGTGGGAGACTCACTTCTTTAGTTTGAGCAAAGTTAAATATTTCCTGTAAGGCAGCTTGTTTCTTATGAGCAGGAAAATATTTTTCAGAGAAGTAATAAACCATATCCTGGGGACTACGCACACAACCTGGAGCAAGAGTATTGTACCAAGCTTTAGCATCACCCTTTAATGAGAAAGGAAATAATTTGAGAATAAAGTAATAGCGAGTCTTCTCATCATGAGTAAAAAGGGTGGCTATGTCATTCAACTTAGTAAGATGTACCACAACAGTTTCAGTTTCATAACCATGGAAAGGATCAGATTCAACTAAAGTGATTAACTCTGGGTGAACAGAGAATTCATAATCCTTATCATCAATAAAGATAGGTGAAGTGGCAAACTTAGGATCACACTTCATTATAGCATTCAGAGATTTTTCTTTATACTTGTGTAATAATTTCTCAAGATCATCTCTATCTTTGCAAGCAAGAATATCTCTAGTTGTTTCTTCACTCATAACATAACCTTCCGGTACCTTAGGCAATTCATATCTAGGAAGGATAGTTCTAGTCGGTGTTTCAGGAGATTCAGTTTCAAGCTCATCATCAGATTCAACAACATCATGTTGTATAACTCTAGCAATTTGTTTATCAAGAAATTCACCAAGTGGCACATCTTCATTATCAAGCAAGATACTAGCATCATCATAAGCATCATTCATAGTAGAAGTAGCATCATCAATAACTTGTGACATATCAGAATTAATAGCATGTGGTGGTGTTGCAAGTTTACTCAATACAGAAGAAGAATCTAAAGCAGAACTGGATGGCAGTTCCTTACCTCTCCTCGTCTTTGAGGGAAATATCTTAGTCTTTGGATCCTTCAGATTCTTCATAGTGATAATATGGTAATAATACCAAGTGACTCAACAAATATAGCTATGCTCCCCGGCAACGGCGCCAGAAAAAGGTCTTGATAACCCACAAGTATAGGGGATCGCAACAGTTTTCGAGGGTAGAGTATTCAACACAAATTTATAGATTCAACACAAGGGGAGCCAAAGAATATTTGAAGGTATTAGCAGCTGAGTTTTCAATTCAACCACACCTGGAGATTAATTATCTGCAGCAAGTAATCAGTAGCATAGTAATATGATAGTTTTGATAGTAGTGACAGCAGCAATAGTAACAGTAACAGTGATAGCAGTAATTTTGTAGCAGGTGTAACAATGATGATAGCAGTAGTGACTTAGCATAAACAGTATGGAAAAGTTTGTAGGCATTGGATTGGTTACTTGTTGGATGATATTCATCATGTGACAGTTATAACCTAGGGCTATAGGTACTAGCTCTAGTTCATCGATATAATGTAGGCATGTATTTCGTAAATAGTCATGCGTGCTTTATTAAAAGAACCTACATGACATCTTTTGTCCTACCCTCCCATGGCAGCTGGGTCCATATTGGAAACTAAGGGATATTAAGGCCTCCTTTTAATAGAGAACCGGAACAAAGCATTAACACATAGTGAATACATGAACTCCTCAAACTACGGTCATCACCGGGAGTGAGCCCGGTTGTTGTCACTCCGGGGTTGCCGGATCATAACACGTAGTAGGTGACTATAACTTGCAAGATCGGATCTAAAACATGGATATAATGATGAATTCATAAACGGTTCAGATCTGAGTTCATGGCACCCGGGCCCAAAGTGACAAGAATTAAGCATGGCAAAGTCATAGCAACATCAATCTAGGAACATAGTGGATACTAGGGATCAAGCCCTAGCAAAACTAACTCGATTACATGATGAATCTCATCCAACTCCTCACCGGCCAGCGAGCCTACGAAGAAATTACTCACTCCCGATGGGGAGCATCATGGAATTGGCGACGGAGAAGGGTTGGTGATGACGAAGAACGAAGATCCCCCTCTTCGGAGCCCCAAACAAACTCCAGATCTGCCCTCTTAAGGAAGAACAGGGCGTGGTGGCGGCTCCGTCTCGTGGATCATGATAATTCTTTCTCCCTGATTTTTTTCTCTAAAAATAGGAATTTATAGTGTCAGGGTTGAGGTCTGTGGGGCCACGAGGTGGGTATAACCCACCTGGGAGCGCCCTGGTGGGTTGTTCCCACCCAGGGGTCCCTCTCCGGTAGGTCTTGCCAGAAATTCTCATTTATTATATAAAAAATCCTCGTGAAGTTTCGTTCCATTCCTAGAACTTCTATTTCTGAACAAAAATAACACCATGGTAGTTTTGCTGAAAATAGCATTAGTCCGGGGTTAGTTTCATTCAAATCAAGCAAATTAGGGTCCAAAACAAGATGAAAAGCATGAGAAAAAGTAGATACGTTGGAGACGTATCATTATGCTTTAGAGACGGTTGCATTCACGTTAAATAGGGCACCATCTAAATCCGTTGAGACGACACCATATGAACTGTGGTTTGGCAAGAAACCCAAGTTGTCGTTTCTTAAAGTTTGGGGCTGCGAAGCTTATGTGAAAAAGCTTCAACCTGATAAGCTCAAACCCAAATCGGAGAAATATGTCTTCATACGATACCCAAAGGAGACTGTTGGGTACACCTTCTATCACAGATCTGAAGGCAAGATATTCGTTGCTAAGAATGGACCCTTTCTAGAGAAGAAGTTTCTCTCGAAAGAAGTGAGTGGGACGAAAGTAGAACTTGATGAGGTAATTGTACCTTCTCCCTTATTGGAAAGTAGTTCATCACAGAAATCGGTTCCAGTAATTCCTACACCAATTAGTGAGGAAGCAAATGATGATGATCATGAAACTTCTGATCAAGTTACTACTGAACCTCGTAGCTCAACCAGAGTAAGGTCCGCACTAGAGTGGTACGGTAATCCTGTCCTGGAGGTTATGTTACTTGACCATGACGAACCTACGAACTATGAGGAAGCGATGATGAGCCCAGATTCTGCGAAATGGCTTGAGGCCATGAAATCTGAGATGTGATCCATGTATGAGAACAAAGTATGGACTTTGGTTGACTTGCCCGATGATTGTCAAGCCATAGAGAATAAATGGATCTTCAAGAAGAAGACTGACGCTAGCGGTAATGTTACTGTCTACAAAGCTCGACTTGTTGCGAGAGGTTTTCGACAAGTTCAAGGAGTTGACTACGATGAGACCTTCTCACCCGTAGCGATGCTTAAGTCTGCTCGAGTCATGTTAGCAATTGCCGCATTTTATGATTATGAAATTTGGCAAATGAATGTCAAAACTGCATTCCTTAATGGATATCTTAAAGAAGAGTTGTATATGATGCAACCAGAAGGTTTTGTCGATCCAAAAGGTGCTAACAAAGTGTGCAAGCTCCAGCGATCCATTTATGGACTGGTGCAAGCCTCTCGGAGTTGGAATATATGCTTTGATAGTGTGATCAAAGCATATGGTTTTATACAGACTTTTGGAGAAGCATGTATTTACAAGAAATTGAGTGGAAGCTCTATAGCATTTCTGATATTATATGTGGATGACATATTGTTGATTGCAAATAATACAGAATTTCTGGATAGCATAAAAGGATACTTGAATAAGAATTTTTCAATGAAAGACCTCGGTGAAGCTGCTTACATATTGGGCATCAAGATCTATAGAGATAGATCAAGACGCTTAATTTGACTTTCACAAAGCACATACCTTGATAAAGTTTTGAAGAAGTTCATAATGGATCAGTCAAAGAAAGGGTTCTTGCATGTGTTACAAGGTGTGAAGTTTACTCAGACTCAATGCCCGACCACTGCAGAAGATAGAGAGAAAATGAAAGTCATTCCCTATGCCTCAGCCATAGGTTCTATCATGTATGCAATGTTGTGTACCAGAATTCATGTGTGCCTTGCTATTAGTTTAGCAGGTGGGTACCAAACTAATCCAGGAGTGGATCACTGGACAGTGGTCAAGAACATCCTGAAATACCTGAAAAGGACTAAGGATATGTTTCTCGTTTATGGAGGTGACAAAGAGCTCATCGTAAATGGTTACGTCGATGCAAGCTTTGACACTGATCCGGATGACTATAAGTCACAAACCGGATACGTATTTATATTGAATGGTGGAGCTATCAGTTGGTGCAGTTCCAAGCAGAGCGTCGTGGGGGGGTCTACGTGTGAAGCGGAGTACATAGTTGCTTCGAAAGCAGCGAATGAAGGAGTTCATATCCGATCAAGGTGTAATACCTAGTGCATCAGGTCCAATGAAAAATCTTTTGTGACAATACTGGTGCAATTGCCTTGGCAAAGGAATCCAGATTTCACAAGAGAACCAAGCACATCAAGAGACGCTTCAATTCCATCCGCGATCAAGTCAAGGAGGGAGACATAGAGATTTGCAAGATACATACAGATCTGAATGTTGCAGACCCGTTGACTAAGCCTCTCTCACGAGCAAAACATGGTCAGCACCAAGACTCCATGGGTGTTAGAATCATTACTATGTAATCTAGATTATTGACTCAGTGCAAGTGGGAGACTGAAGGAAATATGCCCTAGAGGCAATAATAAAGTTGTTATTTATATTTTCTTATATCATGATAAATGTTTATTATTTATGCTAGAATTGTATTAACCGGAAACTTAGTACATGTGTGAATACATAGACAAACAGAGTGTCCCTAGTATGCCTCTACTTGACTAGCTCGCTAATCAAAGATGGTTAAGTTTCCGGACCATAGACATGTGTTGTCATTTGATGAACGGGATCACATCATTAGAGAATGATGTGATGGACAAGACCCATCCGTTAGCTTAGCATAATGATCGTTTAGTTTTATTTCTATTGCTTTCTTCATGACTTATACATGTTCCTCTGACTATGAGATTATGCAACTCCCGAATACCGGAGGAACACCTTGTGTGCTATCAAACGTCACAACGTAACTGGGTGATTATAAAGATGCTCTACAGGTGTCTCCGATGGTGTTTGTTGAGTTGGCATAGATCGAGATTAGGATTTGTCACTCCGAGTATCGGAGAGGTATCTCTGGGCCCTCTCGGTAATGCACATCACTATAAGCCTTGCAAGCAATGTGACTAATGAGTTAGTTATGGTATGATGCATTGAGGAACGAGTAAAGAGACTTGCCAGTAATGAGATTGAACTAGGTATGATGATACCAACGATTGAATCTTGGGCAAGTAACATACCGATGACAAAGGGAATAACATATGTTGTTATGCGGTTTGACCGATAAAGATCTTCATAGAATATGTAGGAACCAATATGAGCATCCAGGTTCTGTTGTTGGTTATTGACCGGAGATGTGTCTCGGTCATGTCTACATAGTTCTCGAACCTGTAGGGTCCGCACGCTTAACGTTCGATGACGATTTGTATTATGAGTTATGTGATTTGATGATTGAAGTTCATTCGGAGTCCCGGATGAGATCACGGACATGACGAGGAGTCTCAAATGGTCGAGAGGTAAAGATTCATATATTCAAAGGGTACATTCGGACACCAGAATGGTTCGGGTTGTTTCGGATGAGTTTTGGAGTAGCGGGGGTAACCGGAACCC
>NC_041384.1:125941112-125962817 GCF_002162155.2 Triticum dicoccoides | reverse complement strand
TCATGAGCCTTCATGGGGCTTAGTGGAAAGGAGAGGAGGGCCACAAGGGAGCCCCCCCATGGCCAGTCCGAATTGGACTAGGGAGGGGGCGGTGCCCCCACTTTCCTTCTCCCTTCTTCCTCCTTCCCTCTCTTGGACAGGAACGGGACTCCAACTAGGATTGGGAATCCTAGTTGGACTCCCCTATGGCGCGTGCCCCCCTATGGCCGGCCTCCTCTCCTCCCTGCTTTATATACGTGGGAGGGGGCACCCCAAAGGCACACCAAGTCTTCTCTTAGCCATGTGCGGTGCCCCCCTCCATAGTTACACACCTTTGTCATATCGTTGTAGTGCTTAGGCGAAGCCCTGTGCCGGTAACTTCATCATCACCGTCAACACACCTTCATGCTGATGAAACTCTCCCTCGTCCTCAACTGGATCAAGAGCTTGAGGGACGTCATCGAGCTGAACGTGTGCTGAACACGGAGGTGTCTTACATTCGGTGCTTGGATCGGTTGGATCGCGAAGACGTTCGACTACATCAACCGTGTTACTAAACGCTTCCGCTTTCGGTCTACGAGGGTTCGTGGACACACTCTCCCCCCTCGTTGCTATGCATCTCCTAGATAGATCTTGCATGATCGTAGGAATTTTTTTTGAAATACTGTGTTTCCGAACAAAAATAACATGACATTGTTTAAAGCCGGTAACTTAAAGGGGCTCCTCAGATGCCTGACGTGTAAACTCTTCAGATTCACCTCGGTGATCCTCAAGATCAAAGATGGGAACATTTGTTGAACTAATTTTCAAGGCCAACGACCAAAAACGAAGAACTGTTCGGAAGAACCGAGGAGCGTCTCCAACTTGAACACCGATGAAGGAAGGAACTGGTCTGCAAAGCCGATGATTCCCGCATGTACCTCGGCTCCGAAGACTAGTTCGGGGGCTACTAAGGGAGTCCTGGACTAAGGGGTCCTCGGGCTGCCGGCCTGTCGCTTATAGGCCAGACAGGTGGGCCGCTCTGTGATTACTAGAAGGACGAGCTATAGGGAAACTCCGTGTCCGAACAGGAAACCTTCGAGGCCTTGGTGTGTCCTCCAAGTCAAGATAGGAGAATCGACATGTTTATCTCTTTATTATAACCGACCATGCGTAACCCTAGTACCCCTGATGTCTATATAAACCAAAGGGTTTAGTCCGTAGAGGCTAGGAGAACCATCATCCTACTCACCTAGGGTTTAGTTCATCAGATCGTGTGGTAGATTGACTCTGTAACCATCATATACACTTCAATATAATCAAGCAGGATGTAGGGTTTTACCTGTTCGAGAGGGCCCAGACCTGGGTAAGCATTGTCCCCTTCATCTCTTGTTCCCCATTGATCCAAGATCTACAGCTCGGACCCCGTACCCGAGATCCGCCGGTTTTGACACCGACACCCGGCATTTGCAATGAATTGCGTACACTCTTGGTGAAACCCGGCTTCGTTCATGAAGGCGTCGTGTGGCCATTCAGACGGCCGAACCTCCGTCCTACGCGGAAGGTCAAGGTCAAGGTCCAGGGCACCTCCGGTGACTCCCTTGGGACTCCTGCTCAAAGAACCTCTCCGGAAGAAGTTCATTTTCCTAAGAGAAAATTTCTGAAATTTTTGGGCCACAAAAAGATGTTAACAAACCTTCACAAGATTAATAACAACTACTCATATGAATGTCTAGAGGCTATATCAACCATTCAAACTACTTAGCACCAACTAAATTCAACATGCAAGCTCATTTTCAATGGCACCAATAGCAACAAAATAAGAAAAATATAATCTACTAAATCAAAAACTAATTGGAGCAATGGAGGAGTCACATACCGAGGAGCAATCCCCCAAAACAATTTCTGAAATGGAGCTCCGATAAAAGAGATCAAAAATCTCGGGCTTGGGAGCAAAAACGCGCATGCGAGAGAGGGTTGCTATGATTTTTTCTGGAGGTAGGAGATGACATGGGCTGAAGTACTAAGTGAGTGGGGTCCTATGGGACCCACAAGGCATCTAGGCGCGCCATGTTTCCTTGTGAGCAACAAGGGCACCCCCTAGGGTGTATTCAGTGCTAAAAATTCTTAAATATTCTAGAAAAAACATATTAAAATTTTACGACATTCTAAGCACTTTTTATTTTGGGGTCATTTTTTATTGCACGAATAATTCAGGACAAAGGATAATCATGGCATTTACTTTATGAAACTATAAATAACGGAGAGCAAACTATAGGCACAGTAGGTTGTGCTTACTAAATTCATTGACCACATGCCCCTTAAAAATAATCCATTAATAAGGTTGATCAAGTATTATTGACAAACTATTTCCGAGTAACATGAAACCGAAGAACTTTCAGATAACACTAAGTTACCTCAATGGCGATATGCATCTCCCTAACAATAAGAGTTTCATATTTCCTTTTGACGGACGTAAGAGAGAATTCAAAACCACCAATAGTGATTGACATAAATCTTTCAATAGAGTTGATACTATTCACTTGGAGTTGTTCCTCAGAAAATATACCGTATGCTCATTACCATTGACATGAAAAATGACCTTGCTTTTGTTGCAATCAATAACAGACCCTACAATGTTCAAAAAGGTTCTACCAAGGATAATCGACATGTTGTCGTCCTCAACATATCAAGAATAACAAAGTCTGTTAAGATAGTAATATTTGCAACTACAACGGGCACATCCTCACAAATACTGATAGGTATAGTAGTTGATTTATCAGCCATTTGCAAAGATATGTCAGTAAGTGTCAACTTATTCAAATCAAGTCTTCTATATAAAGAGATAGGCATAACACTAACACCGGCTCCCAAATGACATAAAGCAGTTTTGACATAACTTGTTTTAATGGAGAATGGTATAGTGGGTATTCCTGGATCTCCTAACTCCTTAGGTACCCCCCCTTAAAAGAATAATTTGCAACCATGGTGAAAATTGTAGCTTCAGGTATCTTTCTTTTATTAGTGACAATATCTTTCATGTATTTAGCATATGGAGCATTTTCAAAATATCCGTCAAACGTGTTCGCAAAAAGACTGGCCTAAGCATTTCAACAAGGCGTTCAAAATCCTCATCATCCTTATTTTTAGGAGGCTTAGTAGGAAAAGCCATGGGTTTTTTAACCCATGATTCTCTTTCTTTACCATGTTTTCTAGCAATGAAGTCCCTTTTTTCATACTTTTCACTCTCAGGAGGTGGATTATTAAGATCAACAGCAGGTTCTATTTCTACATCATTATCAGGTCCTTTATCATTATTTGGTTGAGTATCAACATGAATATCATCAGTGTCATTATCACTAGGTGGGTGTTCATTACCAGATTGTGTCTCAACATCAGAAATAGAAACATCATTACTATTCTCAGAAGGTTTTTCTACCACATGTTCACTAGAAGCATGCAAAGTTTTATCATTTTTATTTTTCTTCTTAGATGAACTAGGTGCATCAATATTAATTCTCTAAGAATCTTGCTCAATTCTTTAGGATGACCTTTAGGATATAGAGGATCCTGAGTCATTTTACCTCCTCGAGTAATTAGCCTAATAGCATGATCATTCATTTTATTATTCATCTCATTAAGCAAATCATTTTGTGAATTAGGGACTTGGTCTAACTGGGTGAACCATGGATGCATGTTTACTTAAACCTCTAACATCATTAGCAATTATGAACATCAAGTCACTCAAACGATCAATCATGATGGCATTATGTTTCAGTTGATTACTAACAATGTATTTATCAAATTCATCCAGGCATTGACTAGCAGATTTATTATAGGGAATATCACCTTCGTCGAATCTATAACGAGAATTTACCTTTACTACTATGGTGGGATATCGAGTCCATGTATTTCTTCAATAGGTGGTAAATTCTTAATATATTCAGCTTTAATACCCTTTTTTCATAGATTTCTTTGCCTCTTGCATATCTTCCGGACTGAGGAATAGAATACCTCTCTTCTTTGAAGTTGCTTTTGGTGGTGGTTTAGGAAGTGTCAAATCATCGACATTTTCAATATATTATTCAATACTTCTTCAGCTTGTCCAACAGTTCACTCCCTGAAAACACAACCAACACAACTATCTAGGTAGTCCATAGAAGCATCGGTTAGTCCATTATAAAAGATATCAAGTATTTCATTTTTCATAAGATAATGATCAGGCAAAGCAATAAGTAATTGGAGAAGCCTCCCCCAAGCTTGAGGGAGATTCTCTTCTTCAGATTGCTCAAAGTTAAATATTTCCTGTAAGGCAGCTTGTTTCTTATGAGTAGAAAAATATTTTTCAGAGAAGTAATATATCATATCTTGGGGACTACGCACACAACCAGGAGCAAGAGTATTAAACCATTTCTTAGCACACCCCTTCATGAGAAAGGAAACAACTTAATAATATAGTAGTAGCGAGTTTTGTCCTGATGAGCTAATAGGGTGGCTATATCATTGAATTTAGTAATGTGTGCCACAACAGTAGTTTCATAATCATGGAAAGGATCATATTCAACCAAAGTAGTTAACTCGGGATCGACAAAGAATTCATAATCCTTATCAGTAACAAAGATAGGAGAAGTAGCAAACTTAGGATCATACTTCATTCTTGCTATCATAGACTTTTCCTTCAGCTTACTCAATAGTTTCTTAACATCATCTCTATCATTACAAGCAAGAAATTCTCTAGCAATCTCCCCATCCATAACATAACCCTCTGGTATTTTAGGCATTTCAACTCTAGTAGGAGAGCTAAGCATAATTGGTGAATCATAATTTTCATCAGTTTCAGCATTCTCAAGTTATTTAGCTTTAGCAAGTTGTTCATCAAGAAATTCACCTAGTGGCACAGTTTTATTAAGCAGAGTACTAGCATCATCACAAGTTTCATTCATAGCAGAAGTAGCATCATCAATTACTTGCGACATATCATATTCAATAGCAGGTGGTAGTATCACAAGCCTACTCAAAACAGAAGGTGAATCAAGTGCGAAGCTAGATGGCAGTTCCTTACATCCTCTCGTCTTAGAGGGTACGATCTTGGTCTTCGCATCTTTCAGATTCTTCATAGTGATCAACAGATATAATTTCCAAGTGACTCAACAAATAGAGCTATGCTCCCCGGCAACGGCGCCAAAAAAGGTCTTGATAACCCACAAGTATAATGGATCACGATAGTCTTCGAGGGTAGTATTTCACCCAAATTTATTGATTCGACACAAGGGGAGTCAAAGAATATTTATGAGTATTAGCAGTTGAGTTGTCAATTCAACCACACTTGGAAAAATAAATATCTGCAGCAAAGTGTTTAGTAGCATAATAGTATGATAATTTGGTGGTAATAGTAATAGGAACGGTAACATTAGCAGTTTTGTAGTGACTGTAATAGCAGCAGCAGTGAAAGTAACTTAGCAAAGATCAATATGCGAAAAGCATACGCATTCGATCATTGATGGATATTTGTGTTGCATGACATTCATCATATAACAGTCACAAGCTAGAGCGATACACAATAGCTCCAATTCATCAATTCAATGTAGGCATGTATTTCGTATATAGTCATACGTGCTTATAATAAGAACTTGCATGACATCTTTTGTCCCACCCTCCCATGACAATGAGGTCCAAAGGGAAACTAAGGGATATTAAGGCCTCCTTTCAATAGAGAACTAGGACAAAGCATTAACACATGGTGAATACATGAGCTCCTCGAATTATGGTCATCCCCGGAGAGTATCCCAACTATTGTCACCTTGGCGTCTACGGATCAGAACAATAACAAGTGCGTATAACTAGCAGATAGGATCAAGAACTCAAATATATTCATGAAAACATAGAGGGTTCATATCTGAAATCATGTCAGACGTACCCTAGTGACAAGCATTAAGCATAGCAAAGTTATAGCAACATCAATCTCAGAACATAGTGGATACTAGGGATCAAGCCCTAATAAATTGACTCGATTACATGACAAATCTCATCCAACTCCATCACCGTCCAACAAGTCTATGAAGGAATTACTCACTCCTGGTGGTGAGCATCATGGAATTGTTGATGGAGAAGGGTTGGTGATGATGATGACGATGAATCCCCCTCTTTGGAGCCCGGAACGGACTCCAGATCAGCCCTCCCGATGAAGAACAGGGGGTGGCGATGGCTCTGTATCGTAAAACACGATAAAACTTCTTCTCTTTTTTTTCTCAGGGAGACGGTATTTATGGAGTTGAGATTAGGGTCAGCGGAGCCTCGCCCCACAAGGTAACAGGGTGTGCCCTCTTGCCTTGTGGGCAACAGGTGGCCCCCCTCTGGTGGATCTTCGCTCCAGTATTTTTCATATATTCCATAAAGAATCTCCAAAAAGTTTCGTCTGATTCCGAGAACTTTTATTTCTGCATAAAGAACAACATCATGGTAGTTTTGCCAAAAACAACGTCAGTCCGGGTTAGTTTCATTCAAATCATGCAAATTAGAGTCCAAAACAAAAGCAGAAGTGTTTGGAAGATTAGATACGACGGAGACATATCATAAGCGCAGAGATTCGGGCCCCTATCAGGGACCGGGTCGTGACAACCGACTACAACTTCCTGAGTCCAATAAAATTCACCCTGTCGTGCATGTATTGCTGTTGAAACTGGCCAAACCTCCGGAGGGACGGGTGCCTACATCAGATTCGTTGCAGTATGCTCATGTGTGCCCTGTCGCTGGTACGATTTGGAGGATGCACGAGGAAGCAGTTGAAGGTGGCCTGGAGCGGACTCCAGATGACAATGGCCACTTGGGAATGGGAAAGTGTGCTGTCTGAATTGTCCACGACTTGAGGACAAACCGTTTGCAAGAGGAGGGGAGTGCCATGACCCAGTGGGTCGTTGGGTTGTGCGAGTGTGGGTCGTGCCGTCCCCGACCCGTGTTGTATGGTATTTAGTTTGTTGTGTCGTGTGAGTGGGGATCAATGCATTGTAATGACTGAACCCCTCCTATCTCTCGGATCTGTATCTTCTTCCTCCCCATGTTAGCTCCTCTCTCTCTCTCTCTCCCTCTCTCTCTCTCTCTCTGAACCTCCATGTAGTTCTCTCAAACTCAGATCCTCGTCATAGCAGGGAATGTTAGCATGCAATTAATACTTCTTTTCGGTTTATAAGTCTCAATTACACTACTCCATGTACTGTATGGAGAAAAAACTCACCAACCCATGTACTGTAAGTTCTTGGTCATTTAGTGGTCATGCATGCATGTTGTGTAACTAATGCATCGGTATACACATTTTTTTGAAAAAAATGAGAGTATTACTTAAGTATTTTTGCAAACTACGGAATTAATTCCACCATTCATGATCTACCTTGATTGAAGAGATTTTCAAATTAAGTCTTATAAATCGGAAAGAAGGGGGTATTAGGCTGGTCGTAATGGTAGTATCATAGCTAGTATCATACATGTCAACTAGACAATTTTGATGAGGTGTCATAGCATTAAATGAAGAAAGAGATGATGGAGTATCATATCATGATACCGTATTATAATAAATGCTATACTACTTTGTGTCATGCATGACAATAAATAGAGTACTATATGATACTAATATATAATACTATGCATTAGAGAGGTAGTATCATACACTAGTATCATATGCATGATACTAGTATATGATACTCCCCATTACAACCAGCCTTATATCTAATATAGACGTCGGTGTTATCTATATAATCAATATCCTACATATACCAACATACAATTGATGTCTTATTTAATACGATTAATTGCACGCTAAACATACCGGGCGCGGATAAACACACTGCGCCCAGCAGTAAAAAAAGAGTTGCATGCGATTGTTGTGGAGAGGCTCTAAGATTGGCGGCAAGCAGTTGCTGACGAAAACTGAGCCCGTTGATCTCGCATGCCTATGTGGCCGCAGCCGTTCAATTTGGCCAGGCCAGCGGTTGTTGCTCCTGGTATCGTGGCTCTTTTTCTCCTGCAACCTCGGAGGAGAAGAGAGAGACATCGAGCTTGTGTGTCATGTCAAAGCGGAGCGAGGATTAGGGCGGCAAATTAGGCGAGGAAAAAGAAACAAGATACGATCCCGGCCATCATCTCATCTCATCTCATCTCCCTCCTCTCCTCTCTCTCCGTGTCTAGTGAGTCTAGATCTCCCGCTCCCGAGTCCCCCGCGCCTGGCACCACTCGCCACTCGCTCGCACACTCTTCCCGGCTCCCGCGCACCTATATATACCCCGCGCATTGCGCCTCCGCCCCACACACAGCCGCGGGTTTCTTGATCCGGTAGGCTGCGCGGACCGTGCTGCGCCCGCGCCGCGTTAGCGCTAGTCCCTTGTCCCCTGCCTCCTCGGGTTGCGGCACCGCCGGCCGCGCGCGCGTCCCCGGCCGGCCTCATCTCCCCTCTCCGGCCGGTCGTTCCGTTGCGCCTCTGCTGGCCGCGCTCTCTCCCGTCCCGGCCATGGGTCCGTGATGCGGTCCCATACATTTGGTGGTGTGGTGGCTTCTCGCGTTCCGTGAGGCGCACGCGGGGACGGGAGGAGGAGCCGGGCGCTCGGTTGGCTCGGCGCGGCGAGATGGTGCAGGAGCCGAGCAACAGCAGCAGCCACCACCTGCAGCAGCAGCTGGCCAAGTACGGCGGCGGGACCGGGACCGGCAACGGCAACGGCGCGGCCACCGGCGTGGCGCGGGCGTCGAGGAAGAACAAGCCCAAGAAGATCCCGCAGCGCGGCCTCGGCGTGGCGCAGCTCGAGAAGCTCCGCATCGAGGAGCAGAAGAAAATGGGAGGAGGCCCCTCCGCGGCCACGCCGTCGTCGCACGCGCTCAACGGCGGGGCCCTATGCCACCTCCCCACGCCCGCCCTGCTCCATCATCCGCCGCCGGCGCCCCCGCTCAGCGCCCTGTCGAGGCCGGCCGCCGCGGAGCACTGCGGCTTCCCGCCGGCGCTCTGGAGCCCGGCGGATCCGGCGAAGCACCCCTACAAGAGAAGCCTGTGCCCGCAGCCTCCACTCCCAATGGTACGTACCTGCCCTCCCCACGGGCCGCAGCCTCCACTCCACGTCACGGCACGGCGTATGCATGTACTATGCACGAACGAGGTCTCAAACTTACGCAAATCTTTCGCCGACCAGGTGAGCACGGGCCTGTCCCTGACGGCGCCGTCGAGCCACCCAACAGAGCCCCCTTCAAACCAAATGTACAGCAACAGCAGGAGGAGCAGCGCGGCGGCGCCGGCGCCGACGGAAGACGAGAGGGTACGTATATATCTCTCACGCCGCTCCCGTGATGAACTTGAACTTGCCTGTGATGGATGGTCGCTAAATGTGGATTCGGGTAGAGTGTAGGAACCGGCCGGCGTGGATAGGTCCTGGCCCTTCATGTTCGAGGGGATGACCCCATTCACGACGACGAGCAAAGCCTTCCCCCCTCCTCCGTTGCCGCCGTTCGCCGTCAGGACGGCGAGCGATTCCGGGATGGCCGATGTCACTCCTGACCTGAGCAGATACGAGTTCAGAGCGACCAATTATTTCAGGTAGATTGCAGTTTTAGCTCACCGTCTCAGTTTTATCAAAGTTTAAATTCCTGCCTCTGTTTGCTCCTCGTATTCCGGGCAAGTTGTTTCACTGCATTGTTATTTCCAGAATGGTAGTAACTGTTCTTGTAACTTGTATCCTGCAGTTACTCCTATCCATCCCAATTACCACTAAAAATTACAGCTTCATTCCGTGTTGAATTTACCTGATAAAAAGCTAAGAAACGCATAACATGTTTATCATATATATATTTATTACCATGAAGAAAGTATTAGTACATTTTGGCACAATTTGTTTTGATACCAACCTAGTGTTCTTGGAGTATATAGTCTGTTTGTTTCTCACCTTCATCTGTGCGGTGCAGCAGTGCAAGTGCGTACCCAAGTTGTTCAGACTGGACACCACCGGAGTTCGGTCACGGCAAGGATGCCGGCCGTAGCAGAGACGCCGGCTTGCTCACCCTGAGCTCCCGGCCTCCACACCTCATGAAGCAGCCTCATGTGGTGCCATCAATGCACATCCCGGAGTACAGCGACTTCAGTGCCAGCGCGATGCCACCCCAGGCAAGTGAAACGCCATGCTCTTCTGAACCCTGTAAATTGTGTGAGCTAGATTTGACTCCAACTGATGAAATCTTTCTGATCAGCTGGGGAGCGTTTCAGCTTCGTCATCATCGTCGTCCCTGCCATTCTACAACTTCCTCCCGATCGGGCCGGTCCACCGGGAGAGAGCCCCGAGCGAGCGGAGGGCCGACGTGTCGGAAGGGGAAATCGACTTGGAGCTGAAGCTATGGAAGGGCTGATCAAATCTGCAATGAACATTTAGGAGGTTGTGGAGAAAGCTAAGAGAGACAGATGTGTTCAAGTAGTAACATCAGATTGTATCAAACAGCTGCTTTCTAGGAGATGTTTTCACTGTCAATAAGTCTTCTGGTGACATGGTTAATTTACCTAGCAACTAGTAGTATGTTATTTCTGACGAAGTGAAGTAGAGCAGCAGTGTGCATGATGGAAGCAGGAAGCTTTTATGTATGGTCCAGGTAAGCTGGTGCCAAATGTAGCAGAAACTCAACAGAAAAGTGTGAGATGGGTAGATGTTGCCGGCAGCGGAAAGGAGAGCATGTGCAAAGGATGGGCATCACTTCACAGCTAGCTGCTTGTGGGGCCTCTCCCGTGCAGATCTAGGAAGTGTCACAATGAAATTTTTCTCACTACACACATGACAAAGCGGTGTGCCAAGAAATGCTACTCCATAAATCATCATACCAAGAGCAAAATGCAGATTAGATTCCACCGTGGTTTTCGATTTCAGTTTCATAAAAGTTTCAGCACCAACCGAAATCACCGAAATTCAGTGAATTTCAGTGATTTCGGTTTGCGTTTCGGCCGGGCCAAAATATTCACTTGAATTCAATTAAAATTTTGAAACTTTTGAAAATATTTGAATTCTTGTGTACTACTGAAATTGCTAATATTTTGGCCAGAACATACATATTTCAGTGCCAGCTGATGAATTTCATCAAAATCTCACTGAAAGTGAAAGCCATGAATTCCACCAATGGATAAAATAGGTTAATCTCAGCTCATTTCTAGCATGTAGCTCCCAATATCCTCCATATAACACACAGAAACGCTACACCCAGATGGGACCTTAAAGATAGATTCAGGGATACACAATGCACACCATGGATATGAACACAATAAACACCTCGAAGTCTAGACATATAAATTACAATGAGTCAAAAATCACGACAGGATCAAACACAAATGTGCGTGCAGAAGCATGAGCCTATGACCAGCCGAAGACGAAGTCAAGGACGTAGACGACGGCGAGTGTCAGAGGGTACAGCAGGTACGCCACCAGGCAGGTCCAGAGCGGGAAGCTGGTCCGGAAGCTTGTGAAGAGGCCCATGATGACACAGACGAGCAGGATGACGAGCACCTCCGAGGAGAAGTCCCACGTCAGCTCCCTGAAGTAGATGAGCGCTAAGAACACGCCCAGGCACAGTGTGTTGTTCATGGTCACACCGCCGTACACCTGCAAGCGAATTTGTCGTTAAGTTTACCGAAGGATGCTTACAAGCTAAGGAGTTTTACTGTGTCTTGCAGTGATGTACCTCCGAGAAAGTAAGGGAGCAAGTCCTCTGCTTCTTCCTGCTGGCGAAGATGATGGCCGAGACAGCCTCGCTGGAATTGGTTGCCAGCGGGAGGCCGATGAACGAGACAAAGAAGGACGGGATGTGTGTGGCGTTAGAGAAGTTGTGGACAGCATCAACGAGCGGGTCTGCAAATGCGGCACAAATGGTAGCACCGAGAATCAGGTACCCCACGGCTTTGGCAATGCACCAGCCAGGGTTCTCGACGCTCTCCACTGCCTCGTCAGATCTGTCGACCAACTGGTCATGCTCCTCCCTGGTTCTCTGCAGAATTCAGACAACTCGGTAAGTGTCCACCTCTTTGATGTCCATGTTATGCTACTATATAAAGTTTTTTTTTGTGTTTCCCTGAAAATGTGTGCTCTGTATCGTTAATCCACTTCTGAGCCCAGGCTCAGCTGCACCCGTGCTGACGGAAAAAACTCAAAACAAGGCTCTGTATCTATTTCTGTTTACAGGGATCGGAAGTAAATAAACTTACAGCGTGGTAGTCGTTGACAAACTTATTAGAGTAGGCACCACTAGCCGCCACTTTTTGCTTCGCCTCATTAAGCCATGTTTTCATTCCCGCGACAAACTCATCCTCCTCCACAGTGTCATTGCCTGAAGTATCAAAGTCGTCCATGATCTTATCGACTGCATCATTCTTGTCAAAGTCAATCTCATCAAAGTTGATCCCGATAATAAGCGCATGTAGCTCTGCTCGTGACAGGTTACGGCTGTCATCATTGTCAATCTTGTGGAACAGCCTGGGGGTGAGCATAGACAAGGTTTCATATATCATGCTCATGAATGCTGTGTTGTTTGAATGTCGAAAATAGTTATATACTTTAAGAAACTCACTTTCTTATGACGTTTTCATTAGGTGAGCCGTCATCGTTAAGCATCCGGCCCAGTGCTTGCTTTTGGGCATGCTGTAGGATCCCAGAGATCACATGCTTGTGCTTTGCGTATGCGAGCTTCCTCTTCTGAACCCAAGGCTGGAAAACCTGATGCAAAATGTTGAATCTAACACTGTCAAAATTTATTCTAATCTTGCCACCATTTGCAGCCTCCTAAAAACGAAACTGCCTGAATTTTTACCTGATACAGGCAGTAGGCGAGTACAAGTGAGAACGATGCAATTAGGGCCAGCAAGATGGCCAGGCGCTCCCCATGGTGAGTATACAACATTTTCGGGAACTGAGCAATGACAAAGGGAATAACAGAAATGGCCATGATTCGTGCTGCATAGCTGGTCTGCACATCAGTTGTAATGCCAGAGCCTGCAAAAGGGTGCGGTCATATCAACATTGTTAAATAATTGAGACAAAAACTGACCAAGCATGAGAAATCTGCCAGACTGCAGTAACAACAACATGCATACAGGGCGACAACTTACCACTCAAGCTGAAGCCCTTAGTGTCAGTTGAATCAATAGCAACACCGTCTTCCCCAACATCACACTTGCCAACAACAACACAAGTTCCCCAAAGCAGGGTGAGAAGAAAGACGGTCGAACCAGCAAGCAGCCCCATCCCAATGAGGACCTGACTTTGTGCGGTCTCTTTAGTCCCAGAGAGACCAGATACTGTTAACAGAACAGAACAAACAGATCAGAATTATGTGTGAACGTGTGCATTAAGCACGTTCTGCATAGAGCTGAATAATCATAGAGCAGTAAAATTAAATAGTTTGATGACACTAGCATATGGACCATCATAACTCTGCTGTGAGCAGAGCATCAGAAACAGTAAATGATGTTTCCATCACACAAAGATGTTTTATACCACTTAAAACACAAGAAGAAAAAGTTACTACAGTAAGCTAGTCTTTGAAGTGAACACAGAAGTACACAATTTATTAAGAGAGACCAGAAGAAAAAGAAACAGAATGAGGCTTAAATGTTAATGATGTTGAATTTAGAAGTGACCAAATATACTAGTTATGTGGATCACATTGATAATAATGTAGTAAATTGGCAGCTGTGATATTATGTTATATAAAGCATGTTGTGTGCTTGTTTAAAATCTGTTTTCATGTCTTTGTAATAGCCTTAATAACGTACTCCCTCGGTCCGAAAAAGCTTGTCCCTCAAATGAATGTATCTAGCACCAAGTTAGTGCTAGATACATTCATTTGAGGGACAAGCTTGGGACAAGTTTTTTTGGACGGAGGGAGTATATAACAACTTATTATTCTTAATTTTGAGCAATTACTACATAAGCAAAATTGTTTCACCAGGGAACTTCGCCTTTGATAAATTAGGTCCTTTCTGATACATGATGTGTTATTGTCGGTAACCAAGATATCACGTGAGGATTAAGGTAATGCATCATGAACCCGGTAATAAAATTTTATAAGTGGTCTGTCTGATGCTAATTTCAGAAGCAGTGTACCAAAAGGCAATTTTCAACGAATTCCAACTGCAAATTAAAAACTCGTCGGGATGTAAAATTCTAAGGAAAAATAAGAGGGGCGCACAAGAAACCCACAAGGTGCCAAAAATGCATTGCAACTCAAAACCTACAGACAAAAAATCGTGCTGTGGAAAACGGTATGCACTCATCAGGAAGATGGATAATATTAATAATAAGCTCATTTATAATAATTTTCTGGTAAAAATAATAATTTGTTGTCGTTGCTTCGAAAATGCATCAACAATTCATCTAGATGATCCACATGATGTACCATCCCACAATATCACGAAACAATTAACTGTAAGATGTTAGCTGACTAACTGACCGACTAATAGAACACCTTTCGCATATACTAGTGATGATACATACACCTACCCATCACCAAGACACCGAAGACTGATCAGCTAACTAATTGGCGATATGGTTCCTTTTTCCCACAATATTTCAAAAGCTATTGTCAAAGAATCACTGTTATTACCATACAAAAATACTGATCAAAGGCAATAAAACCCCACAAAATTAGAGAGAAAAGCAGCTCGAAGCCATCGGCCAATCCTTTATGTGCAGTGGACAAAGAAAAGGTAAATTATGCAGACAAGATAACAAGAAAAGATCAAGAACAGAAAGTGGGGAAAGTCAAAAGGCCAGCGACGACAGGTACTGGTGAAAGTTAAATATAAGCTAATAAACCGACGGATTCCAGAGAAAGCAGGGCATAATTTGCAAACACTGTTTGTCCGTAGGCTTGGGTGGTTGGTTGGGGCTTAAGTTTGGTTATTATAAATTACCAATTGAAAGGACTCCAAATAGATGCGTCAAATAGGCTACTTTTGGGTTAATCCATACATGTGCCAACGAAAAGAACAAGCTGATGAGATCAGCAAGAGAAATCGGGCTACTGCACAAGCCGCCCAAGGTCTACCAATGGGGGTCATACAGCTTATCATGCTCTGATCCAATCAGATCAAACCAGATGGTTCAGATCTGAAACAAATCAAGAACCGAGGAGCGCGAACATAAACGGGAGGAATTGCTTTTTACTCTTCAATCTGTTCTCAACAAGGATTTACTCTTCCGGTAAAATACCACTACTATTTCTAAAGATCAGCTCGGCAGTTGCTTGAAGAGCAAATCATTCTGTCCTTGGGAGCGAGCTAGTTGCTTTTTGGGGAACACACGTAAGAATTGCTTTATGAAGCCGTAGGCTTGAACGAGCTGCGAAGGTAGAATTTAAGCAAGGAAGCAGGGCGAGCGTACCGAGCACGAGGAGCGCGTCGGGGAGGGCGCCGAGGATGGGGAGGAGGAGGCCGCCGACGAGGCCAGGGCCCATGATCTCCAGCAGCAGCTCACTGCCGGCCGACAGGAACGTGGCCGCCTTGAACATGAGGAACCCGTAGGTGAGCACCAGGAACATGTTCCCGAACACGGTGGTGGTGCACGGGAGGAAGCCGTACGTCTGCTCGCACTCCTCGACCGCGGCGGTGGCCGGCGAGGAGGAGTTGAGGCGGATGGCGGCCGAGGACAGCGGAGACGCGAGGACGGAGGAGGACGGGGTGGCCGGCATGCCGTCGGAGATGAGGCGGCCATAGGCGGCGACGGCGAGGAGGGAGACGAGGAAGGGGACGAGCGGGAAGGAGCGGCGCTGCCGGCGAATCGCCATTGCGACGGGGGTGGTGGGGGCGGGAGCGGGGCGGAGCGCGGTAGTGCTGGGGACTGCGGGTGGGTGCGCGTAGCCTTATATGGTGCGATCCGAGAGATATTTCAAAAATTTATTTTATTTTTCCTTTTAGGAAGTTTCTATTTCTTTTTTTCCTTCCCTTTTGGGATCCATGTGGCGGGAATAGAAGGGGCTGCTCGGGCCGGGAAGAGGCGGATCCTTCATCAAAGAATCCAACGCCATGATGCTATGGCAAGTTAAACCAAGCTAAAAGGTAAATATATTCCTTTATTAGGCAGTATTTTTGGAACTGTAAATATTCTTTCCTTAGCCGTAGTGTGCATCGAGCTGTTGTTACTGTTTTTTCCCAGTAATGTTAAATGGGGAACGTTTCTGGGAGGAGGTCTCACGGAACGTTCCCGCGCCGTCTGATAAAAATCATGCGGTGGCAGTTTTCTAGCGAAAAATGTCTATAATATACCAAAAAACTTGCATTCTCTTATGAAGAAGATGTCATCCTTGTATAACTAAAATTGTTAATGAAAACGTTCACAAATGCCATACTTTTTTAGTAAGTTAACCGAAAACACTTAAAATCACAAATGTTTTGGGGGGAATGCAACCCCCCACCCCCCAAATCGACCACTGCCAATAATCTTGTCACGTCAACACACCGCTCCTTCTCCCCACCCTGTCTTTGTTTCTAAAATCGATTGCATGTAACCTATATTTTAAAATATAAAGCTCCAACATATGTCCTTACTCTTGCCATGATATGTTAGTAATGAAACAAAAGTAGAGATATGTTGTTCAACAATTTATTTTCTTGGACAAACGTCTTGATAGAACATGGGTATGCTTGAATTCAAATGTAGCGTTGAACATGAGGATTGTTACAGACACAATGATGTTATTCTCCAACTCGCAAAAAACAAAAAGATTGAACTCTTCGACCCTTAGTACAAGCAAATTTTTTATATAGAACATGTAGCAATATATCAACTTGACAATAACACACCTGACTCGGCATAAAATTTGACAAAATGAGGCCCCGAGGGGATTATTATCTGGTTATGTACCTCATTAACCGTTTGATAGACAGTTGTAGAAGGTCATGTAAACCACAATTGCGATTACAAAAATGATACTAGTGGTAATCAGTAATGGTCTCCTCGCAAAAAAAAAACAGTAATGGTCGTGCAGACCACCAACTCCACGCAAGCATTTTGGTCGCATCGCAAGTGCCAATGCAGACTGAGCACTTGCCGGATCAATCCTCTTGCGGCTGATTGGTCCAACGCGCCTGCATGTGAGATCACAAGTTCATTAAAAAAAAGCTCAGGTAGATCTGCTTGGCTACGGGTGATCCGGTCCTTATACGTAGATCTACCGGCCAACATCAAGGCGGACCAACTTTTGTGTTTAGATGGTTAATTAACTCCAACCGTGACCCGTAAATTTTCTCACGCGTCTGTTCCAAACTGTTCGTGGACAGAGGGACCAGTCAGCGAACACGAATGCGGAAGTGCGGAAGGCCATTATCCACCAGTAGCCGCATACATCTTGACAATAGTACGAATCAACTGGACGAATTTTGATATAAACACGACGGATTTCATTAAAACTAGAATAATTTGTACATAAAACCAAACGATATTTTACCCGATGAACTAAAACCCTTAAAATAAAACTCTAAACTGTCCTATATTTGACGGTGACCTCGTAGGCCATGTCAGGCTGGCCGGCGGCTCCTACGCCGTCATCGTCACCCGATACGTCGTGATCATCGGGCTTCGGGCGGCAGAAGATGGCTGCGTCGCGGCAGGGCTTCCTGACGGCCGTCTGACGCTTGCGGATGATCCTTTCCGCTTCCTCCTGCGCCGTGCACAGTGCGGCCGCGGCCACTAAGGACATGGGTTGTGGGAGAGGGCAGCGGTCATTGGAGGAGGCATCGTTGGCGGCGTCAATCTCGCTGAGAGACCATTCCTCGTCATACCTGGCCATCTCCCTGTCGAGGCACGATGCTTGGCTATCTTCGACGTCGTCACGGAGCAGTCCAGGAACCAGGCGTACGCCAAGTCTAGGTCAGCTGCTATGTGTGGCGGCGGGACGGCGAAGTCTGCGTACTTGGACCAACGCCGACGTTGCGCCTGTCCCGCGGGACTGCTCCCTATCGGCGTACTCCTGCGCCGTCATGGCACTCTGGGACAAGCTACTGCCGCCCTCGCCACTGCCGAGGTAGTGGAGAATGGACCGCACGCCTTCGGTAGGGGCGGCGGCGCGTGGCACTCTTCCTTGATGACGCGCCGAGGTGGCGGAGAGAGCCGCTCCTCCTTGACGCGTCGGGGCAGCGGCGAGAGCCGTTCTTCCTTCACGCGGCGTCTGATTTGGATGCCCCGGTTGCGCGGCGATGGGCGCGGAGGGGATGCCGACTCCCGCTTCATGGGAAGGAGCGTCCCCTGTGGCGGAGCCAGGCCGTTGAGGTGGACCACGGAGCAACGGATCATCAGCTCCATCTGCTCCTCGAATTCCGTCGATGGCGGCGTAGACCTGGCCCGGCACTGCCGACGCAGACTGCTGCTGTGGTGGCGGCTGGTCCTCCTCGTCGCCAAAGGAGATGACGATCTCCACCTTCGTCGAGGGGCTGCCCACCGATAAGAATGACGGTCCCGGAGTTCGAGGGTGGCGTCACCACGATCCACTCGAGCCCGCCGCGAGCCAGCCGCCTACCGGTGCCGGTGCCCACGACTTGTTCATTGCTGAAATTGTGTAGGGAGATGGGCGGGGAAAGGGGAGGAGGAGGATATATTGCGATGTGGATGGCGCCGGAGCGCGGCTTATATAGCTGCGGCCAGGCCATGCGAAGGGACAGTTAGCCGCTTCAATGCGGCGCAGCAGCCGGAGTTGGTTCATCGGAAAGTTGCATCCGCATTGAAGCAGCGGCTCCCAAGAGGCCGCGTCGGTCAGCGGCCCTCCCTTCCTCCCTTCGGTCACATCGCGGCATCAATGTCTGCCGATGCGTGCTCTGGGCTGGCATGAATGCGGCGCGGTAAGCGGCGCGTGCATCGGAAGGAAATCGCAGGAGGGGCGGGTGGGGGGTTTGGGTAGGCCAGGGCGTTCAGAAGCGGGCGTGACAGCAGTTCAGACTCCTTCAAAGCCCCCCCCCCCACCCCCCACCCCCACGTTTATCTCTGGTTTGCAAGAGAAAACGTGTCTGGACCGTCTTGCGGACCGATACATGCTTGCGTTGGATGACTTTCGTGGTCCGATAGCATGGTTCAGACGTATGCGGGCGGTTTGCGGGTCGCCGTTGGAGATGCCCTTAGGAGGACAGTGGTATCCCTAGCCAACTAGAGTTTAAGTCCTAGACTTGACATTCGTGTTTGCATTTTTCTCGATTTATTTCGTGCCTTTTGGTGCGTTTAGTGAGAGGAGACGTTCTCGTCTACTACGAAGTCGTCTGTGGTGACTTCATCAATCTTTAAATTATGTGCTGGCTCAGTTTTTCTAAGATATTTATAGGAATAGAGTGTATGTGCGTACGTTGAGTATATATGTATATATACGGGCATCTGTCATCTGTTCTGTGTTTAAAAAAAACAGACATCAAGTGACCTGCCAGTTGCCACCTCCCTCCGATGACTGGTTGCATCCATATGACGTAACTTGAGGCCTTAATTTGTGCCATACGACATGGGCGGTTATGCAGAGCCATGTGGATGGCATGATCTGCCTATGTGGTGACCACGAACTACAAATGTGTATTTCTACGTCAAAATCCTTGAATCATGCATGTTACATGTCCCCGCACATTAAGCCGATGCGTGAACCGGACCGACCTCCTACTGTGCTTCGACTGTCCAACCGCACATGCTCTGGCGAGGGAGCTATTACATCCATTTCCAAGAAAGGCACACCATAATTGTCCTTTTTGATAAACAAGAGCAAGCCACGGTTTGGCACGGTCAAAATGGGAGTCTCATGGTGAACTCTTTGATGGTCGTCTATGATGAAGTTGGAGTTGTCGACCGAGGGCGACAAGTGATGATGACACTTGCGAACGACATGGATTATGTTTCTTCTTGACATGTTTGAAAACCGGTTTTGGGCATGTCTACCTCAGACTTCACATAGTTTGGGTTTTTCCTTTATTGATTAATAGAGAGTTAAAGTTTTTGCCTCGTCTAGAAAAATACTGGCAGCCATAGAGTCATACACCTGGGTAATGTGGCAACTAGTTAACTAACTAGTATAATTGAACTGATTATTATTGGGTGTTATGGATGCAAGTCGCATTGCGACTAATTTTTCGTCCCATTTAGCAATGAAATCAATGCTTTTCGTTTCAATTCAATGTGTTCGCCCGAATTTTCTTGGGGAAGAACAACTGACACAATGACAACTGTTATAACAACTCCGTGTTTGCATTTCGACTCGGCAACCTCCATATTCATATGAAGCACACTCCATATGTGATATGGAGGCTGCGAATACGACGACTCTATTAGAGTTACTTTAAGTGTTTAACAAATATAACCATGTCCATCAATGCATGCATTTTCATGCTGGGAGGAAAGCTTTACTATGGTTTTAAGCTGAAGCTCAAAATCACGTCCTAGTCACCCGAGTTCATCCACCGGTCAGATCTGGATAAGCTCAGTTTAAATGAGAACGTATAACGGCCCTCCTTATTGCTACCTCCACACAACTACCATACCATGACAATGCAAGTTGGAGACACCCCGTGGCTTTCCATCGTTACCAGGTCTTCCTCACCTTTATCAAATAAAGATGTCCTTGTCGCCTTTCAACATCATAATGAGATCCCAGCGACGCTAATCCGTTTTTGACTAACAAACTAAATTGGTGGCACAGCTTGGGCAGACGAACATGAGGAAAAAGGCTCGCAGGCTTTGGAATAAACTAACCGGGTCACCCGCGGCTTTACAAGAAGAAAGCGGCACGGAAGCGTTGGCTCCGCGGAATGCCCGCGTTTCCCACGAATATGTATTGCGTTTTATATTGCTATATCTGCTGGGCTACTTTTAGTGTTCAAGTAAATTCGGACAAAATTTGGATCGAACGTGTGTTTCATACCTTTTTTAAAGGGCAAGTACTGAGCGCCGGCACGCCGGCCCAATTTTTCGACCAGCCTGGCCAGATCCGTTCAATCTACGTGCGCAGCCGTTGGATCTCTCCCTGTATTTCCGCGCACCCATCGTCAAGCTCACACACAGGGAAAATGAGAGGGAGGAGAGCGCCGCCCCCGCACCCGACAGTGAGCCGCCACCGGCGTTCCCGTGCTGCGCTCGCAACCTCGTCGCCGCCGTACGCATCCCTCATCGCCGACCGTCGTCTTCTTTGCAGCTCCTCGCCATGGCGGGTCGCCGCTCCGACATCATGCCTATGTAGCACCGGCCGGCAGCGGTTGCAGCTCGCCGCCCCATGGTTGCAACACCAGGTGCGCGTCCGACCACCCTCGCCGCCGGGTGCATGCCGCTTGCATCGCCGTCGTCTCCCTGGTCACCACTTCCATCTGTCGCCATCGAAGCAAAAATACTCACTGGTGGAAGCTTTGCAGGTTGCCGGTTGCAACAAAATCAGAGCTACGGTGGTGGGTTGAAGCAAAATCAAAAAACGCTTCCAGCAAAAGTGAACACATGTTCCAGCTTTTGTTTTGCCGGTTGCAACATTTTACGGCGTCGCCGGCGAGGGTGTTAGGAGCTTCGGTGGTCTGTTGAAGCAAAATTAAAAAACACTTCCAGCAACACATGAACGCCTGTTCCAGCTTTTGTTTTTGCCGGTTGCAACATTTTGCACTTGAACGTTTCTGGTTGTAGCAAAAGTCAGGCGCCATAGCCTGGTTGCAAAACAAAACCAGGCGCCGGTGGTAGCTTCCTCGATTCCAGTAGCAGCAAAAAAGAATCGTCAGCGGCGATGGAGGAGTGGGGACAGGGGGGACAGAGC
>NC_041384.1:125873454-125940906 GCF_002162155.2 Triticum dicoccoides | reverse complement strand
GGCTTGCAATATTGAAGTGGAAAAGGGGAGGTTGGATCGGGAGAGTGAAAGATGATTAAACGGGCCCACGAAAAAGGTGGGTGTAGCCCACTGCAATCGCGCTGGGCGCGTGATGAGGCGTGCGACCGGCTGAAGTTTCGGCCGGCGCACCGTCTACAAACGTTTAAATACATCTATTTTTTGGGTGCCAAAGTCTTCTTTTCCCTCCTACATCCACCAGCGATGGGTCGTGAGCAAAGTTCACTGTTGTCTCTGGGCCTCCGTCTCAAAAGGAGACGTAACAGTCGAGGACCAACACTTAAGTTAGAAGTTGATTGTGCATCATGATCATCTCATTTGCATCATATTGCATTCGATTTAAATTGAAATAATGATTTGATCAACCCTCGAGTTTTCTTAAAGGGCTAAACCCCCTAAATTTGACCAAATGGTCTCGTATTAATGTTGTCCCTCTCAAATTTCTTGGGGTTAAAAGGATTCTTTTGGGAATTTGGATTAAACCCTAATATTAAACTACATGGATTTAATTCCATATAAAATATAAATGGGCGCCCAAAAATATAGATTATTTTTGTGTGGCTTCGAATTGGTTATGTGAGGCTACATAAGAAATTTTAAAATTTGGGACTATTTTGAGACCCCAAACTTCTATTAAACAGGGGAAACAATTTTACAAAAGGCGCTAAATAGTAAAATACTCTCTCTTCATGGCGGGTCCACTGAACATTCTATAACCGACATCGCTTAGTGAGCACAACATAGTTACCTAGCGCTCATCGACGGCCAACAGGCCGAACCAAGTCACCACTACCTTTCCAGCCATCAACCTCACGGCCCAATACCCCTCCCTACCGAAGCCCAGGGCTGGCTCCCCTCAAACCTAGCCCATGAAGAAGCCTGGATCCCCTTCCTCTGATCAATGTCGCCAGCACTAGACAATCGCCCGCCTCCATGGCAACCGGCGCTCACTGTGCCACTCATGTCGGTCGGGGCAGGCCCACGTCAACCCGTCACACCACACCTTCGCACCCGAATGTCGTTCTACTCGTTGTGCCACCGTTGGCGGCAAAGAGCCTTGCAGCTCCGTCAGACTCCGCCCTTAGAGCTCTGTTGTAACCTCCCCAGAGTAATGCCCAAGAGATAATTTTACCTACTATATATTTTTGCATCATGTGCATCTCATAAGCATTGCATCAACATCATATTGCATCAATTAATTAATTAATTAATTTGGATATTTTATTTCACCATTTTATTAAATGGTGAATGAGTAAACTCACTCTCCGTGGTGTTCTAGCCCTATTATTTTGTCCAAAACGGATACATGAGCCTTTTGCGATATTTAGGAGCTACCCAAATCATTTCATAGCACAAGCCTAGCTAGAACTTATAGTTCAGAACCCATTTATGTATTAAACGGAGGTATTTTCTAAATGAGTATTAAATGAACTTTGATTGACTTAAAATGTTTTGGTTGGCCTCATTTGAGTTTCCCTCTACTGGACCTGCGAGGGCTAGTAGACAGCACCAGTGTGCTTGAATCCCGCCTTGATGGGTGATACGTCTCCAACGTATCTATAATTTTTTATTATTCCATGCTATTATATTATCAACCTTGGATGTTTTATGTGCATTTATATGCTATTTTATATGATTTTTGGGACTAACCTATTAACCTAGAGTCCAGTGCTAGTTTCTGTTTTTTCCTTGTTTTAGAGTATCGCAGAAAAAGAAAATCAAACGGAGTCCAATTGACCTGAAACTTCACGGAACTTATTTTTGGACCAGAAGAAGCCCACGGAGTACCGAAGATGGACCAGGAGAGTCCCGGGCTACCCACGAGGGTGGGGGGCGTGCGCCCCCTTCCTCATGGACAGCCCGGAGATCCACCGACGTACTTCTTCCTCCTATATATACCCATATACCCTAAAAACTTCGAGGAGCAGAATAGATCGGGAGTTCCGCCGCCAGAAGCCTCCGTAGCCATCGAAAACCAATCTAGATCTGTTTCGGCACCCTGCCGGAGGGGGAATCCCTCTCCGGTGGCCATCTTCATCATCCTGGCGCTCTCCATGACGAGGAGGGAGTAGTTCAGCCTCGGGGCTGAGGGTATGTACCAGTAGCTATGTGTTTGATCTCTCTCTCGTGTTCTTAAGGTGGTACGATCTTGATGTATCGCGAGCTATGCTATTATAGTTGGATCTTATGATGTTTCTCCCCCTCTACTCTCTTGTAATGGATCGAGTTTTCCCTTTGAAGTTATCTTATTGGATTGAGTCTTTAAGGATTTGAGAACACTTGATGTATGTCTTGCCGTGCTTATCCGTGGTGAAAATGGGATATCACGTGATCCACTTGATGTATGTTTTGGTGATCAACTTGCGGGTTCCGCCCATCAACCTATGCATAGGGGTTGGCACACGTTTTCGTCTTGACTCTCCGGTAGAAACTTTGGGGCACTCTTTGAAGTCTTTGTGTTGGTTGAATAGATGAATCTGAGATTGTGTGATGCATATCGTATAAATACCCACGGATACTTGAGGTGACATTGGAGTATCTAGGTGACATTAGGGTTTTGGTTGATATGTGTCTTAAGGTGTTATTCTAGTACGAACTCTAGGATAGATTGAACGGAAAGAATAGCTTCATGTTATTTTACTATGGACTCTTGAATAGATCGATCAGAAAGGATAACTTTGAGGTGGTTTCGTACCCTACAATAATCTCTTCGTTTGTTCTCGACTCTTTGTTGCATGTTGAGGGATAGTTATATGATCCAATTATGTTATTATTGTTGAGAAAACTTGCACTAGTGAAAGTATGAACCCTAGGTCTTGTTTCCTAGCATTGCAATACCGTTTATGCTCACTTTTATCATTAGTTACCTTGCTGTTTTTATAATTTCAGATTACAAAAACCTTTATCTACTATCCATATACCACTTGTATCACCATCTCTTCGCCGAACTAGTGCACCTATACAATTTACCATTGTATTGGGTGTGTTGGGGACACAAGAGACTCTTTGTTATTTGGTTGCAGGGTTGTATGAGAGAGACCATCTTCATCCTACGCCTCCCACGGATTGATAAACCTTAGGTCATCCACTTGAGGGAAATTTGCTACTGTCCTACAAACCTCTGCACTTCGAGGCCCAACAACGTCTACAAGAATAAGGTTGTGTAGTAGACATCAAGCTCTTTTCTGGCGCCATTGCCGGGGAGGTTAGCACTTGAAGGTAATGAGGAGGAGCTTTCTATTCAACCAATCTCATTAATAAGGAGCTCCAAAAAGAGGATTGAACCCACACATGATGTGAAGAAGAAAAAGAAAAGACAGAGAAGCAAAGGTAGAAAGGTATTTCCCTCAAAAGATGTTGCTCCTACTACTCATTGTGATGATGATAATTGCTATACTATTGGTGCTATCCATACTATTAATGATGAGAGTGATTATGCTTATGATATGAAAAGGCCCAAGCTTGGGGATGCTATGTTTGATGAGAATGACATGTTTGAGAATATATTTGCTGAAATTAATGTTTGTCCCAAGCTTGGGGATGCTATGTTTAATGAAGATGATATTTCTAGTCTCCCAAGTTTTGAGATGTAAATTTATTATGATGATAGCATGCCCCCTACTTATGATGATTATATTGATGAAAGTGGGTTTGGAAGAGTGTCAACTTTAGGAAGTAATGATCCCACTATTTTGGAGGATGTTGAATCTTATTGTGATAATTATGAAAGTGGATTTGGAGAGGTCATGACTTTATTTAGTAATGATTCCACTATCTTGGAAGAGGTCTCAATCAATTATGATGAGAACAAAGTTGCTACTTATGATAATTATTGTGATGATACATATGTGATACGTCTCCAACGTATCTATAATTTTTGATTGCTCCATGCTATATTATCTACTGTTTTGTACATTATTGGGCTTTATTATCCACTTTTATATTATTTTTGGGACTAACCTATTAACCAGAGGCCCAGCCCAGAATTGCTGTTTTTTTGCCTGTTTTAGGGTTCCGAAGAAAAGGAATATCAAACGGAGTCCAAACGGAATGAAACCTTCGGGAACGTGATTTTCTCGACGAACAAGACCCGGGAGACTTGGACCCTACGCCAAGAAAGAAAAGAGGAGGCCACGAGGTAGGGGGCGCGCCTACCCCCCCCCCCCAAGCGCGCCCTCCACCCTCGTGGGCCCCCTGTTGCTCCACCGACGTACTCCTTCCTCCTATATATACCTACGTACCCCCAAACGATCAGATATGGAGCCAAAACCCTAATTCCACTGCCGTAACTTTATGTATCCACGTGATCCCATCTTGGGGCCTCTTCCGGAGCTCCGCCGGAGGGGGCATCGATCACGGAGGGCTTCTACATCAACACCATAGCCCCTCCGATGAAGTGTGAGTAGTTCACCTCAGACCTACGGGTCCATAGTTAGTATCTAGATGGTTTCTTCTCTCTTTTTGGATCTCAATACAATGTTCTCCCCCTCTCTTGTGGAGATCTATTCGATGTAATCTTCTTTTAGCGGTGTGTTTGTTGAGACCGATGAATTGTGGGTTTATGATCAAGTCTATCTATGAACAATATTTGAATCTTCTCTGAATTCTTTTATGTATGATTGGTTATCTTTGCAAGTCTCTTCGAATTATCAGTTTGGTTTGGCCTACTAGATTGATCTTTCTTGCAATGGGAGAAGTGCTTGGCTTTGGGTTCAATCTTGCGGTGTCCTTTCCCGGTGATAGTAAGGGCAGCAAGGCACGTATTGTATTGTTGCCATCGAGGATAACAAGATGGGGTTTTCTTCATATTGCATGAGTCTATCCCTCTACATCATGTCATCTTGCTTAAGGCGTTACTCTGTTTTTAACTTAATACTCTAGATGCATGCTGGATAGCGGTCGATGAGTGGAGTAATAGTAGTAGATGCAGGCAGGAGTCGGTCTACTTGTCTCGGACGTGATGCCTATATACATGATCATACCTAGATATTCTCATAACTATGCTCAATTCTGTCAATTGCTCAACAGTAATTTGTTCACCCACCATAGAATACTTATGCTCTCGAGAGAAGCCACTAGTGAAACCTATGGCCCCCGGGTCTATCTTTATCATATTGATCTCCTACTACTTAGTTATTTCCCTTGATATTTACTTTGCCTTTATTTTACTTTGCATCTTTTTATCATAAAAATACCAAAAATATTATCTTATCAGATCTCACTCTCGTAAGTGGCCTTATAGGGATTGACAACCCCTATTTGCATTGGTTGTGAGGATTTATTTGTTTTGTGCAGGTACGAGGGACTCGCGCGTAGCCTCCTACTGGATTGATACCTTGGTTCTCAAAAACTGAGGGAAATACTTATGCTACTTTGTTGCATCATCCCTTCCTCTTCGGGGAAAACCAACGCAGTGCTCAAGAGGTAGCAAGAAGGATTTCTGGCGCTGTTGCCGGGGAGGTCTACGCAAAAGTCAACATACCAAGTACCCATCACATACCCTTATCTCCCGCATTACATTATTTGCCATTTGCATCTCGTTTTCCTCTCCCCCACTTCATCCTTACCATTTTATTAGCCCTCTCTCTCTATCCTCCCTCTCTTTCCCTATTCGCCTCTTTTTGCCCGCTTGATTTTTGTTTGCTTGTGTGTTAGTTTGTTTGCTTGTCGTTATGGCTAGTCCCTTATCTTCTCTGTTATCTCCTGAGAATGAAATTCTAAATTTTAAGCAAAGGGAGGGAGAAAACTAAAAGATGCTTGGTATAGAATTTGCAATGCTCAAAATAGATCTACTAGGAAGCAATCTACTTCCGCTCTCCTTCGCAATTTTTATGTAGGCATTACTCCTTGGCACCGTTATGTTCTTGATACTATTACCGGAGGGAACTTTTTGTGTAGCCATACTGTTGGTTCTTATAATGCTATGATAGATTTATTTGGCTCACCCCCTCTTTTGGTTAATGGAACTGTATTAACTTTGGAGCATGTAATGCAAAAGCTTGAAATTATTGAAAATAAGGCTGCTACCGTAGAGTTAATTGAAAATTTGGATAAAAAGATCCACAGCCGAATCTCTCAATATGGATATAAAGTAGGAGTTACTTTGAAAGATATTAAAGAAAAGGAACCCATATTTAATGAGAAAATAAATCACGATTCCGTTAGGATCGATAAACTTGAGAATATTATTACCAACTTGGGAAGCGCTTTTTCTTCCGTAAAGAATACTCCAAGTCCTTCCACTAAAGTTACCAAGCTTATGTACGTTCCTAAAAATAAGGGTGAATCATCTAGTAAGGAAAATGCGGATCTAAAATCTATAAGTATTCATCCCAATCTTTTTGCTATCATTAAGGAACCATTTGTTACAAATGAATTCTTTGATCTTGTGCCTAAAAGTTTGATAATTAATAAAAAGAAAGAAATTCATAAAGATGGTAGATGCCTCATTGAAGAATTGCCTACCAAAGATGGCAATACCTAGATCTATTCTTGCTTGTTATGCCTAGCTAGGGGCGTTAAACGATAGCGGGAGGCAACCCAATTTTATTTTTATTATTTGCTTTTTGCTCCTGTTTAGTAATAAATAATTTATCTAGCCTCTGTTTTGGTTGTGTTTTTTGTGTTTAATTAGTGTTTGTGCCAAGTAGAACCGTTGGGAAGACTTGGGGAAAGTCTTGTTGAACTTGCTGTAAGAAACAGAAACTTTAGCGCTCACGAGAACTGCTATCATTTTTATTTGAAAAGTGCTATTTAGTTAATTCTTTTTGAAGATGATTAATAGATAAATTACTCACATCCATAAAATTATTTTATAATTTTTGGGGTTCCAGATCTTGCGCCAGCTACAGATTACTACAGACTGTTCTGTTTTTGACAGATTCTGTTTTTCGTGTGTTGTTTGCTTATTTTGATGAATCTATGGCTAGTAAAATAGTTTATAAACCATAGAGAAGTTGGAATACAGTAGGTATACACCAATATAAATAAAGAATGAGTTCATTACAGTACCTTGAAGTGGTCTTTTGTTTTCTTTTGCTAACGGAGCTCACGAGATTTTCTACTTTAAGTTTTGTGTTGTGAAGTTTTCAAGTTTTGGGTAAAGATTTGATGGATTATGGAACAAGGAGTGGCAAGAGCCTAAGCTTGGGGATGCCCATGGCACCCCCAAGATAATCTAAGGACACCTAAAAGCCAAAGCTTGGGGATGCCCCGGAAGGCATCCCCTCTTTCGTCTACTTCTATCGGTAACTTTATTTGGAGCTATATTTTTATTCGCCGCATGATATGTGTTTTACTTGGAGCGTCTTGTATTATTTGAGTCTTTGATTTTTAGTTTACCACAATAATCCTTGCTGTACACACCTTTTGAGAGAGCCATACATGATTTGGAATTTTTTAGAATACTCTATGTGCTTCGCTTATATCTTTTGAGTTATATAGTTTTGCTCTAGTACTTCACTTATATCTTTTAGAGCACGGTGGTGGATTTGTTTTATAGAAACTACTGATCTCTCATGCTTCACTTAGATTATTTTTAGAGTCTTAAATAGCATGGTAATTTGCTTAAAATTCTAATATGCTAGGTGTTCAAGATTAGTAAAATTTCCTTAAGAGTGTTTTGAATACTAAGAGAAGTTTGATGCTTGATGATTGTTTTGAGATATGGAGGTAATAATATCAAAGTCGTGCTAGTTGAGTAGTTGTGAAATTGAGAAATGCTTGTGTTGAAGTTTGCAAGTCCCATAGCATGCACGTATGGTGAACGTTATGCAACAAATTTGAAATATGAGGTGTTATTTGATTGTCCTCCTTATGAGTGGTGGTCGGGGACGAGCGATGGTATTTTCCTACCAATCTATCCCCTAGGAGCATGCGCGTAGTACCGAGGTTTTTGATGACTTGTAGATTTTTGTAATAAGTATGTGAGTTCTTTATGACTAATGTTGAGTCCATGGATTATAAGCACTCTCACCCTTCCATCCTTGCTAGCCTCTTCGGTACCGTGCATTGCCCTTTCTCACATTGAGAGTTGGCGCAAACTTTGCCGGTGCATCCAAACCCTGTGATTGATACGCTCTTTCAAACATAAACCTCTTTATATCTTCCTCAAAACAGCCACCATACCTACCTATTATGGCATTTCCATATCCATTCCGAGATTATTGCCATGCAACTTTCCATCATTCTGTTCATCATGACACATTCATTATTGTCATATTGCCTAGCATGATCATGTAGTTGACATAGTATTTGTGGCAAAGCCACCGTTCATAATTCTTTCATACATGTCACTCTTGATCCATTGCATATCCCGGTACACCGTCGGAGGCATTCATATAGAGTCATCTTTTGTTCTAGTATCGAGTTGTAAATAAATAGAAGTGTGATGATCATCATTTTCTAGAACATTGTCCCAAGTGAGGAATTATAAAAAAAAAGATAAAGGCCATAAAAAAGAGAAGGCCCAAAAATGATGAGAGAAAAAGAGAGAAGGGACAATGTTACTATCCTTTGCCACACTTGTGCTTCAAATTAGCACCATAATCTTCATGTTAGAGAGTCTCTTGTTTTGTCACTTTCATATACTAGTGGGAATTTTTCATTATAGAACTTGGCTTGTATATTCCAACAATGGGCCTCCTCAAGTGCCCTAGGTCTTCGTGAGCAAGCAAGTTGGATGCACACCCACTAGTTTCTTTTGTTGAGCTTTCATACATTTATAGCTCTAGTGCATCCGTTGCATGGCAATCCCTACTCCTTGCATTCACATCAATCGATGGGCATCTCCATAGCCTATTGATTAGCCTCGTTGATGTGAGACATTCTCCTTTTTGTCTTCTGCACATAACCCCCCTCATTATATTCTATTCCACCTATAGTGCTATGTCCATGGTTCGCACTCATATATTGCGTGAAAGTTTATAGGTTTGAGATTACTAAAGTATGAAACAATTGCTTGGCTTGTCATCGGGGTTGTGCATGATGAGGGCATTCTTGTGTGACAAAAATGAAACATGACTAAACTATATGATTTTGTAGGGATGAACTTTCTTTGGCCATGTTATTTTGAGAAGACATAATTGCTTAGTTAGTATTATGTCAATATGAACTTTTGTCTTGAATCTTTTGGATCTGAATATTAATACCACAATTAAGAAGAATTACATTAAAATTCTGCCAAGTAGCACTCCGCATCAAAAGTTCTGTTTTTATCATTTACCTACTCGAGGACGAGCAAGAATTAAGCTTGGGGATGCTTGATACGTCTCCAACGTATCTATAATTTTTGATTGCTCCATGCTATATTATCTATTGTTTTGGACATTATTGGGCTTTATTATCCACTTTTATATTATTTTTGGGACTAACCTATTAACCGGAGGCCCAGCCCAGAATTGTTGTTTTTTGCCTGTTTTAGGGTTTCGAAGAAAAGGAATATCAAACGGAGTCCAAACGAAATGAAACCTTCAGGAACGTGATTTTCTCAACGAACAAGATCCGGGAGACTTGGACCCTATGTCAAGAAAGGAAAGAGGAGGCCATGAGGTAGGGGGCGCGCCTACCCCCCCCCCCCCAGGCACGCCCTCCACCCTCGTGGGCCCCTTGTTGCTCCACTGACGTACTCCTTCCTTCTATATATACCTACGTACCCCCAAACGATCAGATACTGAGCCAAAACCCTAATTCCACCGCCGTAATTTTATGCATCCATGAGATCCCATCTTGGGGCCTGTTCCAGAGCTCTGCCGGAGGGGGCATCGATCACGGAGGGCTTCTACATCAACACCATAGCCCCTACGATGAAGTGTGAGTAGTTCACCTCAGACCTATGGGTCCATAGTTAGTAGTTAGATGGCTTCTTCTCTCTTTTTGGATCTCAATACAATGTTATCCCCCTCTCTTGTGGAGATCTATTCGATGTAATCTTCTTTTTGCGGTGTGTTTGTTGAGACCGATGAATTGTGGGTTTATGATCAAGTCTATCTATGAACAATATTTGAATCTTCTCTGAATTCTTTTATGTATGATTGGTTATCTTTGCAAGTCTCTTCGAATTATCAGTTTGGTTTGGCCTACTAGATTGATCTTTCTTGCAATGGGAGAAGTGCTTAGCTTTGGGTTCAATCTTGCGGTGTCCTTTCCCGGTGACAGTAAGGGCAGCAAGGCACGTATTGTATTGTTGCCATCGAGGATAACAAGATGGGGTTTTCTTCATATTGCATGAGTCTATCCCTCTGCATCATGTCATCTTGCTTAAGGCGTTACTCTGTTTTTAACTTAATACTCTAGATGCATGCTGGATAGCGGTCGATGAGTGGATTAATAGTAGTAGATGAAGGCATGAGTCGGTCTACTTGTCTCGGACGTGATGCCTATATACATGATCATACCTAGATATTCTCATAACTATGCTCAATTTGTCAATTTCTCAACAGTAATTTGTTCACCCACGGTAGAATATTTATGCTCTTGAGAGAAGCCACTAGTAAAACCTATGGCCCCCGGGTCTATCTTTATCATATTGATCTCCTACTACTTAGTTATTTCCCTTGCTATTTACTTTGCCTTTATTTTACTTTGCATCTTTTATCATAAAAATACCAAAAATATTATCTTATCATATCTATCAGATCTCACTCTCGTAAGTGGCCTTATAGGGATTGACAACCCCTATTTGCATTGGTTGTGAGGATTTTTTTTGTTTTGTGCAGGTACGAGGGACTCACGCGTAGCCTCCTACTGGATTGATACCTTGGTTCTCAAAAACTGAGCGAAATACTTACGCTACTTTGCTGCATCATCCCTTCCTCTTCGGGGAAAACCAACGCAGTGCTCAAGAGGTAGCAATATGCTATAAAAAGTAGTGATGATTATATTTATAAAACTTGTTATGATTATGATTACCCTTTTTCTGAACATTACTCTTTTAATGTGGAAACAATTTATAGTATTCGAGTTTCTTGTGATACTCCCACTATTCCGAATGAGAAGAATTTTGCTTATGTGGAGAGTAGTAAATTTTCTATGCTTGCAGATCATGAAAGAAATGCTTTATGTGATGGTTATATTGTTGAATTCATTCATGATGCTACTGAAAATTATTATGAGGGAGGGACATATGCTTGTAGGAATTGCAATAATATCAAGTTTCCTCTCTATGTGCTTAAAGTTTTGAAGTTATGCTTGTTTTGCCCTCCTATGCTAGTTGATTATTGTTCCCATAAGTTGTTTGCTCACAAAATCCATATGCATAGAAAGTGGGTTAGACTTAAATGTGCTAGTAATATTCTTCATGATGCTCTCTTTATGTTACAATTCTTATCTTTTATGTGAGCATCATTGAAACCATCATGCCTAGCTAGGGGTGTTAAACGATAGCGCTTGTTGGGAGGCAACCCAACTTTATTTTCATTTCTTGCTTTTTGTTCCTGTTTAGTAATAAATTAATCATCTATCCTCTGTTATGATTGTGTTTTTTATGTTTTAATTAGTGTTTGTGCCAAGTAAAGCCTTTAGGATCTTCTTGGGTGATTGTTATTTGATATTGCTGTAAAATACAGAAAGTATGCACTCACGAGAATAATTTTGATTTTTTACCAAAGAGCGATAAAATACCAATTCCAATTGCAGTAGATTAATAAACAAATTTCCTAGGACTTCCTAATTTCTCAGGATTTTTGAGTTACATAAGTATACGTTTGATACAGATTACTACAGACTGTTCTGTTTTTTACAGATTCTGTTTTTCTATGTGTTGTTTGCTTATTTTGATGAATCTATGAGTAGTATCGGAGGGTATGAACCATAGAGAAGTTGGAATACAGTAGATATTACACCAATATGAATTTAGAATGAGTTCACAACAGTACCTAAGTGGTGATTTATTTTCTTATAGTAACGGAGCTTACGAGTTTTCTGTTAAGTTTTGTGTTGTGAAGTTTTGAAGTTTTGGGTAAAGATCCGATGGACTATGGAATAAGGAGTGGAAAGAGCCTAAGCTTGGGGATGCCCAAGGCACCCCAAGGTAATATTCAAGGACAACCAAGAGCCTAAGCTTGGGGATGCCCCAGATGGCACCCCCTCTTTCGTCTTCGTTCATCGGTAACTTTACTTGGAGCTATATTTTTATTCACCACATGATATGTGTTTTGCTTGGAGCGTCATTTTATTTTATTTAGTTTTGCTTGCTGTTTGAATAAAATACCAATATCTGAAAGTCTTAAATGTTAGAGAGTCTTCACATAGTTGCATAATTATTCAACTACTCATTGATCTTCACTTATATCTTTCGGAGTAGTTTGTTGTTGCTCTAGTGCTTCACTTATATCTTTTTAGAGCATGGTGGTGGTCTTATTTTATAGAAATAGATGAACTCTCATGCGTCACTTATATTATTTTGAGAGTCCTAAACAGCATGGTAATTTGCTTTGGTTATGAATTTAGTCCTAATATGATGGGCATCCAAGAGGGATATAATAAAAACTTTCATATAAGTGCATTGAATACTAAGAGAAGTTTGATACTTGATGATTGTTTTGAGATATGGAGATAGTGATATTAAAGTTCTGTTAGTTGAGTAGTTGTGAATTTGAGAAATACTTGTGTTGAAGTTTGCAAGTCCCGTGGCATGCACGTATGGTAAAACGTTGTGTAACAAATTTGAAACATGAGGTGTTATTTGATTGTCTTCCTTATGAGTGGCGGTCGGGGACGAGCGATGGTCTTTTCCTACCAATCTATGCCCCTAGGAGCATGCACGTAATGCTTGGTTTTTGATGACTTGTAGATTTTTGCAATAAGTATGTGAGTTCTTTATGACTAATGTTGAGTCCACGGATTATACGCACTCTCACCCTTCCATCATTGCTAGCCTCTTCGGTACCGTGCATTGCCCTTTCTCACCTTGAGAGTTGGTGCAAACTTCGCCGGTGCATCCAAACCCCGTGATATGATACACTCTATCACACATAAACCTCCTTATATCTTCCTCAAAACAACCACCATACCTACCTATTATGGCATTTCCATAGCCATTCCGAGATATATTGCCATGCAACTTTCCACCATTCCGTTTATTATGACACACTTCATCATTGTCATATTGCCTTGCATGATCATGTAGTTGACATCGTAGTTGTGGCAAAGCCACCGTTCATAACTCTTTCATACATGTCACTCTTGATTCATTTCCCATCCCGGTACACCATCGGAGGCATTCATATAGAGTCATATCTTGTTCTAGTATCGAGTTGTAATCATTGAGTTGTAAATAAATAGAAGTGTGATGATCATCATTAATAGAGCATTGTCCCAAATAAAAAAAGAGAAAGGCCAAATAAAAAAGGAAGGCCCAAAAAAAGAAAATAAAAAGGGGCAATGCTATTATCCTTTTTCCACACTTGTGCTTCAAAGTAGCACCATGATATTTATGATAGAGAGTCTCTTGTTTTGTCACTTGGCTTGTATATTCCAACAATGGGCCTCCTCAAGTGCCCTAGGTCTTCGTGAGCAAGCAAGTTGGATGCAAACCCACTTAGTTTCTTTTGTTGAGCTTTCATACATTTATAGCTCTAGTGCATCCGTTGCATGGCAATCCCTACTCCTTGCATTGACATCAATTGACGGGCATCTCCCTAGCCCATTGATTAGCCGCGTCGATGTGAGACTTTCTCCTTTTTGTATTCTCCACATAACCCCCTCATTATATTCTATTCCACCCATAGTGCTATATCCATGGCTCATGCTCATGTATTGCGTGAAAGTTGAAAAAAGATTGAGATTACTAAAGTATGAAACAATTGCTTGGCTTGTCATCGGGGTTGTGCATGATGAGAGCATTCTTGTGTGACGAAAATGGAGCATGACTAAACTATATGATTTTGTAGGGATGAACTTTATTTGGCCATGTCATTTTGAGAAGACATGATTGCTTTGTTAGTATGCTTGAAGTATTATTGTTTTCATGTCAATATTGAACTTTTATCTTGAATATTATGGATTTGAACATTCATGCCATAATAAAGAAGATTATATGGATAAATATGTTAGGTAGCATTCCACATCAAAAATTCTGTTTTTATCATTTACCTACTCGAGGACGAGCAGGAATTAAGCTTGGGGATGCTGATACATCTCCAATGTATCTATAATTTTTGTGTGGTCTCATATTTATGTGGGCCCTCTCAAATTTCTTGGGATTAAAAGGATTCTTTTGGGAATTTGGATTAAAGCTTAATATTAAATTATATGGATTTAATTCCATATTAAACATAAATGGGCGCCCAAAAATATAGATTATTTTTGTGTGGCTTCGAATTGGTTATGTGAGGCTACACAAGAAAATTTAAAATTTCGGACTATTTTGAGACCCCAAACTTCTATTAAACGGGGGAAACAATTTTACAAAAGGCGCTAAATAGTAAAATACTCTCTCTTCATGGCGGGCATAATCGACATCGCTTAGTGAGTGCAACATAGTTAACTAGCGCTCATCAAGGGCCAGCAGGTCGACCCAAGTCACCACTACCTTTCCAGCCACCAGCCGGTCATCCTCGCGGCCCAATACCCCTCCCTACCAAAGGCCAGCCGCTGGCTCCCCTCAAACCTAGCCCATGAAGGAAGCCTGGATCCCCTTCCTCTGATCAATGTCGCCAGCACTAGACGGCCGCCCCGCCACCATGGCAACCCTCGCTCGCGGCGCCACTCCTGTCGGTCGGGGCAGGCCCACGTCAACCCGTCACACCGCACCCCCCTCTCTTCCTTTCATCCTCCGCACCTGAATGTCGTTCTACTCAATGTGCCACCATTGGCGGCAAAGAGCCTTGCAGCTCTGTCAGACTCCGCCCTCCGAGCTCTGTTGTAACATCCGCAGAGTAATGCCCAAGAGATAATTTTGCCTACTGATACGTCTCCAACGTATCTATAATTTTTGATTGCTCCATGCTATATTATCTACTGTTTTAGGCAATATTAGGCTTTATTATCCACTTCTATATTACTTTTGGGACTAACCTATTAACCGGAGGCCCAACCCAGATTTGTTGTTTTATGCCTATTTCAGTGTTTCGAAGAAAAGGAATATCAGACGGAGTCGAAACGGAATGAAATCAACTGGAGAAGTTATTTTTGGAAGGAAACACACCTGATGGACTTGGACCCCACGTCAAGGAAGTAACGAGGTGATCACGAGGGTGGGGGCGCCCCCTAGGGCGCGCCCCCCTGTCTCGTGGGGTCCTCGTGGCTCCCCTGACGTACCCCCTGGACCCATATATACCTACGTGACCTAAAACTTCTAGAACGCAGAATAGATCGGGAGTTCCGCCGCCAGAAGCCACCGTAGCCACCAAAAGCCAATCTAGACCCGTTCCGGCACCCTGCCGGAGGGGGCAATCCTTCTCCGGTGGCCATCTTCATCATCCCGATGCTCTCCATGACGAGGAGGGAGTAGTTCTCCCTCGGGGCTGAGGGTATGTACCAGTAGCTATGTGTTTGATATCTCTCTCTCGTGTTCTTGAGATGATACGATCTTGATGTATCACGAGCTTTGCTATTATATTTGGATCCTATGATGTTTCTTCCCCCCTCTACTCTCTTGTAATGAATCGAGTTTCCCCTTTGAAGTAATCTTATCGGATTGAGTCTTTAAAGACTTGAGAACACTTGATGTATGTCTTGCCGTGGATATCTGTGGTGACAATGGGATACCGCGTGCCACTTGATGTATGTTAAGGTGACCAACTTGCGAGTTCATGAACCTATGCATAGGGGTTGGCACACGTTTTCGTCGTGATTCTCCGGTAGATCTTTGGGGCACTCTTTGAGGTCCTTTGTGTTGGTTGAATAGATGAATCTGAGATTGTGTGATGCATATCTTATAATCATACCCACGGATACTTGAGGTGACATTGGAGTATCTAGGTGACATTAGGGTTTTGGTTGATTTGTATCTTAAGGTGTTATTCTAGTACGAACTCTAGGGCTGTTTGTGACACTTATAGGAATAGCCCAACGAATTGATTGGAAATAATAACTTTGAGGTGGTTTCGTACCCTACCATAATCTCTTCGTTCGTTCTCCGCTATTAGTGACTTTGGAGTGACTCTTTGTTGCATGTTGAGGGATAGTTTTATGATCCAATTATGTTAGTATTGTTGAGAGGACTTACACTAGCGAAAGTATGAACCCTAGGCCTTGTTTCAACACATTGCAATACCGTTTACGCTCACTTTTATCACTTGCTACCTTGCTGTTTTTATTATTTCAGATTACAAATACCTTTATCTACTATCCATATACCACTTGTATCACCATCTCTTCGCCTAACTAGTGCACCTATACAATTTACCATTGTATTGGGTGTGTTGGGGACACAAGAGACTCTTTGTTATTTGGTTGCAGGGTTGCTTGAGAGAGACCATCTTCATCCTATGCCTCCTACGGATTGATAAACCTTAGGTCACCACTTGAGAGAAATTTGCTACTGTCCTACAAACCTCTGCACTTGGAGGCCCAACAACGTCTACAAGAAGAAGGTTGTGTAGTAGACATCAAGCTCTTTTCTGGCGCCGTTGCCGGGGAGGTGAGTGCTTGAAGGTATATCTTTAGATCTTGCAATCGAGTCATTTAGTTTCGTGTTTTATCACTAGTTTAGTTTATAAAAGAAATACAAAAAAATGGAATTGAGTTTGTCTCATACGCTTCACCTTTTTAATATCTTTCGTGAGTATGATGGAAAGGTAATTGTGCTCAAGTGCTAGAAGAAGAAATCTATAAAATGTTTGGCACTAAATATTTGAATGATGAGCATGATTGCAATGTTGTTAGTATTAATTCCTTGAATATCCATGATGCTAATGATATGCAAAGCCACAAGCTTGGGGAAGCTATGTTCGATGAAGATGATATTTTTTGTCCCCCAAGTTTTGATGAGCAAATTTATTATGATAAAAGCATGCCTCCTATCTATGATGATTATTGTGATGACACGTATGCTTTAAATAATAATGATAACCATGAAACTTGTCATCTTGATCTTAATTTTCAATCACATGATAGTTATTTTGTTGAGTTTGCTCCCACTATTATTCATGAGAAGAATCTTGCTTATGTGGAGAGTAGTAAATTTTCTATGCTTGTAGATCATGAAAAGAATGATTTAGGTGCTGGTTATATTGTTGAATTTATTCATGATGCTACTGAAAATTATTATGAGGGAGGAACATATGCTTGTAGGAATTGCAATAATATCAAGTTTCCTCTCTATGTGCTTAAAATTTTGAAGTTATGCTTGTTTTGCCCTCCTATGCTAGTTGATTATTGTTCCCATAAGTTGTTTGCTCACAAAATCCATATTCATAGGAAGTATGTTAGACTTAAATGTTCTAGTCATATTCTTCATGATGCTCTCTTTATGTTTCAATTCTTATATTTTATGTGAGCATCATTGACATCATCATGCCTAGCTAGGGGCGTTAAACGATAGCGCTTGTTGGGAGGCAACCCAATTTTATTTTTATTTCTTGATTTTTGTTCCTGTTTAGTAATAAATAATTCATCTAGCCTCTGTTTATATGTGGTTTTATGCTTTTAACTAGTGTTTGTGCCAAGTAGAACCTTTGCGAAGACTTGGGCAAAGTCTTGTTGATCATGGTGTAAAAAAACAGAAACTTTAGCGCTCACGAGAATTGCTGCCATTTTTATTTGGAGTGATTTTTAGTTAATTCCTTTTGGATATGATTAATAGATAAATTCCTCAGGTCCAGAAAGTTATTTTAGAATTTTATGAGTTCCATAACTATACGTTTGATCCAGATTACTACAGACTGTTCTGTTTTTGACAGATTCTGTTTTCGATGTGTTGTTTGCTTATTTTGATGAATCTATGGCTAGTAAAATAGTTTATAAACCATAGAGAAGTTGGAATACAGTAGGTTTAACACCAATATAACTAAAGAATGAGTTCATTACAGTACCTTGAAGTGGTGTTTTGTTTTCTTTCGCTAACGGAGCTTACGAGTTTTCTATTAAGTTTTGTGTTGTGAAGTTTTCAAGTTTTCGGTAAGGATTCAATGGACAATGGAATAAGGAGTGGCAAGAGCCTAAGCTTGGGGATGCCCAAGGCACCCCAAGGTAATATTCAAGGATATCCAAGAGCCTAAGCTTGGGGATGCCCCGGATGGCATCCCCTCTTTCGTCTTCGTTCATCGGTAACTTTACTTGAAGCTATATTTTTATTTACCACATGATATGTGTTTTGCTTGGAGCATCAATTTATTTTGTTAGGATTTGCTTGCTGTTATTTAGAAAAATGTTTGCATCTTTTATTTAAATAAAAGTGGCATTGATAGCCTTTACTATGCCTATGTTACAAGTATACATGTTGCTGTTTGAAAACAGAAAGTTTACCGCTGTTGCAATAATTCCCTAGAAAAGTCAGAATGTGATAAAATGTTGAAACCTTTTGCATATTAAACTCTGATAAATTTACTACAGTGGGAATTTTCTTTCATAATTTTTGGATCTAGGTAAGTATGGATGTTGCAGCATTCTTTACAGACTATCCTGTTTAGGCAGATTGCTGTTATGTTTGCATATGTTTGCTTCTTTAATGATTCTATTTGAGGATAGTGTCGTGGAATTGTCACGGAAGATGTCCTTAGTGTCAGGACTTAGTCGCGAGGCCAACGCATCTATGCGATAGCTTGAAGGGGTTGATCGGGACTAGAGACGCAACACACAAGACAAGGATTTAGACAGCTTCGGGCCCCGGGAAACATCATCCGGTAATAGCCCTACATGCTGTTTGTGGCTAGGTCTCATTATGCTCATGAGAGAGTCGCCGGTAAGCCGGCTCTTTGTGTCTAGCCCTAGAGATTGTTTCTTCTTCCCTGTCCCTCTTTGGGGAGCCCTGCCCCTCCTTATATAAGTTAGAGGGGCGGGTTACATGTGGAGTCCTAGTAGGACTAGGATTAGTCTATCTTCTCTTACAAGTTGATTACAAGTCCAGGTCTTGCTTCCTCGTAAAGGAGATATTCCTCATGCCTTTCCTCTTAAGCCGGCCTACCAAAACATAGCCGGCCTTCTGGGCCTTGAGCCTCTTGGGCCCCCGGGTCTTGTCGCTCCTTTGATCCGCTTGCCAGGTCACCCATAAGTCGCCAGGCTCGGGCGGGTCACTTAGTGAGTCGTCCAGTCAGGGCGGGTCATTAGTGAGTCGCCAAGTTCGGCCGGGTTATACATCTGGCCGGGTCATACCGCGGGGTATATTCCCGACATTAGCCCCCAAGTTTAATTTGGATTTATCCATGTTAAACCGATCTGCAACATAAACACAAGAACAAATTGGCGGGTTGCACTCCGGGTTAAATATTCTTGTAAGCCGGCACTTGATCATCCTTAAGTCCTTGTCATCTCCTCCTTCTGGAAAATCCGGGTCAATGGACCAACTTCATAGTCAATTTGCTTGTAGAAGAAATATTGTAAATAAAGCATCCATTTGAGTCGGCCTTCAATGCTCTGACTTGAAAAAAATATTGGTCTTCAAATATTCAACTAATATTCAGCCGACTTGAGATATAAAACTTGCCGGTTTATGATTACCAAAATTGCCGGGTTATAAATAGATGATGCCGAGTCATAATTGTCGCCGACGCTGGCTTATGATTTTTGCAGACACCGGGTCAATCTGATTTACTCAAACTGAAAATTTGAAGATATTTCTCCCTTATATCCATAATACCTGTAGCCCCCAAGGGCCGGTTTAATCAGATGAATAAGTCGGGACTTATCACCATGGCTTTAAATGAAATCCAGTTGTGTAGCCCCCATGAGTCGGCTATAGTCATAGTAGTGTAGTCAGGTCATCCTAGAATTGTCTTAAGCAAAGAGCAATATGCATTAGCCCCCAAGTGTCGGGTCATTATGTAATAATGAGCAGGGACTTTGTAAATATGATGATGTAAATTTGAGCAGTAACGTGTAGCCCCCAAGGGCTGGCTTAGTAAGATAATACTAAGCTGGGACTTTTCATTGAAAACAATATCATATGATGTAACCCCCATCCTGGGGCTTGAACCCACGTCCACAAGGTTAAGAGCTTTATGCTTTACCAACTGAGCAGTGGATCCTTCAATATATAATGGAATAAGGCTTGTGTATCTTGAATTTTAACAGGAGCAATTGGTAGCCCCCAAGGGCCGGCTCATTACAATGGGATGAGTCGGGTCTTCAATAAGGCCAATAAAAATGACTTTGCATTAGCCCCCAAGTGTCATGGTGCATGCTTGCAACGACATGAGACTTGCATATTTGATGTAACCTCAACTTGAATAATGTAGCCCCCAAGTGCCGGGTCATAAGCCTGCAGCGACTCGGGACTATTTCCTCCATTGTAAAATAAATCATGCCCATTGATAAAGATAATAGTTGTGGCGCTAAAGCGACTTTGAAAACCTCAATCATAATACTGGTTATTGATAATCATAATAGAAATCCAGCCATGTTGGCTATTCAAAATTTGAATAATATAATCCAGTATGAAAACCTCAATCATTCAATATCATCATTGAAAATCCAGCCATGTTGGCTATTTAAAGAATTCAAATACCTTATCTGTTGACAAGTATATCCGGAGTTTAAATACCCGGCGGCTCTTGGCCGATGGCGATTTAATACGCCTTCATTGTAAACCGGAATTTTCATGACCCGGTGGCTTATAGCCTTTTGAGAAAAATCCAGAACGGATAATCATTTTGAAGCATCAACTTTGGTAATGAGCTTGAACTTAATCATTTACATGTCATATTTCTGCAAATCCTACAGAGAGTTTAAACAACATATGCCCTGGTGACTTAGCGTCAAAACCAGGGCGGGTCATAATATCTCACATATAACTACTGTGATATTGAATTTGTACTGCCGGCTTACATAACCTGTGCAGTAAGGGTGATAACCCAATCCTTAGAAGCCAATGCTTCCACATAGATGATGATTGTCATAAACTGGCGACTTATAGTCAAAAGTCAAGCCGGGTTAAGCATAAAACACTTATATATATTTGAGATATAATCCCAAAAAGGTCTCAAGTTAAGTAATTGTGGCTGCAATAAACTTTACCAGAGACAGAATAAAACTTTTTGAGGCTTCTGATTCGGATATGATCAGTAAACCGTTCCAAAGGGGTTAAGCTAAGATTCGAATACGATCATATAGCCCCCAGTGGCTTTGGCGATGCCGATCAAGAGGGTATCGACAGCTATGTTCTCTTTGGTTCGAATACGACCTATGTTTGAACAGGAAGCCCCCAAATGACCTTGAGAGTTGTTTAACGACGCTGATTCGAATATGATCCATGTCGATTCCCAAAGGGGTTGAGTTATGATTCGGATACGATCAAGAAGCCCCCAAGTAGGTTCGGCAGTTTGCCAATCAAAAGGGTATCGACAGCTATGTTCTCTTTGGTTCAAATACGACCTATGTTTGAACAGGAAGCCCCCAAGTGACCATATAAATTTTGGCATTGCACCGATCAAGAGGGTATTGATAGCTATGCTCGATGAGCAGGAAGCCCCCAAGTGATCATAATAAGATAAGCCGTAAGGCAGGATATCCAAGTTTGAACCGCGCATCATGGCAGCAAGTTCTTTTGGCAACCTTTAATTTTTCTGAGAACTCGAACTTGCGAGAGATTTAAATCTTTTTGAATCCAGAACTTTAAACCGGATTTAAAAAATTCAAAACTTTGTGAAAGACAAATTTACCTTGAGCCGGATTTTGAACCGGATTTGATAGCTTCAAAGCTTTGTGGGAGACAGATGTCTCTTGAGCTATATTTTAAACTGGAATCTTCATTTTGAGAAGGAAATTTTTCTGGCGGCCTTTAAATATTCGCCAATAAAGAGTAGCCTCCGGGGCCGGGTTATCTTCCCTTCAATGACCCGGAGTTCTTGAATTCATTGAAACTGGCTAATTTTGCCGAGCCATACCATTGTAGCCCCCGAGTCTCAAGATGACTCAAAGAGTTGGCTTGAGATTCTCCATATTTGACCATAGAAGAAGGTGTATATAATTGGCGTTGATAATGCGATGTGAATCCACAGAAGGTTGAGGTGACTGCAGCGGGTTATAAATGATCCCGTATGAGCCGTGTCAGCAACTCGGCCAATGGTTCCCTCCAACTGGTTGTTTGAAGCTTAATCAAACTGTAGTGGCGGCAATTTGTGCGCCTGCCCATTGAGCCATCCAGTGCAGACGGCGGTTGATAATATATGATAATTTGCCTCCAATTTGTTGGAAGAGAAAACCGGCTTCCCAAGCAGTGACTTGCTCATACTCAATAAACAGCTCATGCTGACAGGTGCGGCCTAGTGTGTTGATGTAGACCAGGCCGCGAGAAACGGACGGCAGAGAGGACCGCAGCATCAGTGGCGGCCCCAACAGATGAGTCGGCCACGGCGTTGTAAGCCGGTGCGGACGGGGAAAATCTTCACCGGTGTTGTAAACCGGCACGGACGGGCGAGTTAATCACGGGTGCGGTCCCGGTGAGTCGAAGTAGTCCGGGCCACAAGGGCGGCGTCTTGCACACATATTCTTTGATCCTTGTGGCACGGTCATATGCTAGCACATGACAGTAATTACGCAATTTATATATCCATGATCCGGCCATCAACTTTGCAATGACCAATTGTCCTGCATATAAAATGCAAAGACCAAAGTAATTGCTCTCTGACAAAAACAATATGTGCTAAAATTATACTTAGAGGGATATCACCTGATTCGCCCGAACAACAGATGAGTCGGCCTTGGCATCGTAAGCCAGTGTGGACGCGTGAACCGGTGCGGACGCGTGAGCCACCGTGAGGGCAGATGGACGAGTTGTCCATGGCATTTGTAAAGCGATGCGAGCGGCGAGTCAAACGTGATGTTGTTTAACCGGTGTAGATGCATGAATCAGCAACAGGTGCGGACGGATGTAATCCGAACATCGGGGCGGCGACTTGCACGTATATCCGTCGAGCATCCTAGCACGGACAAACACCAATGCAAAAAGTGATGTTGATGCGCCCCCTTAGGCGACACCTTTTCGTAATGGTCCTGCAAAAATATTACAAGACCAAGTAATTGTTCTTTGATAAAAACAATATGTGTTAAGAAAAATAAACTTTAGATGAATATCACCTGATTTGTTCGGATGACGGATTGCTCATAAGTAGTGTTCATATATAATTTTGCAATATGGCTGAGTTCCACTTTAACCCCAGAAAATATCCTGTCAGTCAACCAGCCTCCTGAGACTGGTCCGGTGGACGCGCGAGGCCGCAGCAGAAAAATGATGCGAGCCTCGCTGGTCAACAGGTCGGCTCATCACGGGGGCAGCCCAGAGGGAACCAAGAGAGACGACCCGGTGATTTGACGCGGCAGGCTGGCTCGCAAGTGGAGGCGGACCCGGACTCGGACATGGAGAGCCGCGGTGGCTCAGGGGCCACCGGCCCGATGGAAAACAGTCAAAACGAGTTTCACGCCCAAACTTCTACCTTTTTTGGATCGGGGTGGTGGTTTGTTTCCTTTTTTGGATCAGGAACATAATTGCTTTTGGTCTTTTTATCTTCTACCTTGTTTGATTCATCAGATATAAGGCTAATCAATTTCCAAATAGTGCCCAATCCCTCGTCTGATCCGATAACTCGATCGAAAATTTGCCCTTGTACGTATCTGCGATTTGCACCCATCAGATCCGATGAATCCTTGCTGAACCAAACGGAAACTCCCCCACTTTGGATCTAACAAACTTTACGTTGATGTGAATCTTCCACGCCGGCTTTAGTTGAACCGGAAAATTGCGAACTTCTTAAACCCTAGAAAAGATCCCTCCAATAACCCAACACCACCGTGCGTCTGCCCCATGGTGGGCGCCAATTGTCGTGGAATTGTCACGGCAGATGTTCTTAGTGTCAAGACTTAGTCGCGAGGCCAACGCATCTATGCGATAGCTTGAAGGGGTTGATCGGGACTAGAGACGCAACACACAAGACAAGGATTTAGACAGCTTCGGGCCCCGGGAAACATCATCCGGTAATAGCCCTACATGCTGTTTGTGGCTAGGTCTCATTATGCTCATGAGAGAGTCGCCGGTAAGCCGGCTCTTTGTGTCTAGCCCTAGAGATTGTTTCTTCTTCCCTGTCCCTCTTTGGGGATCCCTGCCCCTCCTTATATAAGTTAGAGGGGCGGGTTACATGTGGAGTCCTAGTAGGACTAGGATTAGTCTATCTTCTCTTACAAGTTGATTACAAGTCCGGGTCTTGCTTCCTCGTAAAGGAGATATTCCTCACGCCTTTCCTCTTAAGCCGGCCTACCAAAACATAGCCGGCCTTCTGGGCCTTGAGCCTCTTGGGCCCCCGGGTCTTGTCGCTCCTTTGATCCGCTTGCCAGGTCACCCATAAGTCGCCAGGCTCGGGCAGGTCACTTAGTGAGTCGTCCAGTCAGGGCGGGTCATTAGTGAGTAGCCAAGTCCGGCCAGGTTATACATCTGGCTGGGTCATACCGCGGGGTATATCCCCGACAGATAGGACTATTAAATATGCAGAGGCATTTAGTATGCAATGTTGAATAGTAATTTTAGTGGTTTTCTACAGTAGAGTATGATAAGGTTTTTGCAATGGTTTATACTAACTTATCTCACGACTCCTTGTTGAGTTTTGTGTGGATGAAGCTTTTGAGATTTAGGGAGACCGTGATATGAGAGGAATTAAGGAGACACAAAAGCTCAAGCTTGGGGATGCCCATGGCATCCCAAGATAATATTTCAAGAAGTCTCAAGCATCTAAGCTTGGGGATGCCCCGGTTGGCATCCCACCTTTCTTCTTCAACAACTATCGGTTAGGATCGGTTGATCCTAAGTTTTTGCTTCTTCACATGATGCTTGCTATTCTTAGATGTCATTTTCTTTAGCTTTGCTTGCTGTTTGAATAAAATACCAAGATCTGAAATTCTTAAATGTTAGAGAGTCTTCACATAGTTGCATAATTATTCGACTACTCATTGATCTTCACTTATATCCTTCGGAGTAGTTTGTCATTTGCTCTAGTGATTCACTTATATCTTTTAGAGCATGGTGGTAGTTTTATTTTTAATAAATAGATGAACTCTCATGCTTCACTTAATAGCATGGTAATTTCCTTAAAATCCTAATATGCTAGGTATTCAAGAATAATAAAATTCTCTTATGAGTGTGTTGAATACTAGGAGAATACTTGATAATTGTTTTGAGATATGGAGATGGTGATATTAGAGTCATGCTAGTTGAGTAGTTGTGAATTTGAGAAATACTTGTGTTGAAGTTTGTGATTCCCGTAGCATGCACGTATGGTGAACCGTTATGTAACAAAGTAGGAGCATGAGGTGTTTATTGATTGTCCTCCTTATGAGTGGTGGTCGGGGACGAGTGTCGGGGGTTTGGTGCGACATATGCCAACGGATGGATTATCATGGTGGGGGCGACTAGAATGTCGCCGGTGCCTGGAAACGGGATGAGGCGAAGGCATGCACGCCGGCGAATCTTACCCAGCTTCTGGGCTCTCCGGGGAGATAACACCCCTACTGCTGCTCTGCGGGGTCTCCACATGATCACTATGACCAAGTGTTTACACGGTTGCTCCTTGAGCTGTTTCGAGTGATAGAAGAGGGCAAGGCTAGCTCTCTCCTTCTATCTGTATGGTCTAGAACTAGTGGCCTCCAACCCCTTTGCATGGGTGCCCTGGGGGGTTTATATAGGCCTACCCCCAGGGGTACAATGGTAATTCGACTGGGCGAGGGCCCAGCCGTCAGTGCCTCCGACCTCCGACTTCTCCGCCGACTGCTGGGGCCTACCGACTGGTCGGCCCCGCCGACTGGTCTGGTACGGAGCCGACAGGCCGTGTCCGCCGCGGGCGGGTCTTGCCGGCCGCTGATTACTGTAGTCGTGCTTCTGATGACGCAGGCTTGGTCATGGGGTCATGGCAACAGCCCCGCCGCCTGGCGGGCGATCACTGTGGCCACTCCCCATCTCATCTTGATTAATGGCGCGTGGGCCCTGGGGGAGGGCTCGGCCAACTCCCGACGGGTCCGACTGGCGGTTCTCCCGCCGTCTCCCGAGGTCTCGCTGACTGGTGGGCCCTGCTGCCCCCAGGCCATACAGGCAAGCCATCGTGGGCGCATGACTTGGTACTGTGGTGCTGATGTCAGGGCCGGCCGGGCAATAGTGCCATGCCGCACGGAGATCTTCCCGGGTACAGCGTGCTGTGGCCATGCCTGCCCTTGGTAAGGGGCGGGAGTGGGCTTCACTGTAGCCACGCCTCTGCCCCGTCCCCTTTAATGAGGTCATGGGTTTGCTGGAGTTGCCAGCCGACTCCCCAAAGCCGGCTTCTCTGGAATTCGTCCCTTGGAACTCGGTCGTGAGCGGGCAGTCGGCCGCCCTGCCGTCGACTCCTCAGGAGACGACTCTTTGCCCTGGGGTCTTGAGGGGCGCAGCCTGCCCCGATGTCTTGAAAGGTTATGGGACTTGGGTTGGCCTACCCGTGGCCCAATACTCCGACAGTAGTCCCCGAAGATGGTGAGGCGCCACGGACGATCGACCGAGAAGCCTCAGCAGTTTCTCCTTCTGGGTGCTCAACACATGGTCTTGATTGACTTCTGCCGGGCCGTCTAGGAGTCGGATTTTCTCAACTCGGTTCACTCAATTTCGACTTGCTCGGTATCTCGAACGTTGCGGCGGGATTTTAAGTGGCGTGCTAGCTAAGCCTCCAGGCTGCCGCCCGTTCTTGGCCTGTCACGCGAGGGCACGTGGCTAGGCCGTCCTGCCAGCTCACGCGTGCGACGGGACAGGCCCACAGGCGGGGCCCGCCACTACCGCGCCTCGGCGCCCGAGCGGATCCGCTGCGGCCCCAGTGGATGGTTGGGATTCCCGCGGAGTTACTGCACGCAGTAACTTTACGTGGATCGTGGGGGTCGTGGGGCTGCGGGCGCAGTAAATCCCCACGTCCGCCCCCTCGGCTTCGCAGCCCACAGGGCTATAAGTAGGGGGAAGAGGGGGGCACGCGCGCCCCTCCTTCCCACTACTCCTCGCTCTCTTCCTCCTTGCCGCTCCTCGCACTCTTCCTTCCTCTCCTCTTCTTCGCTCTGCCGCATGCCCAAGCTCCGGCGAACGCTGCGGCGACAGCTCGCGATGAGTTCTTCCTCCGCTGCCGCGCCTCCCCCAGTGCGTTCTGGCACCTGGGACGGTTCTGAGGTTCATGAAGACCACATTGAGTTCCTCCGCCGGACCCATCGGCTTCCCGGCGAGGATCGCGTGCAGGTGCGTCTTGCGCCGGAGGGGGCGATTTCCCCCGCCCCGCAGGAGGGCGAGCGGGTCATCTTCCGCTCGCACTGCGTGCGCGGGCTGGGGCTGCCGACGAGCAGCTTCTTTCGATCTTTCTTGGAATTCTACGGCCTCCAGGCGCACCACCTCACCCCAACACAGTGGTGCTGCTGTCCACCTTCGTGGCCTTGTGTGAAGGCTTTCTCGGAGTCCTCCCCACCCTCGAGCTCTGGGGGGAGTTCTTCTTCTGCAAGCTCGGCACCCAGGCCGCGGGCGTGCCGGCTCAATGCGGCGCCTTCATCGCCGTGCGAAGGTCAGGAGCCGACAACCCCTTCCCCTCCATCTCGCTGATAAAGTCGGTGAAGATGTGGCAGAGGTCCCACTTCTACGTCAGGAACGTCGCCACGAGGGGCGACTGGGTCAATATGCCGGCTTTCGAAGCCGGCCCGCCGGCTGGGAGACTGCCCAACTGGTTGTACCGGGCCAGGTCGCTGACGCCTGCGAGAACCGGCACCATCACGCGACTCCGAGTGCTGACACAGTCGGAGGGTCTGACTGGTCCGGACCTGCTGGCCGCCTTCGTCTCGCGCCGAGTTCTCCCACTCCAAGGCCGCCCTCACATGATATGCCAGATGAGCGGGCACCGCGACCCGAGTCGGATGTGCACCAAGGACATGCCTCACGAAGAGGTGGCCTTCATGGTGAACTACCTCTCGGACAGCAGGCTCCTGGAGGACTGGCGATTCAGCAAGGAGCCGTACTCCCGCGCCAAACCCCCGCCCATGGTGAGTTGCCTTTCTTTAGATTGTCTTCTTCTTGCCGGGTTTTGTTTTGACCAGTCGGCTTTGGTTAGAATCCCCTTCTTCACCCACCAGCCGACACCTTGGGGCCGGCCCGTGAATTCGTCGCCGACCGGGCGGAGAGCGACATCGACGACCCCGACCTGGGGGCGGCGGCTCTGGAAGACGACGCCGAGGGAGGAGGAGGGATAGCAGGCGACTTCAGGCCCTCGGCTACCTTCGCCGACTGGCCTGAAGACAGCGCCGAGGGAGAAGTCGCCCCTCGTCATCGGCCAGGAGCCAGTCAGCCTGGCGCGGGCTCTTCTGCCGTGCCGGGCGCTCCAGGCGGCGGGAAGAAGTGCAGGGCCGTGCTGACCTTGTTCGGCAGTCGGCCGAAGAAGCCCAAGGGCTCGGCTGCGGCGACCCGGCGGGACGAGGCAGCCGCGAAGGCCCTCCGCTTCCGTAAGGAAGTGAAGAAGCCGCCGTTGGTCTCCGCGTAAGTATTCTGTCTTCAAAGTTTTATTCTTTCTTCGTGATTTGTCTGAGTCTCTGCTTGTCCCTCTTTCTTCAGGGCTCCCCTCTCTCTTGAGCGGGTCGCCGCCGCCTCCGTCATGGGGTCAGCGTAGACGTCTGCCACCACTCGGTGGATTGACCCCGCTGCTGACCTCCGGGAGGCGACGGAGCGGAATGCGCAGGAGAGGCGCAACGAAGAAGAGGCCCTCTGCCTGGAGAAGGCGGAGGCCGACAGGGCGGAGGCCTCCGCTAAGAAAAAACCAATGGAGGCCGAAGCCGCTGCCGCGGTGAAGCAGCAGGCTAAGGAAGCCACACGCCGCCAGTCGGCCTTGCTTGTCACCCCGCTGAACTCTGCGCCGCCGCCTCCGGAGTTCATGGGGCCAACTGGAGAAGCCGGCGGGGAGAACCTCGTCGAGGAGAGGGAAGGCGGCGACCCCTCTACTCCGGACGCGCACGTTCCACCGCCGCTTCCGCCGCCGTCTGAAGGCGCGCGAGGTGAGCAACCAGCGGACCCTCCGGTGCCGCCGACCGAAGACGAGGCCGTGGCGAGGCTACTCCTCCAAGTCGGCTCGCCAGCGCGCCGTCGTCTGGAGAAGGCGACTTCGGCACCCCGCCCCCTGGAAGCCGGCACCGCTAGCTCGGCGGCCCCAGACGCCGAAGCGACGAGCGCCGCACCTGTTGGGTGGGTGCGAGGAGGAGGCACAGGGCCGCTGAACCGGGCGCTCCTGGACGTCCAGGCGAAGCTCCGTGCTGAGGGCGACGCTCTCTAGAGTTGCACCAAGGCGTTCCTAGCGTCGCGGGCAGCCGTCCGGGTATGTCTTTTTCCTTTGGTCTTTGTTTTCTTGCTCCTCTCTCTGGGGGTGCGCCAGCACACCCACTGGGTGTAGTCCCCGAGTTTCGGGCCGGCTGCTGAGCAGGCGGCCCGGAACTCCAATTGATAAACTTCTGGGTACTAACTTTGTCTGAAATGCTCGTCGCAGGATTACCACAACCTTTGCGTCACTGCCTTCAACCGTAACGTTGAAGAGCTAGGCAAGCGGACCGCCGACTTGGCAGAGAGCCGGAGTAAGTCCCCCCTTTTTTTCTCTGCGGGGGCGCGCTAGCGCACCCGCGGGCTGTAGTCCCCGAGATTCGGGCCGACTGCTGAGCAGTCGGGCCGGATCTCCCCAGCAACCTACTTTATTGACGACTGTTATCTTTCTTCCTTTCCTTCAGGAGCCAACGCTGCTCTTCAACAGCAGCTGAGCGAAGCCAACTCCGCCCTGCGCGCCAAAGGGAAGGAGTGCAGCAAGCTCGCCACAGAGCGCGATCTGCTGGCCACTCAGTTGGCAGAGTAGAAGGAGCTGCTTGTGAAGTCGCAGAGGGAGGCGGAGGAGACGGAGGCCGCCCTCTTGGCTGAGTTCGCGAGCGAGCGCTCCTCCTGGTCTGACAAAGAGGCGCTGCTGTCCTCCGGCTTCCACGAGATTGAAGACATCGTTGATGGTGAGCCTCTTTATATTCTTTCTTCGAGCTGCCGACTTAGATCGTGCCGACTCCTGGTTCTTGACTTGCTTCTTCGTTTCTTCGTGTCTGTGCAGACTTCTTCCCTGGGCAGTCGTAGGCCGCCATCCAAGCCATCGAGGCTGACCGTGAAGGTCGGAGGGCGGAGGGCGCAGAGATCGCCACCGATGCCCCCCCGGACTCTTGATGAGCACGTCCTGAGCATCGAGGCCCGCCTCCAGCCGGCTCACCGGATGCTGCGCCGACTCCAGCGCGTCGGTGCCCAGGCGATTGCCGCCCTTTGGCCAGATATGCAGGCTCCGCGCACCCCCAGTCTGACGGCCAACTGGCTGGAGGTCACGGCTGGTCGTCTTGAGGCCTGGAAGGGCTCTTCGGCCCGGGCTGGAGCACGCCGAGCCTTGGAGTTCGTCAAGGCATGGTACCCGGAGCTGGATCTAGACTGGTTGGCCACGCTTCGGTCGGAGGCCCAGCCGGAGCTGGCGGCTGCGGAAGATGCCCTCGTCAAACATGCTGCGGCGATCGCCGAGTACACCGACACCAGCATCTTCGTCCCCGAGCGGTCTGAAGACGGCAAGGAGGTACCACCGGAGTGGTTTGGGATGAACCCAGACTACGGCGAAGACTCGGCGGAGGTGATTGGCTCCAGCGTCGAGGAGGAGGATGAAGCGGAGGATGGAGGCGAGGCGGAGGCACCAGAAGACGGAGCAGACGGCCAGCCTCAGCCTGACCGCGCCTCCAGCAACGAGTCGCGTGCGACAGAGTCGACTACCACCGGAGGTGATCAAGCCGAGACTAGCCAGCCGGCTGCCCCGACGCCTAACGCTGGCGCCTCCTCCGACCCTCCGAATCCGTCTGCTGCCTCCTGAGCTGCCGCTGTATCTTTTATTTTATCTGCTTCAGTAGTCTTTGAAGAACTTGTTAATTCGCACAATTCCACCCGCGGGGTGTATTTTGAACCTCTACTCGACAATTCGCCCAAGGGCCTATGTTATGTAAATATATATATATCTATCTTTTCTTGCTCATTGTTCTTTTGCCTTTTTTCCTTTGCTGCTTTCTCTTAGTTGCCTGCCTTGCCAATCGGACAGCCGCTCTGCGGACTGTTGCTGGATCAAGTGCTAGGCTACTTTGGGAAAGCAAGTACTTAGCCGATTTTAAAATTGTTTGAGCAAGTTGGATAGAAGAAGACAATCCGACTACCCGAGAGTCGGTTTGCGAGAAAGGCTGGAAGCCATCTTGAGCTATGTTTTATGCTTTGAGTCCTTAGCCATTTTTCATGCGAGTGCCCATTCTACCTTACTGCTGCCCACCGTATAGTCGCTCTGCGAGCTGCGGCTTCTGACAGGAGACGGTTTAGGCGTCTACACACTACTTGTCCGGCTGCAGGAAGCATTTCATAGTGCAAGGCGGCAAGTCCCCGGGTCGACTTGTCGAGCCCGGTGCCAAGCGGCATGACAAAGAGTAACATACTTGTAGGCGTAATTTTTATCATACAGACAAAAGAGGGCAGTCCCCGAGCTCGTATTGGGGGGCCCGAAGTCTTGGTACTTTAATACAAAAGGTAGCGTGGTACATACTGCATCAACTGTAAAATCTTCGGAGGAGATTTGCATTCCATGGCCGCTCTGTCTCCTTGCCGGAGTCATCCCTCTTGCGTGCTCGGGGCTTCTGAGCATCGATCAGGTAGTAGGAATCGTTGCCCAGTACTTTGCTGATGATGAAAGGGCCTTCCCAAGGCGCCGACAGCTTGTGCTGGCCGGCTGTTCGCTGGATCAGCCGGAGCACAAGGTCGCCTTCTTGGAAAGATCTTGGCCTGACCTTCCTGTTGTGGTATCGGCGCAGGCTCTGCTGGTAGATGCTGGACCGGCTGAGTGCCAACAGCCGGCCCTCTTCCAGCAGATCGACGCCGTCTTGTCGTGCTTCTTCTGCTTCCTCCTCGGTGTACATGGTGACTCGTGGGGAGTCAAACTCTATGTCCGCTGGGATGACAGCTTCGGCACCGTAGACGAGGAAGAAGGGCGTGAAGCTGGTTGACTTGTTTGGAGTCGTGCGTAGACTCCAGAGGACGGCTGGCAGCTTGTCGAGCCAGCAGCCAGCCGAGCGCTCCAGAGGCTCGATCAACCGAGGCTTGATGCCGGACAAGATGAGGCCGTTTGCTCGCTCCACTTGGTCGTTTGACTGCGGATGGGCGACGGACGCTAGGTCTAGACGGATGCCCTGTGTTGTGCAGAAACGGGCCAAGGCGCCTTTGGCAAAATTTGTGCCGTGGTCGGTGATGATGCTGTGTGGTATGCCGTACCGAATTGTGATATTGGTGATGATGCTGTGGGCGTTCCTGCCGAGCTGCTTGAGGAGGCACTTCTGCATGCAACGCTGAAAGGTGGCACCGGCATTCCTTAAGCCGAACATCATGGTGAGGTAGCAGAATGCTCCAAATGGCGTGATGAAGGCGGTCTTCAATCTGTCAGCCGGGTTCAGCTTGATCTGGTGATATCCTGAGTATGCATCCAAGAAACTCAAGAACTCGCATCCGGCTGTGGAGTCTATTACCTGGTCAATTCTTGGTAGAGCAAATGGGTCCTTGGGGCAGGCCTTGTTGAGGCTCGTGTAGTCAATACACATTCGCCATTGCTTGTTCTTCTTTAGCACCAGGACCGGATTTGCCAGCCACTCTGGGAAGAAAACTTCCATAATGAAGCCGGCTGCTAGGAGTCGGGCTATCTCCTCTCCGACAACTCTTCTCTTTTCTTCTGATAAGCGGCGCAGGGGCTGCCTGACCAGCTTTGCATCAGATCGGACATGTAACTTGTGCTCGGCGAAATCCGTCGGTACACCTGGCATGTCTTTGGGAGACCATGCGAAGATGTCCTGATTCTCACGGAGGAAATCGACGAGCTCGCCTTCCTATTTGCTGTCGAGGTTTGCACCTACGACGGCGTACCTCTCTGGGTGCTTCGGATCCAAGGGTATCTTCTTTGTCTCTTTGGCTGGCTTGAACGAACCTTCGGCTTCCGACTCCTTTGGGTCGGGCGATATCTCCGGCTGCTTGACGGCCATTGCCATAACTCGTTCAAGGAGTCGCTTCTCGGCTGCGATCACCAGGGACTCGACCAGCCGACTGCTCACGGCCACGCAAGCGGACGACTTCCGGTAGTCGCCGGCCACAGTCAGAATTCCCCTGGAACTGGGCATCTTCATCTTGAGGTAGGCGTAGTGGGGGACCGCCATGAACTTGGCCAAGGCAGGTCGGCCAAGCAGCGCATGGTATGGGCTCTCGAGGTCCACCACCTCAAACCAAACAGACTCTCTTTGGAAGTGATCTTTGTCCCCAAAGAGGACGTCAATCAGGATCTTGCTGATTGGTGAGCAGGAAAGCCCAGGAACAATGTCGTGGAACACAGTCTGGCTGTTCTAAAGCTGTCTTTGCTTGATTCCTAACTTCTCCATGGTGTCCTTGTACAGGATATTGATGCTGCTGCCCTTGTCTATCAGAACTCGCGAGAAATGCGTGGCCCGTTTATCCGTGGCAAAGGTGGCGTCCAGGACCAAGGCTTAGGAGCCCGGACTCTACATCACTTCTGGGTGGTCAGCCCTGCTCCAGCTGATGGGCTTCTTAGACCAGTGCATGAACTCTGGCGTCTCTGAGGCTACTGCATTCACCTCCTGTCGCTGCAGCCGCCTGCTGCGTTGATCATCAGCCACACTGGTGAACACCATATAGGCTCCATGCTCTTCAGTGTATTCGTCTTATAATGCGCCGACTGGCCTGACTGCCGGCTGCTGGGGCGGAGGCGGCTGCCCAGCAGGCGGGGGTGGCAGGAGGCCGTCTCCCTTGGCGATCCTGGTGAGCCAGTGACACTTCCGGGTGGTGTGATTCGACGGCTTCACGCCGCTGTGGAATTTGCAAGGTCCATCCAAGGTCTGCTCATAGGAGAAGGCCGGCAACCAGTTCGGCTTGCCGCCTTTCTGTCGCTTGGGCGGAGGCTGCTCCTCTGGCTGCTGGGCTTCAACGGTCGTGACCTGCTGGCTGCCGGAAGCCGGCTGCGGGGCCTTGCGCTTGTTGTCACCCTGCTGTTGTCGCCGGCTGGCATCTGCCGCCGGAGTTCTTGGAGCCTGAGGAGCTAATTTGCCAGTTGTGCTGATTTGAATTTCCGCCTTCATGGAGGAGTCGGCTGTGGCGTACTTGTCCGCTATGATCAGTAGCTCGTCGAGGGTTTCTGGCTCGTCGCAGAGGAGCTTGTGCTTGAGGAGGGTGCCTTCTCGGCACCCGGCTGTGAAGTACTCGATGGCCTGCACCTCGTGCACGCCCTCGCAGGAGTTCCGGAGCTCAGCCCAACGCGTGAGGTAGTCACGAGTCGACTTGTCAGGACCTTGCATGCACAAGGAGAGCTGACGAGGCTTGGGAGGACGCTTGTACGTGCTGGTGAAGTTGCGGACGAACGCTTCAGTGAAGTCGACCCAACTGTTGATGCTGCGGGGCTTTAGGCTGTTCAGCCACGCCCGGGCCGTGCCCTGGAGCATGAGCGGAACGTGCTTTACGACGACACACTTGTTGCCGTTTGCTATGCTGACAGCCGTGGAGTAATCGACTAGCCAGTCTTCCGGCTTCACGGAGCCGGTATACTTGGGCGTGTCTCTTGGGAGCGTGAACCCTCTGGGAAAGGGCTCGGCCCGAATGAGGGGCCCGAAACAAGGAGGACCCAGCTCGTCTTCTTCTTCCAGTGCCAGGGACTGGTGAAGTCAGTCGATCCGGTGGCGGGCATCATTCTCTCCAACTCCCTCTCGGCGGCCAAGACGGTCACCGAGAGTCGGATGGTCAACAGGCGGCGGGGAGACTCGCCTCTCCTTGCGGGGAGGGGGAGGCGGACAGTCGTCCCGTCGTTCCACTACTCTTGGGTGGCCATCTCGGTCGCGCTCTATGGTGATGCGAGTCCGACTGTGGCTGACAGCCGGCTCCTTGTCCTTTCTTCCTCAGGCGCCGCTAGTCGGCGTCCGAGACGTCGCGCCTTGATCTCGATGCAGGTCGTCGTTTGGCCGCTGCGGCGCCTCCGTGGAGAACGCGTCGATCGACGCGGTGTCAGAGTCGACCAGCATCGGGTCGGTGGAGCCTACGGACTCCAAGTCTCCGGTAGGCTCGCCGGAAACGTGGAGTCGATCGAGAAGGCCTGCGAGGAGGTTTTCGGGGCCGCCCGCACCTGCGTCGGACGCAGGTTCGTCGGAGAGGCGGACCTCGCCGACAAGTTCGGCCAAGGAGCTGGCTGCGCAGGCGATCTCAACGGCGCAGCGCGTCGATGCAAACTTCGCCTGGCGTGCCTGGCTGGCTGCGCTTGCCAGGGAGGAAAAGGGTTCCCGTCCAGAACAGATCTCCGGACGGCGGTGCACCAGGCCCCACGGTGAGCACCAAATGTCGGGGGTTTGGTGCGACATATGCCAACGGATGGCTTATCATGGTGGGGGCGAGTAGAACGTCGTCGGTGCCTGGAAACGGGATGAGGCGAAGGCATGCACGCCGGTGAATCTTACCCAGCTTCGGGGCTCTCCGGGGAGATAACACCCCTACTGCTGCTCTGCGGGGTCTCCGCATGATCACTATGGCCAAGTGTTTACACGGTTGCTCCTTGAGCCGTTTCGAGTGGTAGAAGAGGGCAAGGCTAGCTCTCTCCTTCTATCTGTATGGTCTAGAACTACTGTCCTCCAACCCCTTTGCATGGATGCCCTGGGGGGTTATATAGGCCTACCCCCAGGGGTACAATGGTAATTCGACTAGGCGCGGGCCCAGCCGTCAGTGCCTCCGACCTCCGACTTCTCCGTCGATTGCTGGGGCCCGCCGACTGGTCTGGTACGGAGTCGACAGGCCGCGTCCGCCGCGGGTGGGTCTTGCCGGCCGCTGATTACTGTAGCCGTGCTTCTGATGACGCAGGCTTGGTAATGGGGTCGTGGCAACAACCCCGCCGCCTGGCGGGCGATCACTGTGGCCACTCCCCATCTCATCTTGATTAATGGCGCGTGGGCCCTGGGGGAGGGCTCGGCCGACTCCCCTGGGCCGACTCCCGATGGGTCCGACTGGCGGTTCTCCCGCCGTCTCCCGAGGTCTCGCTGACTGGTGGCCCCGCTGCCCCCAGGCCGTACAGGCAAGCCGTCGTGGGCGCAGGACTTGGTACTGTGGTGCTGATGTCAGGGCCGGCCGGGCAACAGTGCCATGTCGCACGGAGATCTTCCCGGGTACGGCGTGCTGTGGCCATGCCTGCCCTTGGTAAGGGGCGGGAGTGGGCTTCACTGTAGCCACGCCTCTGCCCCGTCCCCTTTGGTGAGGTCATGGGTTTGCTGGAGTCGCCGGCCGACTCCCCAAAGCCGGCTTCTCTGGAATTCGTCCCTTGGAACTCGGCCGTGAGCGGGCAGTCGGCCGCCCTGCCGTCGACTCCTCAGGAGACGGCTCTTCGCCCTGGGGTCTTGAGGGGCGCAGCCTGCCCCGATGTCTTGAAAGGTTATGGGACTCAGGTTGGCCTACCCGTGGCCCAATACTCCAACAACGAGCGATGGTCTTTTCCTACCAATCTATCCCCCTAGGAGCATGCGCGTAATACTTTGTTTCGATAACTAATAGATTTTTGCAATAAGTATGTGAGTTCTTTATGACTAATGTTGAGTCCATGGATTATACACACTCTCACCCTTCCACCGTTGCTAGCCTCTCTAGTACCGTGCAACTTTCGTCGGTACCATAAACCCACCATATACCTTCCTCAAAACAGCCACCATACCTACCTATTATGGCATTTCCATAGCCATTCCGAGATATATTGCCATGCAACTTTCCACCGTTCCGTTATTATGACACACTCCATCATTGTCATATTTCTTAGCATGATCATGTAGTTGACATCATATTTGTGGCAAAGCCACCGTTCATAATTCTTTCATACATGTCACTCATGAGTCATTGCACATCCCGGTACACCGCCGGAGGCATTCATATAGAGTCATATCTTGTTCTAAGTATCGAGTTGTAAGAAAAATAAAAGTGTGATGATCATCATTATTAGAGCATTGTCCCAGTGATGAAAGGATGATGGAGACCATGATCCCCCACAAGTCGGGATGATACTCTGGACGAAAATAAATAAATAAAAGAGGCCAAAGAAGCCCAAATAAAAAAAGAGAAAGAAAAGAGGCCATAAAAAAAGAGAAGGCCCAAATAAAAAAAATAAAAAAAAATAAAAAAATGAGAGAAAAAGAGAGAAGGGACAATGCTACTATCCTTTTACCACACTTGTGCTTCAAAGTAGCACCATGATCTTCATGATAGAGAGTCTCCTATGTTGTCACTTTCATATACTAGTGGGAATCTTTCATTATAGAACTTGGCTTGTATATTCCAATGATGGGCTTCCTCAAAATGCCCTAGGTCTTCGTGAGCAAGCGAGTTGGATGCACACCCACTAGTTTCTTTTTGAGCTTTCATACATTTATAGCTCTAGTGCATCCGTTGCATGGCAATCCCTACTCACTCACATTGATATCTATTGATGGGCATCTCCATAGCCCGTTGATACGCCTAGTTGATGTGAGACTATCTTCTCCCTTTTTGTGTTCTCCACAACCACCATTCTATTCCACCTATAGTGCTATGTCCATGGCTCACGCTCATGTATTGCGTGAAGTTTGAAAAAGTTTGAGAACATCAAAAATATGAAACAATTGCTTGGCTTGTCATCGGGGTTGTGCATGATTTAAATATGTTGTGTGGTGAAGATGGAGCATAGCCAGACTATATGATTTTGTAGGGATAGCTTTCTTTGGCCATGCTATTTTGAGAAGACATGATTGCTTAGTTAGTATGCTTGAAGTATTATTATTTTTATGTCAAAATGAACTTTTGTCTTGAATCTTTCAGATCTGAATATTCATATCACAAGTAGGAAGGATTACATTGAAATTATGCCAACTAGCATTCCACATCAACAATTATCTTTTTATCATTTACCTACTCGAGGACGAACAAGAATTAAGCTTGGGGATGCTTGATACGTCTCCAACGTATCTATAATTTTTGATTGCTCCATGCTATATTATCTACTGTTTTAGGCAATATTGGGCTTTATTATCCACTTTTATATTACTTTTGGGACTAACCTATTAACCGGAGGCCCAACCCAGATTTGCTGTTTTTTGCCTATTTCAGTGTTTCGAAGAAAAAGAATATCAGACGGAGTCGAAACGGAATGAAATCAACTGGAGAAGTTATTTTTGGAAGGAAACACACCTGATGGACTTGGACCCCACGTCAAGGAAGGAATGAGGTGCTCATGAGGGTGGGGGCGCCCCTCCTAGGGCGCGCCCCCTGTCTCGTGGGGCCCTCGTGGCTCCCCTGACATACCCCCTGCACCCATATATAGCTACGTGACCTAATACTTCCAGAACGCAGAATAGATCGGGAGTTCCGCCGCCAGAAGCCTCCGTAGCCACCGAAAGCCAATCTAGACCCGTTCCGGCACCCTGCCGGAGGGGGCAATCCTTCTCTGGTGGCCATCTTCATCATCCCGGTGCTCTCCATGACGAGGAGGGAGTAGTTCTCCCTCAGGGCTGAGGGTATGTACCAGTAGCTATGTGTTTGATCTCTCTCTCTCTCTCTCTCTCTCTTGTGTTCTTGAGATGATACGATCTTGGTGTATCGCGAGCTTTGCTATTGTATTTGGATCCTATGATGTTTCTTCCCCCCTCTACTCTCTTGTAATGAATCGAGTTTCCCCTTTGAAGTAATCTTATCGGATTGAGTCTTTAAAGACTTGAGAACACTTGATGTATGTCTTGCCGTGGATATCTGTGGTGACAATGGGATACCGCGTGCCACTTGATGTATGTTAAGGTGACCAACTTGCGGGTTCATGAACCTATGCATAGGGTTGGCACACGTTTTCGTCGTGATTCTCCGCTAGATCTTTGGGGCACTCTTTGAGGTCCTTTGTGTTGGTTGAATAGATGAATCTGAGATTGTGTGATGCATATCGTATAATCATACCCACAGATACTTGAGGTGACATTGGAGTATCTAGGTGACATTAGGGTTTTGGTTGATTTGTATCTTAAGGTGTTATTCTAGTACGAACTCTAGGGCTGTTTGTGACACTTATAGGAATAGCCCAACGGATTGATTGGAAAGAATAACTTTGAGGTGGTTTCGTACCCTACCACAATCTCTTCGTTCGTTCTCCGCTATTAGTGACTTTGGAGTGACTCTTTGTTGCATGTTGAGGGATAGTTTTATGATCCAATTATGTTAGTATTGTTGAGAGGACTTACACTAGCGAAAGTATGAACCCTAGGCCTTGTTTCAACACATTGCAATACCATTTACGCTCACTTTTATCACTTGCTACCTTGCTATTTTTATTATTTCAGATTACAAATACCTTTATCTACTATCCATATACCACTTGTATCACCATCTCTTCGCCGAACTAGTGCACCTATACAATTTACCATTGTATTGGGTGTGTTGGGGACACAAGAGACTCTTTGTTATTTGGTTGCAGGGTTGCTTGAGAGAGACCATCTTCATCCTACGCCTCCTACGGATTGATAAACCTTAGGTCATCCACTTGTGGGAAATTTGCTACTGTCCTACAAACCTCTGCACTTGGAGGCCCAACAACGTCTACAAGAAGAAGGTTGTGTAGTAGACATCACCTACTAATATATTTTGTGCATCGTGTACATCTCATAAGCATTGCATCAACATCATATTGCATTAATTAATTGATTTATTTGGATATTTTGTTTCACCATTTTATTAAATGGTGAATGAGTAAACTTACTCTCCTTCTTGGTGTTCTAGCCCTATTCTTTTGTCCAAAACAGATACATGAGCTTTTTGTGATATTACGAGCTACCCAAATTATTTCATAGCACAAGCCTAGCTACGACTTATAGTTCAGACCCAATTTATGTATTAAATGGAAATATTTTCCAAATGAGTATTAAATGAACTTTGATTGACTTAAAATGTTTTGGTTGGTCTCATTTGAGTTTCCACTACTGGACCTGCGAGGGCGGGTAGACAACGCCGGTGTGCTCGAATCCCGCCTTGATGGGTCAAGTAATGACTACAAGCGGGGGGCGGCTGGAGATCGACACCGTCATCGGGGCTCGTCGTCAGTTCGACGAGCAGCGAGAGGAACCGGCACCAGATGGTTGATTGGAGCACCGATCACATTGGTGCCCATATCGCATTGTTGCCTACAAGATAATTTAGCAGAAATAAGGAAAATCATGTCTGTTAGAGTACAAGATAAACAAAGCTATCAACATAACATACATATTGTTGGGCGCCCTTGTCCGACCTTCCAGGGTGGTGCTAGCAAAGCAGAACCCCTGGATGTCAGGCGATGGGAAACCGGGGCTTGGACATTAGAGCCTGGTGGGATGGATACTGAAAGCACATTTGGTTCCTTGGTGGTTTTGATAATTCATGTCAACATATATGTTGTTGGACTAATATTTCCCTCAAGTATATTTCAGGAAATTTTCAACCTAGGCGAGTAGATGCATGAAGATGTGGACCCCTCAAGCTACCAAGGAACACTGTTGGAAAAGCTTCAAGACTCTACATTTTTTGTTAAGTGATCAAAGATCACATTGAGTCCATAGGAAAGCCAATACTATTGAAAGGGGATGAGGTTTTGATCATGAGTCATTTGCTCAAGTGCTTAGAGATATTGCTCCAAAACCCTCAACCGCACCCTCACATTCCTATCTATTCGAAACCCTAAAGTCAATCTCAGTCCCACTGATACATCTCATTCCAGACACACTGAGATACACTTGACAAAGCCACTACCTAAACCCCTAGAAACTCAGTCTCGCCGAGATGACATTTGGTCCCTCCAAAGTGTGTGTGCCAACCTTCTGTAACCCATTGTTTTCATCTCGGAATTTTCAAGTGAAATCGATTGGTGTCACCAAAGCGAGGAAAGTGCTTAGGTCATCATCAATCGACCCCTCTGAGTTGTTTCATCCAGTCTCACCGAAATTAAAGTTCAAACCTTTTGCACTTTGTCGGTCTCACCGGGTGGTTTCACCCAGTCCCACCGAGTTGTGCATAAAGGTGTTTAACTGTTAGATTTTTGGTGATGGCTATATATACCCCACCCACACCACCTACTCTCAGAGAGAGCAACTAGGACGAAACTACCACTTCTCATATCCATTTTCTGAGAGAGAACCACCTGCACTTGTGTTGAAATCAAGGGAATTCCACTCCAACCTTTGATCCTTGATTTCTAGCCCCCTAAAGTTGCTTTCCACTCCAATTATTTTCCTACTACCATGCCAAATCTGAGAGAGTGATTGAGTGTTGAGGAGACTATCTTTTGAAGCACAAGAGCAATGAGTTCATCATCAACAACAATATCTATTATCTTTTGGAGAGTGGTGTCTCCTAGATTGGTTAGATGTTATTTGGGAGCCTCCAAATCTTGTGGAGTTGAACCAAGGAGTTCTTAAGGGCAAGGAGATCGCCTACTTCATGAAGATCTAGTCCTTTGTGGACGGAAGCCATGATTGCATATACAAGGTTGCTTCTTTGTGTACCCTTTTATGGGTGGAGCCCTCCATGGACACCCACAACTGTTATCCTCTGTGAATTGAAGTCTCCATCAATGTGGACGTACAATAGAAAACCATGCCAAAAATTGCCGGGTCTTCATTGCGTTTGATCTTCCGATCTCTACCTTCCTTTACTTTCTTGCACTTGCATGTTGTTCTTTACACGCTGCCCATACTCTAGATATGCATGTGTAGATTGTATTGGTTGTCATTTAACTTGTGCTAAAATCTGCCTAAGTTCCAAGAAAATAAAAAACTGATACTTTGCCTTGTTAAGTGTCTATTCACCCCCCTCTAGACCTATCTTCTCGATCCCTTAGATACGCTAGTTGTTGTCTAATGGTGGCACTTCTTGCGCACCTTTCAGCCGACGTCTTCAGGACTCGGGAGGGCCTTGGCGGTGTAGTTTGGGAACCCGAGGCACCGTCCTCACGGGCTCGCTTTGATAGGACGAACCCGCCCAGCTAATCCTCTTCATTCTCAGTGCTAGAGTCAGACGACATCCCTTGATAGTTGATATCACTTCTTCCTCTACTTTGCAATCCTTGGCACGCTTTGGGCGGACTGCAACCCGATTTGTATCAATGACTAGGAGAAACTAGCTTGGAGCTGGGGAGTGTACATTGCGTGAGCTCACACGCCAAGTGTAGAAGAAAAATGATCGATCAAGCCAGAACATGTTGTACAGAGGAATTGAAGGGATAAATTAATTAAAAATTGCAGTGGGGATTTTCCCTACTGTGTACAGTAAAAAAATTGAAGGGACAAAAATACTAACCTTTGTTTGAAGCACTTCATTCAAGAAGCCACACTGGGTCGGCTCTGCAGGAAAATCAATGATTTTCCCCTTGAACATCAGGAAAAACATCTTTTAAATTGATTTCCCTCGAAGAAGTTTGCCTAGATCGCCCTGGTGATGTTGTCTTCACAAGTGTATTGGCACATCGGGTGAGCTCGATGCTGGAGCGGCTGGATACCTCGGCGTGGGGCTAAATGCATCAGTCCGACTAGTGTCAGCCTAGTTCTGACAACTTTCACACATACTTGTGAAGCTTGGCCATCTATGATTTGTCTTCCGGTGTGTACCTTGGGCTCCAAGAATAGCGTTTGGTCGGTGGAACCAGGGTGAACATTGGGAAATAATGACCCAAGGTGGATCGCTTGACTGCACGTTCGAGATGTAAAACCACCATTTCTACATTTTTTTGTTTTGTCTCTGCAAATTTCCCTTCCAGGTACGGAATCCAGACTACTTCAGATGGCAGCTACTCCACACTCGCATGTTTTGTTCACATTAGTTTGAACTTTAACTTGGACTTATTTTCTCCAAAGGCCAAAATGGAAAATTAGTTCATATTGGTTTCGTTTCTCCACACTCCATGGCTAGGAAACACTTACAAAGAGTGATGAAACGAGTGATGTGCGAGATGGAGTAGGGGTAAGATGCTACAACTAGAGGCCATAAAAATGGAGGAGGCCACAAAAAAAAGGATGGGTTGGATAACTCAATCCGCGAGGTGAAAGGGGATGAAGCCAACCCATTCATATTGCTCGGGCTTAGGTGTAGTTTCTACGGTGAGGTTGTCGTCCAATAGCTCAACCATCGACGAGCGTGGAATCACAATACCCAACTATGGCAGATTGCCTGTATTGACCAGGTGCTGCAACGCAGGCTCAGAAGCAATGGAAGTCATCCACTTGCCCTTGGTCGGCGATGCAGTATTCAGTTTGCCACCCATTGTGCTCTTCCATGCGGTGGGGCCTTGACGCTCTTTGTCAAATAGGGCTAAGCTGCTTTAGGAGCCATGGAGGTTGAGGTGCGCGCGGAAGATCTGTGGAGCATGCGGTGGAGTAGTAGTATAGCAGCATCAATGGAAAGCGAGGGAGCGAGAGGAAGGAGATAGCTACATGAGAAGGAATGGGAGAAAGTGTTGTTCCCCTTGGCATCTCTTCCTTTTATATTCTAGACAAGATATGGAATGACATCATCGATTCTATGCCACGCGGCAAGAAATCTCTTAGGTTTCCCACTAACATCGTTAAAGCCACACGAGAATTGAGGGCCGTTGTTAAGAGGTGCAAGTATCGAGGAGCACACCTGCCTAGCTTGATTATTGATACCTCTTGAGCATTGTGTTGGTTTTCCCTTGAAGAGGAAAGGGTGATGCAGAAAAGTAGCGTAAGTATTTCCCTCGGTTTTTTAAAACTAAGGTATCAATCCAGTAGGAGACTACACGCAAGTCACCTCGCACCTACACAAACAAATAAGAAACTCGCAACCAACGCGATAAAGGGGTTGTCAATCCCTTCACGGTCAATTACGAGAGTGAGATCTGATAGAGATAATAAGATAAATATTTTTGGTTATTTTATTATATAGATTGCAAAATAAAATAGATTGGAAACTTATATGATGGAAAATAGACCTGAGGCCATAGGTTTCACTAGTGTCTTCTCTCAATATAGCATAAGCATTACGGTGGGTAAACAAATTACTGTCGAGCAATTGATAGAAAAGTGCATAATTATGAGAATATCTAGACATGATCATGTATATAGGCATCATGTCCGCGACAAGTAGACCGAAACGATTCTGCATCTACTACTATTACTCCACACATCGACCGCTATCCATCATGTATCTAGAGTATTAAGTTCATAAGAACAGAGTAACGCATTAGGCAAGATGACATGATGTAGAGGGATAAACTCAAGCAATATGATATAAACCCCATCTTTTTATCCTCGATGGCAACAATACAATACGTGCCTTGCTGCCCCTGCTGTCACCGGGAAAGGACACCGCAAGATTGAACCCAAAGCTAAGCACTTCTCCCATTGCAAGAAAGATCAATCTAGTAGGCCAAATCAAACTAATAATTCGAAGAGACTTGCAAAGATAACAAATCATACATAAAAAATTTCAGAGAAGAATCAAATATTGTTCATAGATAATCTTGATCATAAACCCACAATTCATCGGATCTCGACAAACACACCGCAAAAAGAATTACATCGGATAGATCTCCAAGAAGATCGAGGAGAACTTTGTATTGAGATCCAAAGAGAGAGAAGAATCCATCTAGCTAATAACTATGGACCCGAAGGTCTGTGGTAAACTACTCACACATCATCGGAGAGGCTATGGTGTTGATGTAGAAGCCCTTCGTGATTGATTCCCCCTCCGGTGGAGCTCCGGAAAAGGCCCCAAGATGGGATCTCTTGGGTACAGAAGGTTGCGGCGGTGTAAATAGGGTTTCGTGGTTGTCCTGGATGTTTTGGGGTATATATAGGAGGAAGAAGTAGGTCGGTGGAGCTGCGAGGGGCCCACGAGGGTGGGAGGCGTGCCCGGGGGGGCAGGCGCGCCTCCCTGCCTCGTGGCCTCCTCGCTCCTTTCTTGACGTCTACTCCAAGTCCCCTGGATCACGTTTGTTCCAAAAATAACTCTCCCGAAGGTTTCATTCCCTTTGGATTCCGTTTGATATTCCTTTTCTGCGAAACACTGAAATAGGCAAAAAAAACAGCAATTTGCACTGGGCCTTAGGTTAGTAGGTTAGTCCCAAAAATAATATAAAAGTGTATAATAAAGCCCATTAAACATCCAAAACAGATAATATAATAGCATGGAACAATCAAAAATTATAGATAGATTGGAGACGTATCAATTATATGTGGCATTAGTGGGGCCTCAACCCACAAACGCACATCACTTTGACTAGCGGTCGGCAGGTCCATGTGGTCCGGCTTGACCGGCCAGAGAAACATCTTGTCTGGTCCGGTGGGGCTAATCCTGGATCGTTAAAATTGACAAGTGCTACGTGGGAACATCGGCCCATGGGTGCCTCACCTTGTGACAATCAACTCAAGTGGGCCGGCGCGAGGACCCCTAGGGCAGTTTCCGCCCTCGGCCATCATGTCAGCCCATGGGCTCTATAGAAGATAGATTCTGGAAGTCCTGCCATGGAAGACAAGGAAGTCAGATCCACGGAGAACTCACATCACCGATGTAGCCAACTAGGACCATGTAATCCTAGTGGCCTGGTATCTTATATAAGTCAGGGCCAAGCTAGTCGATAGACATATAACTATTAATTAAGATCAATCCCTTGATTGTACCTTGTACTTTGTACACCCCATTGCAATACAACAAGAGCAGGAGTAGGGTATTATGTCCATCGTGAAGTCCTGGACCTGGGTAAATCTGGTCTCTTGTTTCCCCTCCGATCTATCGAGGGATCTGCCAAATTCTACTCCGACATGCAACCCGTCGGCCACATACAACGCCGCATAGTCGATGGAGCTTGGACATCAGGGAAGAGGCCACGCGTGCCCCTAGGTGGTGGTTGTGCCATTGAGTTTCTTTGGTGGTGGCGGCTACCACAGATGGTTGTGTGTGGCGACGGGCATTCGACATCCGGGTGTGGTAGTGGCGACTGGGGGTTGGTCGGCAGTGGCTCGGTGAAGCGATAGCGACGACAACGATGACTACAACGGATGGTCGTGTGTGGTGATGGGCATCCGAAGTCCGGATATGGTAGTGGCTGAAGGAAATATGCCCTAGAGGCAATAATAAAGTTGTTATTTTATATTTCCTTATTCATGATAAATGTTTATTATTCATGCTAGAATTGTATTAACTGGAAACTTGATACATGTGTGGATACATAGACAAACACTGTGTCCCTAGTAAGGCTCTACTAGACTAGCTCGTTAATCAAAGATGGATAAGTTTCCTAACAATAGACATGTGTTGTCATTTGATGAACGGGATCACATCATTAGGAGAATAATGTGATGGACAAGACCCATCCGTTAGCTTAGCATATTGATCGTTCAGTTTTATTGCTATTGCTTTCTTCATGTCAAATACATATTCCTTCGACTATGAGATTATGCAACTCCCGGATACCGGAGGAATACCTTGTGTGCTATCAAATGTCACAACGTAACTGGGTGATTATAAAGATGCTCGACAGGTATCTCCGAAGGTGTTAGTTGGGCTGGCATAGATCGAGATTAGAATTTGTCACTCCAAGGGTCGGAGGGGTATCTCTGGGCCCTCTCGGTAAAGCAAAGTAACTGATGAGTTAGTTACAAGATGATGTATTACGGAACGAGTAAAGAGACTTGCCAGTAACGAGATTAAACTAGGTATGTGGATATCGATGATCGAATCTCGGGCAAGTAACATACCGATGGACAAAGGGAATAACGTATGTTGTCATAACGGTTCGACCGATAAAGATCTTCGTAGAATATGTAGGAGCCAATATGAGCATCCAGGTTCCGCTATTGGTTATTAACCAGAGAGGTGTCTCGGTCATGTCTACATAGTTCTCGAACCTGTTGGGTCCGCACGCTTAATGTTCGATGACGATTTAGTATTATATGAGTTATGTGATTTGGTGACCAAATGTTATTCGAAGTCCCGGATGAGATCACAGACATGACGAGGAGTCTCTAAATGGTCGATAGGTAAAGGTTGATATATATATATATATAGTACGATGGTATTCGGACACCGGAAGTGTTTCGGAGGGTATCAGGTACTTATCGGGTGACTGGAAGGTGTTTCGGGTACCCCCGACAATCCTATGGGCCATATGGGCCTTGTGAAGGAACACACCAGCCCACAAGGGGCTGGTGCACCCTATAAAGCTATAGGAGGAGGAGAAGGAAAGGGGGGAAGGGCAAGGAAAGTGTGGATTAGTATTCCCACTTCCTTCCCTCACCCTCCCTCTTTCCTTCCCCTTCATGCATACATGGAAAGGGGAGCGCAGGGCAAGGCAAGGCCCCTAGGAGGTGGTGGCCAACCCTAGGGCACCCCTGGCTGCCTCTCCTCCCCTACCACCTATATATATGTGGGGAGGGGCGCCTCACAAGCACACAACATCGGTTGTTAGCCGTGTGCGGCGCCCCTTCCACAGTTCACACCCCCAGCCATATTCTCGTGGTGCTTAGGCGAAGCCCTGCGCGGATCACTTCACCATCACCCTCACCACGTCGTCGTGTTGACGGAACTCATCTACTTCCTTCACATCTTGCTGGATCAAGAAGGCGAGGGACGTCATCACGCTGAACGTGTGCAGAACTCAGAGGTGTCGTACATTCGGTGCTTGATCGGTCGGATCTAGAAGAAGTTCGACTACATCAACCGTGTTGTCAAACGCTTCTGCTTTTGGTCTATGAGGGTACGTGGACACACTCTGCCCCTCTCGTTCCTATGCATCTCCTAGATAGATCTTGCGTGAGCGTAGGAAAATTTTGAAATTGCATGCTACGTTTCCCAACAGTGCCATCCGAGCCAGGTCTATGCGTAGATGATATGCACGAGTAGAACACAAAGAGTTGTGGGCGATGATTGTCATACTGCTTACCACCAATGTCTTATTTTGATTCGGCGGTATTTTTGGATGAAGCGGCCAGGACCAACCTTACATGACCACGTTCATGAGACCGGTTCCACCGACAGACATGCAACTAGTTTTGCATAAAGGTGGCTGGCGGGTGTCTATTTCTCCTACTTTAGTTGAATCGAATTTGACTGCCGCCAGTCCTTGTTGAAGGATAAAACAACAAACTTGATAAATCACTATTGTGGTTTTGATGCGTAGGTAAGAACGGTTCTTGCTAGAAGCCCGTTGCAGCCATGTAAAACTTGCAACAGCAAAATAGATGACGTCTAACTTGTTTTTGCAGGGCATGTTGTGATGTGATATGTGATACGTCTCCAACGTATCTATAATTTTTGATTGCTCCATGCTATATTATATCCTGTTTTAAACATTATTGGGCTTTATTATGCACTTTTATATTATTTTTGGGACTAACCTATTAACCGGAGGCCCAGCCCAGAATTGTTGTTTTTGCTTGTTTTAGGGTTTCACAAGAAAAGAATATCAAACGGAATGAAACCTTCGGGAACGTGATTTTCGGAATGAACATGATCCAGGAGACTTGGACCCTACGTCAAGCAACCAACAAGGAAGCCACGAGGTAGGGGGCGCGCCTACCCCTCCCTAGGCACGCCCTCCACCCTCGTAGGCCCCCTGTTGCTCCACCGACGTACTTCTTCCTCCTATATATACCTACGTACCCCCAAATGATCAGATGAGGAGCCAAAACCCTAATTCCACCGCCGTAACTTTCTGTATCCACGAGATCCCATCTTGGGGCCTGTTCCGGAGCTCCGCCGGAGGGGGCATCGATCACGGAGGGCTTCTACATCAACACCATAGCCTCTCCGATGATGTCTGAGTAGTTTACTTCAGACCTTCGGGTCCATAGTTATTAGCTAGATGGCTTCTTCTCTCTTTTTGGATCTCAATACAATGTTCTCCCCCTCTCTTGTGGAGATCTATTCGATGTAATCTTCTTTTGCGGTGTCTTTGTTGAGACCGATGAATTGTGGGTTATGATCAAGTTTATCTATGAACAATATTTGAATCTTCTCTGAATTCTTTTATGTATGATTGGTTATCTTTGCAAGTCTCTTCGAATTATCAGTTTGGTTTGGCCTACTAGATTGATCTTTCTTGCAATGGGAGAAGTGCTTAGCTTTGGGTTCAATCTTGCGGTGTCCTTTCCCAGTGACAGTAGAGGCAGCAAGGCACATATTGTATTGTTGTCGTCGAGGATAACAAGATGTTTTTTTACCATATTGCATGAATTTATCCCTCTACATCATGTCATCTTGCTTAAAGTGTTACTCTGTTCTTATGAACTTAATACTCTAGATGCATGGTGGATAGCGTTCGATGTGTGGAGTAATAGTAGTAGATGCAGGCAGGAGTCGGTCTACTTGTCTCGGACGTGATGCCTATATACATGATCATACCTAGATATTATCATAACTATGCTCAATTATGTCAATTGCTCAACAGTAATTTGTTCACCCACCGTAAAATACTTATGCTCTTGAGAGAAACCACTAGTGAAACCTATGGCCCCCGGGTCTATCTTCCATCATATTAATCTTCCAACACTTAGTTATTTTCATTGCCTTTTATTTTACTTTGCATCTTTATCATAAAAATACCAAAAATATTATCTTATCATATCTATCAGATCTCACTCTCGTAAGTGACCGTGTAGGGATTGACAACCCCTTATCACGTTGGTTGCGATGATTTATTTGTTTTGTGCAGGTGCGAGGGACTCGCGCGTAGCCTCCTACTGGATTGATACATTGGTTCTCAAAAACTAAGGGAAGTACTTAGCTACTTTGCTGCATCACCCTTTCCTCTTCAAGGGAAAACCAACGCGGTGCTCAAGAGGTAGCAATATGGTCAAGACATGATGTGATAAACGTTATTGTATGAGATGATCATGTTTGTAAGACATCTGACAACCGGCAGGAGCCTTATGGTTGTCTCTTTATTGTATGAAATGCAAATGCCATGTAATTGCTTTACTTTATCACTATGCGTTAGCGATAGTTGTATAAGCAATAGTTGGCGAGACGACCACGACGCTACGATGGAGATCAAGGTGTCGAGTCAGTGACGATGGAGATCATGACGATACTTTGGAGATGGAGATCAAAAGCACAAGATGATGATGGCCATATCATGTCACATATTTTGATTGCATGTGATGTTTATCTTTTATGCATCTTATTTTGCTTAGTACGGCAGTAGCGTTATAAGATGATCCCTTAACTAAAATTTCAAGGTATAAGTGTTCTCCCTGAGTATGCACCGTTGCGACAGTTCGTCATGTGGAGACACCATGTGATGATCGGGTGTGATAGACTCTACGTTCACATACAGCGGGTGCAAGACATTTTTGCACATGCGGAATACTCGGGTTAATTGACGAGGCTGGCATGTACAGACATGGCCTCAGAACACTGGAGACCGAAAGGTCGAACGTGAATCATATGGTAGATATGATCAACATAGAGATGATCACCATTGATGACTACTCCATCTCACGTGATGATCAGACATGGTTTAGTTGATTTGGATCACGTATCATTTAGATGACTTGAGGGATGTCTATCTAAGTGGGAGTTCTTAAGTAATTTGATTAAATGAACTTAATTTATCATGAACTTAGTCCTGATAGTATTTGCAAATCTATGTTGTAGATCGATAGCTCCCGATATAGCTCCCTTATTCTTGATATGTTCCTAGAGAAAAATAAGTTGAAAGATGGTAGTAGCAATGATGCGGACTGGGTCCTTGATCTGAGGACTGTCCTCATTGCTGCATAGAAGAATTATGTCCTTGGTGCACCTCCAGATGACAGACCTATTACAGGAGCAGATGTAGACGTTATGAACATTTGGCAAGCTCGATATGATGACTACTTGATAGTTTAGTGCACCATGCTTTACGGCTTAGAACCAGGACTTCAAAAAAATTGAACACCATGGAGCATATGAGATGTTCCAAGCGTTTAAATTAGTATTTCGGACTCATGCCCATGTCGAGAGGTATGAGACCTCTCACAAATATTTGCCTACAAGATGGAGGAGAATAGCTCTGCTAGTGAGCATGTGCTCAGAATGTCTGGGTACTACAATCACTTGAATCAAGTGGGAGTTAATAAGATAGTGATTGACAGAGTTCTCTAGTCACTATCACCAAGTTACTAGAACTTTGTGATGAACTATAATATGCAAGGGATGACGAAAATGATTGCCAAGCTCTTCGCGATGCTGAAATCAGCAAAGGTAGAAATCAAGAAAGAGCATCAAGTGTTGATGGTTAACAAGACCACTAGTTTCAAGAAAAAGGGCAAGGGAAAGGATGGGAACTTCAAGAAGAATGGCAAGCAAGTTGCCACCCCCATGAAGAAGCCCAAAGCTAGACCCAAGCCTGAAACTGAGTGCTTCTACTGGAAAGGAAATGGTCATGGGAAGCGGAACTGCCCCAAATACTTGGCGGATAAGAAGGACGGAAAAGTGAACAAAGGTATATATGATATACGTGTTATTGTTGTGTACTTTACTAGTGTTCACAGCAACCCCTGGGTATTTGATACCGGTTTAGTTGCTGGGTTTAGTAACTCGAACAGGAGTTGCAGAATGAACAGAGACTAGTTAAGAGTGAAGTGACGATGTGTCTTGGAACTGATTCCAAGGTTGATACGATCACCATCACACACTCCCTCTAACTTTGGGATTAGTGTTGAACCTAAAATAAATGTTATTTGGTGTTTGCGTTAAGCATGAATATGATTAGATCATGTTTATTGCAATAGGGTTATTCATTTAAGTCATAGAATAATTGTTGTTCTGTTTACATGAATAAAACCCTCTATGGTCATACACCCAAGGTGAATGGTTTATTGAATCTCGATCGTAGTGATACACATATTCATAATATTGATGCCAAAAGATGCAAAGTTGATAATGATAGTGCAACATATTAGTGGCACTGCCGTTTAGGTCATATTGGTGTAAAACACATGAAGAAACTCCATGCTGATGGACTTTTGGAATCACTTGATTATGAATCATTTGATACTTGTGAACCATGCCTCATGGGCACGATGACTAAACCTCCGTTCTCCGGAACAATGGAGCGAGCTAATAACTTATTGGAAATAACACATACCGATATATGTGGTCCGATGAGTGTTGAGGCACGTGGTGAAGGAAATATGCCCTAGAGGCAATAATAAAGTTATTATTTATTTCCTTATATCATGATAAATGTTTATTATTCATGCTAGAATTGTATTAACCGGAAACATAATACATGTGTGAATACATAGACAAACAGAGTGTCGCTAGTATGCCTCTACTTGACTAGCTCGTTGATCAAAGATGGTTATGTTTCCTAACCATAGACATGAGTTGTCATTTGATTAACAGGATCACATCATTAGGAGAATGATGTGATTGACTTGACCAATTCCGTTAGCTTAGCACTTGATCGTTTAGTTTGTTGCTATTGCTTTCTTCATGACTTATACATGTTCCTATGACTATGAGATTATGCAACTCCCGTTTACCGGAGGAACACTTTGTGTGCTACCAAACATCACAACATAACTGGGTGATTATAAAGGTGCTCTACAGGTGTCTCTGAAGGTACTTGTTGGGTTGGCGTATTTCAAGATTAGGATTTGTCACTCCGATTGTCGGAGAGGTATCTCTGGGCCCTCTCGGTAATGCACATCACTTAAAGCCTTCCAAGCATTGCAACTAATGAGTTAGTTGTAGGATGATGTATTACGGAACGAGTAAAGAGACTTGCCGGTAACGAGATTGAACTAGGTATTGAGATACCAACGATCGAATCTCGGGCAAGTAACATATCAATGACAAAGGGAACAACGTATGTTGTTATGCGGTCTGACCGATAAAAATCTTCGTACAATATGTGGGAGCCAATATGAGCATCCAGGTTCCGCTATTGGTTATTGACCGGAGACATGTCTCGGTCATGTCTACATAGTTCTCGAACCCGTAGGGTCCGCACGCTTAAAGTTTCGGTGACGATTATATTATGAGTTTATGTGATTTGATGTACCAAAGGTAGTTCAGAGTCCCGGATGAGATCGGGGACATGACGAGGAGTCTCGAAATGGTCGAGACGTAAAGATCGATATATTGGACGACAATATTCGGACATCGTAAAGGTTCCGAGTGATTCGGGTATTTTCGAGGGTACCGGGGAGTTAAGGGAATACGAGGAAGAAGTAATGGGCCTCATGGGCCAAGTTGTGGAAGAGAGGAGGCAGGGCACGCGGCCCCCCTAGCCCAAACCGAATTGGACTAGGGGGCCGGCCCCCCTTTCCTCCTTTTCCTCCTTCTTCTTCCTTCTCCTTCTCCTCCTTCCTTTCCTCCTCCTAGTAGGAGTAGGAAAGGGGAGTCCTACTCCTACTAGGAGGAGGACTCCTCCTCCTAGCGTGCCCATAGAGGGCCGGCCGGCCTCCCCCCTTGCTCCTTTATATACAGGGGTAGGGGGCACCTCTAGACACACAAGTTGATCAGTTGATCTCTCCCAGCCATGTGCAGTGCCCCCCTCCACCATATTCCACCTCGGTCATATTGTAGCGGTGCTTAGGCGAAGCCCTGCGTCGGTAGCAACATCATCGCCGTCACCACGCCGTCGTGCTGACAGAACTCTCCCGTGAAGCTCTGCTGGATCGGAGTTCGCGGGACGTCATCGAGCTGAACGTGTGCTGAACTCGGAGGTGCTGTGCGTTCGGTACTTGGATGGTTGGATCGTGAAGACCTATGACTACTTCCTCTACGTTGTGTCAACGCTTCCATTGCCGGTCTACGAGGGTACATAGACAACACTCTCCCTTCTCGTTGCTATGCTTCACCATGATCTTGCGTGTGCGCAGGAATTTTTTTGAAATTACTACGTTCCTCAACAGTGGCATCCGAGCCAGGTTTTATGCGTTGATGTTATATGCATGAGTAGAACACAAGTGAGTTGTGGGCGATATAAGTCATACTGCTTACCAGCATGTCATACTTTGGTTCGGCGGTATTGTTGGATGAAGCGGCCCGGACCGACATTACGCGTACACTTACGCGAGGCTGGTTCTACCGACGTGCTTTGCACACAGGTGGCTGGCGGGTGTCAGTTTCTCCAACTTTAGTTGAACTGAGTGTGGCTACGCCCGGTCCTTGCGAAGGTTAAAACAGCACCAACTTGACAAACTATCGTTGTGGTTTTGATGCGTAGGTAAGAACGGTTCTCGCTTAAGCCCGTAGCAGCCACGTAAAACTTGCAACAACAAAGTAGAGGACGTCTAACTTGTTTTTGCAGGGCATGTTGTGATGTGATATGGTCAAGACATGATGCTAAATTTTATTGTATGAGATGATCATGTTTTGTAACCAAGTTATCGGCAACTGGCAGGAGCCATATGGTTGTCGCTTTATTGTATGCAATGCAATTACGCTGTAATGCTTTACTTTATCACTAAGCGGTAGCGATAGTCGTGGAAGCATAAGATTGGCGAGACGACAACGATGCTACGATGGTGATCAAGGTGTCGCGCCGATGACGATGGTGATCATGATGGTGCTTTGGAGATGGAGATCACAAGCACAAGATGATGATGGCCATATCATATCACTTATATTGATTGCATGTGATGTTTATCTTTTATGCATCTTATCTTGCTTTGATTGACGGTAGCATTATAAGATGATCTCTCACTAAATGTCAATATAAAAGTGTTCTCCCTGAGTATGCACCGTTGCCAAAGTTCGTCGTGCCCAGACACCACGTGATGATCGGGTGTGATAAGCTCTACGTCCATCTACAACGGGTGCAAGCCAGTTTTGCACACACAGAATACTCAGGTTAAACTTGACGAGCCTAGCATATGCAGATATGGCCTCGGAACACTGAGACTGAAAGGTCGAGCGTGAATCATATAGTGGATATGATCAACATAGTGATGTTCACCATTGAAAACTACTCCATTTCACGTGATGATCGGTTATGGTTTAGTTGATTTGGATCACGTGATCACTTAGATGATTAGAGGGATGTCTATCTAAGTGGGAGTTCTTAAGTGATATGATTAATTGAAGTTTATTTTATCATGAACTTATTCCTGGTAGTATTAGCATATCTATGTTGTAGATCAATAGCTCGCGATGTTGCTCCCCGTTTAATTTTTATATGTTCCTAGAGAAAACTAAGTTGAAAAATGTTAGTAGCAATGATGCGGATTGGATCCGTGATCTGAGGATTATCCTCATTGCTGCACAGAAGAATTATATCCTTAATGCACCGCTAGGTGACAGACCTATTGCAGGAGCAGATGCAGACATCATGAACGTTTGGCTAGCTCAATATGATGACTACTTGATAGTTTAGTGCACCATGCTTAACAGCTTAGAATCGGGACTTCAAAAACATTTTGAACATCATGGATCATATGGATGTTCCAGGAGTTGAAGTTAATATTTCAAGCAAATACCCGAGTTGAGAGATATGAAGTCTCCAACAAGTTCTATAGCTAAAAGATGGAGGAGAATAGCTCAAGCAGTGAGCATGTGTTCAGATTGTCTGGGTACTACAATCGCTTGAATCAAGTGGGAGTTAATCTTCCAGATAAAATAGTGATTGACAGAATTCTCTAGTCACCATCACCAAGTTAGTAGAGCTTCGTGATGAACTATAGTATGCAAGGGATGATGAAAATGATTCCCGAGTTTTTCATGATGATGAAATCGATGAAGGTAGAAATCAAGAAAGAGCATCAAGTGTTGATGATTAACAAGACCACCAGTTTCAAGAAAAGGGCAAAGGGAAAGAAAGGGAACTTCAAGAAGAACGGCAAGCAAGTTGCTGCTCAAGTGAAGAAGCCCAAGTCTGGTCCTAAGCCTGAGACTAAGTGCTTCTACTGCAAAGGGATTGGTCACTGGAAGCGGAACTGCCCCAAGTATTTGGCGGATAAGAAGGATGGCAAAGTGAACAAAGGTATATTTGATATACAGATTATTGATGTGTATTTTACTAGTGTTCATAGCAACCCCTCGGAATTTGATACTGGTTCAGTTGCTAAGAGTAGTAACTCGAAACGGGAGTTGCAGAATGAACAGAGACTAGTTAAGGGTGAAGTGACGATGTGTGTTGGAAGTGGTTCCAAGATTGATATGATCATCATCGCACACTCCCTATACTTTCGGGATTAGTGTTGAACCTAAATAAGTGTTATTTGGTGTTTGCGTTGAGCATGAATATGATTTGATCATGTTTATTGCAATACGGTTATTCATTTAAGTAAGAGAATAAATTGGTGTTCTGTTTACATGAATAAAACCTTCTATGGTCATACACCCAATGAAAATGGTTTGTTGGATCTTGATTGTGGTGATACACATTCTCATAATACTGAAGCCAAAAGATGCAAAGTTAATAATGATAGTGCAACTTATTTGTGGCACTGCCGTTTAGGTCATATTGGTATAAAGCGCATGAAGAAAATCCATGCTGATGGGCTTTTTGGAATCACTTGATTATGAATCAGTTGATGCTTGCGAACCGTGCCTCATGGGCAAGATGACTAAGACTCCGTTCTCCGGAACAATGGAGCAAGCAACTGACTTATTGGAAATAATACATACTGATGTATGCATTCCGATGAATGTTGAGGCTCGCGGCAGGTATCGTTATTTTCTGACCTTCATAGATGATTTGAGCAGATATGGGTATATCTACTTGATGAAACATAAGTCTGAAACATTTGAAAAGTTCAAAAACTTCAGAGTGAAGTGGAAAATCATCGTGACAAGAAAATAAAGTTTCTACAATCTGATCGCAGAGACAAATATTTGAGTTACGAGTTTGGTCTTCAATTAAAACAATGTGGAATAGTTTCACAAAATCGTGCCACCTGGAACACCACAGCATAATGGTGTGTCTGAACGTCATAACCGTACTATTATTGGATATAGTGCAATATGTGATGTTTCTTACCGATTAACCACTATAGTTTTGAGGTTATGCATTAGAGACAGCTACATTCACGTTAAATAGGGCATCATCTAAATCCGTTGAGACGACACCTTATGAACTGTGGTTTGGCAAGAAACCTAAGTTGTCATTTCTTAAAGTTTGAGGTTGCAATGCTTATGTGAAAAAGTTTCAACCTGATAAGCTCAAACCCAAATCGGAGAAGTGCGTCTTCATAGGATACCCAAAAGAAAATGTTGGGTACACCTTCTATCACAGATCCGAAGGCAAGATATTCATTGCTGAGAATGGATCCTTTCTAGAGAAGGAGTTTCTCTCGAAAGAAGTGAGTGGGAGAAAAGTAGAACTTGATAAGGTAACTGTACCTGCTCCCTTATTGGAAAGTAGTTCATCACAATCTGTTCCTGTGAATACTACACCAATTAGTGACGAAGCTAATGAAGATGATCATGTAACTTCAGATCAAGTTACTACCGAACCTCGTAGGTAAACCAGAGTGAGATCCGCACCAGAGTGGTACGGTAATCCTGTTCTGGAGGTCATGTTACTTGACCATGACAAACCTACGAACTATGAGGAAGCGATGATGAGCCCAGATTCCGCGAAATAGCTTGAGGCCATGAAATCTGAGATGAGATCCATGTATAAGAACAAAGTATGGACTTTGATTGACTTGCCCAATGATCGACGAGCCATTGAGATTAAATGGATCTTCAAGAGGAAGATGGACGCTGATAGTAGTGTTACTATCTACAAAGCTAGAATTATCGCAAAAAGATTTTCGACAAGTTCAAGGTGTTGACTATGATGAGAGTTTCTCACTCGTATCTATGCTTAAGTCTGTCCGAATCATGTTAGCAATTGCCACATTTTATGAAATCTGACAAATAGATAAACAAAACTACATTCCTTAATGGACTTATTAAAGAAGAGTTGTATATGATGCAACAAGAAATTTTTGTCAATCCTAAAGGTGCTAACAAAATATGCAAGCTCCAGCGATCCATCTATGGACTGGTGCAAGCATCTCGGAGTTGGAATATACGCTTTGATAAGTTGATCAAAGCATATAGTTTTATACAGACTTGCGGCGAAGCCTGTATTTACAAGAAAGTGAGTGGGAGCACTACAACATTTCTGATAAGTATATGTGAATGACATATTGTTGATCGGAGATAATGTAGAATTATTCTGCAAAGCATAAAGGAATGTTTGAAAGGAGTTTTTCAAAGAAAGACCTCAGTGAAGTTGCTTACATATTGAGCATCAAGATCTATAGAGATAGATCAAGACGCTTGATAAGTTTTTCAATGAGTACATACCTTGACAAGATTTTGAAGTAGTTCAAAATGGAACAGTCAAAGAAGGAGTTCTTCCGTGTGTTACAAAGGTGTGAAGTTGAGTAAGACTCAAAACCCGACCACGGCAGAAGATAGAGAGAGAATGAAAGTCATTCTCTATGCCTCAGCCATAGGTTCTATAAAGTATGCCATGCTGTGTACCAGACCTATTGTATACCCTGCCCTGAGTTTGGCAAGGGAGTACAATAGTGATCTAGGAGTAGATCACTGGACATTGGTCAAAATTATCCTTAGTGGAATAAGGATATGTTTCTCGATTATGGAGGTGACAAAAGGTTCGTCGTAAAGGGTTACGTCGATGCAAATTTTGACACTGATCCAGATGACTCTAAATCTCAATCTGGATACATATTGAAAGTGGGAGCAATTAGCTAGAGTAGCTCCGTGCAGAGCATTGTTGACATAGAAATTTGCAAAATACTTACGGATTTGAATGTGGCAGACCTGTTGACTAAACTTCTCTCACAAGCAAAACATGATCACACCTTAGTACTCTTTGGGTGTTAATCACATAGCGATGTGAACTAGATTATTGACTCTAGTAAACCCTTTGGGTGTTGGTCACGTGTCAATGTGAACTATGGGTGTTAATCACATGGTGATGTGAACTATTGGTATTAAATCACATGGCGATGTGAACTAGATTATTGACTCTAGTGCAAGTGGGAGACTGAAGGAAATATGCCCTAGAGGCAATAATAAAGTTATTATTTATTTCCTTATATCATGATAAATGTTTATTATTCATGCTAGAATTGTATTAACCGGAAACATAATACATGTGTGAATACATAGACAAACAGAGTGTCACTAGTATGCCTCTACTTGACTAGCTCCTCGATCAAAGATGGTTATGTTTCCTAACCATAGACATGAGTTGTCATTTGATTAACGGGATCACATCATTAGGAGAATGATGTGATTGACTTGACCAATTCCATTAGCTTAGCACTTGATCGTTTAGTTTGTTGCTATTTCTTTCTTCATGACTTATACATGTTCCTATGACTATGAGATTATGCAACTCCCGTTTACTGGAGGAACACTTTGTGTGCTACCAAACATCACAACGTAACTGGGTGATTATAAAGGTGCTCTACAGGTGTCTCCGAAGGTACTTGTTGGGTTGGCATATTTCGAGATTAGGATTTGTCACTCCGATTGTCGGAGAGGTATCTCTGGGCCCTCTTGGTAACGCACATCACTTAAAGCCTTGCAAGCATTGCAACTAATGAGTTAGTTGCGGGATGATGTATTACGGAACGAGTAAAGAGACTTGCCGGTAACGAGATTGAACTAGGTATTGAGATACCAACGATCGAATCTCGGGCAAGTAACATACCGATGACAAAGGGAACAACGTATGTTGTTATGCAATCTGACCGATAAAAATCTTCGTAGAATATGTGAGAGCCAATATGAGCATCCAGGTTCCGCTATTGGTTATTGACCGGAGACATATCTCGGTCATGTCTACATAGTTCTCGAACCCGTAGGGTCCGCATGCTTAAAGTTTCGGTGACGATTGTATTATGAGTTTATGTGATTTGATGTACCGAAGGTAGTTCGGAGTCCCGGATGAGATCGGGGACATGACGAAGAGTCTCGAAATGGTCAAGACGTAAAGATCGATATATTGAACGACTATATTCGGACATCGGAAAGGTTCCGAGTGATTCGGGTATTTTCGGGGGTACCAGGGAGTTACGGGAATACGAGGAAGAAGTAATGGGCCTCATGGGCCAAGTGGTGGAAGAGAGGAGGCAGGGCACGCGGGCCCCCTAGCCCAAACCGAATTGGACTAGGGGCTGGCCCCCCTTTCCTCCTTTTCCTCATTCTCCTTCCTTCTCCTTCTCCTCCTTCCTTTCCTCCTCCTAGTAGGAGTAGGAAAGGGGAGTCCTACTCCTACTAGGAGGAGGACTCCTCCTCCTGGCGCGCCCATAGAGGGCCGGCCGGCCTCCCCCCTTGCTCCTTTATATACAGGGGTAGGGGGGCACCTCTAGACACACAAGTTGACCAGTTGATCTCTCCCAGCCGTGTGCGGTGCCCCCCTCCATCATATTCCACCTCGGTCATATTGTAGCGGTGCTTAGGCGAAGCCCTGCATCGGTAGCAACATCATCACCGTCACCACGCCGTCGTGCTGACAGAACTCTCCCGTGAAGCTCTGCTGGATCGGAGTTCGCGGGACGTCATCGAGCTGAACGTGTGCTGAACTCGGAGGTGCCGTGCGTTCGGTACTTGGATCGGTCGGATCGTGAAGACGTACGACTACTTCCTCTACGTTGTGTCAACGCTTCCATTGCCGGTCTATGAGGGTACGTAGACAACACTCTCCCTTCTCGTTGCTATGCATCACCATGATCTTGCGTGTGCGTAGGAATTTTTTGAAATTACTATGTTCCCCAACACGTGGCGGGTATCATTATTTTCTGACCTTCACACATTATTTAAGTAGATATGGGTATATTTACTTAATGAAACACAAGTCTAGAACATTTGAAAAGTTCAAAGAATTTCAGAGTGAAGTGGAGAATCATCTGATACGTCTCCAACGTATCTATAATTTTTTATTGTTACATACTATTATATTACCCGTTTTGGATGTTTATAGGCTTTATTATACACTTTTATATTATTTTTGGGACTAACCTATTAACTGGAGGCCCAGCCCAAATTGTTGTTTTCTTGCCTATTTCAGTGTTTCGAAGAAAAGGAATATCAAACGGCGTCCAAACAGAATGAAACCTTCGGGAGAGTTATTTTTGGAACGGAAGCAATCCAGGAGACTTGGAGTAGACGTCAAGGAAGCTTCAAGGAAGCCACGAGGCAGGGAGGCGCACCCCCACCCTCGTGGGCCCCTCGTGACTCCCCTGACCGACTTATTTCGCCTATATATGTCCATATACCCTAAAAACATCAGCGAGCAGAATAGATCGGGAGTTGAGCCGCCAGAAGTCTCTGTAGCCACCGAAAACCAATCTAGACCCGTTTCGGCACCCTGCCGGAGGGGGGAATCCCTCTCCGGTGGCCATCTTCATCATCCCGACGCTTTCCATGATGAGGAGGGAGTAATTCACCCTCGGGGCTGAGGGTATGTACCAGTAGCTATGTGTTTGATCTCTCTCTCTCGTGTTCTTGAGTCGGCACGATCTTGATTTATCGCGAGCTTTGCTATTATATTTGGATCTTATGATGTTTCTCCCCCTCTACTCTCTTGTGATGAATTGAGTTTTCCCTTTGAAGTTATCTTATCGGATTGAGTCTTTAAGGATTTGAGAACACTTGATGTATGTCTTGCATGTGCTTATCTGTGGTGATAATGGGATATCACGTGATCCACTTGATGTATGTTTTGGTGATCAACTTGCGACTTCCGTGACCTCGTGAACTTATGCATAGGGGTTGGCACACATTTTCGTCTTGACTCTCCGATAGAAACTTTGGGGCACTCGTTCTTTGTGTTGGTTGAATAGATGAATCTGAGATTGTGTGATGCATATCGTATAATCATACCCACGGATACTTGAGGTGACAATAGGGTTTTGGTTGATTTGCGTCTTAAGGTGTTATTTTATTACGAACTCTAGGGCTGTTTGTGACACTTATAGGAATAGCCCAACAGATTGATTGGAAGGAATAACTTTGAGGTGGTTTCGTACCCTACCATAATCTCTTCGTTCGTTCTCCGCTATTAGTGACTTTGGAGTGACTCTTTGTTGCATGTTGAGGGATAGTTTTATGATCCAATTATGTTAGTATTGTTGAGAGGACTTACACTAGCGAAAGTATGAACCCTAGACCTTGTTTCAACACATTGCTATACCGTTTACGCTCACTTTTATCACTTGCTACCTTGCTATTTTTATTATTTCAGATTACAAATACCTTTATCTACTATCCATATACCACTTGTATCACCATCTCTTCGCCGAACTAGTGCACCTATACAATTTACCATTGTATTGGGTGTGTTGGGGACACAAGAGACTCTTTGTTATTTGGTTGCAGGGTTGCTTGAGAGAGACCATCTTCATCCTACGCCTCCTACGGATTGATAAACCTTAGGTCATCCACTTGAGGGAAATTTGCTACTGTCCTAAAAATCTCTGCACTTGGAGGCCCAACAACGTCTACAAGAAGAAGGTCGTGTAGTAGACATCATCATCGTAACAAGAAAATAAAGTTTCTGTGATCTTATCGCAGAGGCGAATATCTAAGTTACAAGTTTGGCGTTCATTTAAAACAATGTGGAATAGTTTCACAACTCACGCCACATGGAACACCATAGCGTAATGGTGTGTCCAAACGTCGTAACCGTACTTTATTAGATATGGTGCGATCTATGTTGTCTCTCGGTAATGCACATCATAAGAAGCCTTGCAAGCAAAGTAACTAATGAGTTAGTTACAGGATGATGTATTACGGAACGACTAAAGAGACTTGCCGGTAACGAGATTGAACTAGGTATGTGGATACCAACGATCAAATCTCGGGCAAGTAACATATCGATGGACAAAGGGAATAATGTATGTTGTCATAACGGTTTGACCGATAAAGATCTTCGTAGAATATGTAGGAGCCAATATGAGCATCCAGGTTCCTCTGTTGGTTATTAACCTGAGAGGTGTCTCGGTCATGTCTACATAATTCTCGAACATGTAGGGTCCGCACGCTTAACGTTCGATGATGATTTAGTATTATATGAGTTATGTGATTTGGTGACCGAATGTTGTCTGGAGTCCCGGATGAGATCACGGACATGACGAGGAGTCTCTGAATGGTCGAGAGGTAAAGATTGATATATAGTACGATGGTATTCGGACACCGAAAGTGTTACAGAGGGTATCAGGTACTTATCGGGTCACCGGAAGGTGTTTCGCGTACCCCCGGCAATCTTATGGGCCATATGGGCCTTGTGAAGGAACACACCAGCCCACAAGGGGCTGGTGCGTCCTATAAGGCTATAGGAGGAGGAGAAGGAAAGGGGGAGGGCAAGGAAAGTGTGGATTAGGATTCCCACTTCCTTCCCTCACCCCCCCCCCCTCTTTCCTTCCCCTTCATGCATACATGGAAAGGGGGGCGCAGGGCAAGGCAAGGCCCCTAGGGGGCAGCGGCCAACCCTAGGGAGCCCCTGGATGACTCTCCTCCCCCCCCCCACCTATATATATGTGGGGAGGGGCGCCTCACAAGCACACACCATCAATTGTTAGCCGTGTGCGCCCCCCTTCCACAGTTTACACCCTCGGTCATATTCTCGCGGTGCTTAGGCGAAGCCCTTTGCGGATCACTTCACCATCACCGTCACCACGCCATCGTGTTGACGGAACTCATCTACTTCCTTGACACCTTGCTGGATCAAGAAGGCGAGGAACGTCATCTCGCTGAACGTGTGCAGAACTCGGATGTGTCGTACGTTCGGTGCTTGATCGGTCGAATCTAGAAGAAGTTCGACTACATCAACCGCGTTGTCAAACGGTTCCGCTTTCGAACTACGAGGGTATGTGGACACACTCTTCCCCTCTCGTTCCTATGCATCTCCTAGATAGATCTTGTGTGAGCGTAGGAAAATGTTGAAATTGCATGCTACGTTTCCCAACAGTGGCGGCTCAGGGCTGGTCGGCATGGCATCGGTGAAGCGATAACGACGGCGACAACGCGTATAGTGCATCAAGAGGTTCGGGGTGGTACGGCTACGACCTATGGCGGCCGCGGAATTGTCGACATGTCTCGGCGTCGGTTTTCATCGACCTCTACTCAAGATTTTGGAGCATGTGGGTGGTAGATGGAACCCAATGATGTTTGGCACTCTGCATTGTTCTGTGCTCGCACACATAAATTTGACCGCGTGGTGATATCAAGGCCAAGGGTGTGCATAGGAATGGCTACTCCTCGACATGAATGTCGTAGAACGGCTAGGATTTAATTTCCTGTTACTATGGTGTGTGGATGCCTTTCCATGTAGCTTCTTCTTCGGCAAAGGGTGGCAACAACACATGGTGTCTTTGGCTTGGTGCTTCTCTTCGAGTACTGTCTCTCAAGCTCTTAGAGTGAAAACTTTAGGTCTGACCTTGGATGGTTGCACCCAACAATAACGATATTTTCACATGTCATGACCTTGTTAAAGGTATTGCTTTGGAGTCAGCTCAGATGTGCTCTTCAAGGTGGAAACCCAGGATCCAGCATGCAATGGTTGGATCCCGCTACAGAAGCACTTAAGCATTGTTACTTTCTTAGAGGCGTAGTTTTCATAGAACCTTTCTCGCAGCTCGTGTTTTGTCAAGAACGGTGGATGACCAGTGCTAGTCTATTGCGAGTCGTTGATTGTGTCAGCTTTCTTTGTCTTTTTTAATGTAGTATTTTCATCATTTTATATTCTATGCATCCTTAATGTCTTGACTAGCTTTTGAATTGCCTCGTTACAAAGGTCAGATGTAATTGATATGACCTTAATATTAATATCTTATTCTCTTTATAAAAAATATTACTTCCTCCGCCAGTGTCAAAAACGTCTTATATTATGGGACGGAGGAGTAGCAAGTGGTTTCGGATCTTCCAAGTGCTGTTCCGTACAAATTTGCTAAAGAAATATCTCCCAGTGTACCACATCACCCAAACTTTCGAATGCGACACCGCAAGTGGTCGATCACGATCACGATCACCCCGGTCTGAAAAGAACATAAAACAGTGAGCTCCCTCCCATGGATCATCAACCACCCATCGCTGCAGGAACGCAAGATCTACCATTCCACCCTGACGCCTTAAAACAAAGATATGTAGTCTGTCGGCAAGGACTGCTTCCCTGGAATCGAGTCTCAATCGCCCGTCTCGCTTTCGATCGACAGGAAGGATAGATCAAACTCAGCCTGTTTCCTCGACGCGTGCCAGCCGCGCGAATCGGACACCGCGTCTCCTGGTGCCTGGCCGGCGGACCGCCCGCGGGATGTACACGGCGAGGGGAAACGTGGCGAGGGGTTAACGTCAAACAAAGCCCGTACGTGCTCGCACGGAGATGTAATCCTGACTGGACCGAGCGCTGATCCTGTACACGTACACAACAGCTCAGCTTTCGACAGATTCATGGTGTTGAAATTTAGCCAACCGCCAGAGAAAAATAATCGTGCACCCCTGACGGTGGTGAAGCAATTAGTCAGCTAGTTGAAAATTTCGCCAACAGCTCAGCTTCGTTGCACCCGCAAAAAAAAAAAAAAACTCAGCTTCGTTGCAACACTACCACGTAGAGTACTCCTCTAGCTGCGCTAAACTTGTCAAAGAGTCGGCAAAAGTTTAAGATGTCGTTTCCTTTGGGCTTTGGCTATATATGCATTGCTTGATACTCTCCTAGCTCATAGTACGTCTCCACCGCGAGAAAAGAAAGTTCGTAGTACGTTGGTATCCAAGAAGAAACAAAGTAGAGTTCAAAACATAGCCACCACAAAATAAGATGACTTGCCGGCAGGACAAAGTGGGAGATCCAATCCAAGTTGTAAGAACACTAGATATCTGAACTAAAATATAAGAACACAAGATACAATGCGGACTGCTGACTCCTGTAGGTTTGAGGACCTATGAAATCCCAAGCGTTGGTTCGGCTGAAGAAAGAGGCTCTCCATCTGTCTGCAACCGCGACACTTGTCAAGCTGACGTGGCTAAAGCACTTCCATCAAGATTGCAGTCGCAAAAACGCGCCAAACGATATAGGTTCATCCACTGTGTAACCTATTTTATTATCCAGTTAACCTGAACCATCATTATTCTAGATGGACAGGCCTACGCCGCTGGTTTAAGTTAAGATATCGTTGCATTTGGCATCCGCAACAAACTTGCCGCATGACACAACGGAGAACCGGCCAAGAGGCTACATAGAGCACCAATATATGGCCTCGGATTCGACACAACCCTTTACACTCCTTTCCGTTTTCGGCATGACTTCAGATCAGCAGAGGACTAACTGCGTTGGATACGATGCTGACTGGCGACTCCTTAGATTTTAGGGCCTACCACAATCTAACTGTTCTTTGCGTCATGTTGAAGATATAGGAGTACTCTTCAAAGTTCAAACTGTCCGCTGGATTACACTCCACTTTCAAAAGAAAAAAGTGGAAGCAGAAAGCAACAAAGCACAGCTTTGGGAAACACCAGCACCTTGGAACTTCTTTTCTTCGCTTCTTGACTTGCTCGTTGCTTTGCTTATGCCCCAGTGACAAAGAATCTAGTTGTTTATGATCAAGATGGACGAGTTGATATTTGGAACATGACAAGAATCCCTAAAGTAGGAGTGTAACGCAAACTGAAATCTATATTGGCTGAAAAACGGATGTGATGGTAGTTGTATCTAATAATAAATTGTACCTAAGCATTCAACAGTTAGGAAAAGCCAATAAGCATGAATTGGCCGAAGCGGTTATGATCACTGCAGGTGACCAAAATTAGCCACCTGACAACACAGGGTACCGACATGGAGCTCGGTACTGAAAAACTTCTGGGGCATTGGGGTTACCAGCCCGTTGATTCATTTTTTACGCTGAAGTATGCCCCATGATAGATGGACTGCTAACTAAACTACCGCACGCCCCGAAAGACCAAAAACAGCTGAATCCACGTGCATAAGTATTTAGGACAACATCCACACTGGGACTACACACACACTGAAAGAAGTAATACTACTGCTGCTGCTATTCGCTGAAGCTATGTGCAATACAAGAGCATTTCATTTGCCTATAATTAACTTCTCAATAAACTCCAGATTATAACTCAGCTACTACTTCCCCGCAAAAAAAAAAAAATAACCCAGCTACTACTCATCAAGTCTTCAAACGATAAAAGATATCATCTGTGTTTATATGACCTTGATGGTACAACCCCATATAGCCGAGGGCATTTGATACTACATCGCAGACAGCAAGATCCAAAGTCCATTTGAATTTCAGTGCCTCTATGTT
>NC_041384.1:125829670-125873150 GCF_002162155.2 Triticum dicoccoides | reverse complement strand
TTTTTTCGAGAAAACGCAAATGGCCTTTGCGTTTCATTGCATTGGAAAGAGAGGGTATTTACATCCTCCTAGGAGGCGGTTTGTACACACAGACAACAGAGGCTCAGTGCACGTCCCAGGATGATGGCAAAACGACCCTGAGCCCTTGAGCTCCAGCCTTTGCCCAACATCTGGTCTCGTCTTTGATCCTGTCTACAAGCTCGTTCAGCGATGGGGACACATGGTCGAAAACACACGCATTTCTATGCTTCCAGATCATCCACGGTACCAAAAGTGCCACAGATTTGAGCGCCTTGCGGAGCGCTGGTGGTGTGCGTTCCTTTGCGCGCAGCCACCAATCCATGAGCGAGCCGTCGTGCTCGGGCGCCGGCGCCGGCAAGCGCAGCCAAGATAAGACCTCCTGCCATGTCTGTTTAGTGAATGGGCATGTGAGCATCAGATGCCCGATCGTCTCCGGTTCCTGATCGCACAGAAGGCACCGCGGGTGATGTTGCAGGCCATGGCGTGCGAGTCTCTCCGCGGTCCAACAGCGATCTTGACATGCCAGCCAGTGGAAGAATTTCACCTTGGGCGGTGCCCAGCTCCTCCAAATGAGCTTCCAGGAGTGGCAGCCCGTCGCGCCCTGGAAAGTTGCCCAGTAGCAAGACTGGGCGGTGTAGACGCCGCTGGCTGTCCAGCTCCAGAGCAGCCTGTCCGGCTCATTGGACAGCTCGACATGTTGCACTAAGTGCCAGAGCTGAAGGTACTGTCCGATCTCTGGGAGGCCTAGCAGGCCATGGATGTCACGTGCCCAACTATTGCCGGCCAGGGCCTCCGCCACCGTTCTGGATTTTTGACGTTGCTTGGGGATGCACTTGAGGAGTCTAGGCGCAAGCTCGCGGACGGATTGGCCACCAAGCCAGCGATCCTCCCAGAACAGGGCTGTCCTGCCATCTCCAATTGCCATAGTCGTGGAGGCGTAAAAGAGCGCACGCTCCTCCGTCGTAAATTGCGTGTCCAGCCCCTGCCAGGCTCGAGTAGTGTCCGTGCGCGTGAGCCATAGCCAGCGCAGCCGAAGTGATAGCCCCGTGCGCTCGAGGTCCCGGATGCCAAGGCCGCCATATTCAAGTGGCCGGCAAACCTTACGCCAGTTGACGTGGCAATGTCCACCGTGGGCATCCGCGCGGCCGGCCCAAAGAAACCCGCGCTGAATCTTCTCTAATTGCTTCAGGGTTTTCTTTGGGGGCGCAAGCGCTAGCAGTTGATGGATCGGTATTGCATTAAGCACCGATTTGACGAGCGCTAGCCGTCCCGCTTTGTTCATCAGCCAAGCTTTCCAGGAAGGCAGCCGGCCCGCCACCGCGTCGACGAGGGGTTGCAGCTGCGCTGCGGATGGGCGGCGAGTGGAGAGCGGGATGCCCAGGTAGGTAACCGGCAAGGCCACGACAGGGCACCCGAGTGGCTCCAGCAGCCCCACTTCGTAGTCGCCGGCGTGAAGGATCGTGGCCGAGCTCTTGGCGTAGTTCACGCGGAGCCCAGAAGCCGTACCGAACACGTCCAGGATGCCTTTGACAGCGGCGATCTCCTCAGTAGTGGCATGGCAGAACATCATCACATCATCGGCGTAAAGAGAGATCGCCGGGATGGCTCGTCGGGGATGCAGCTGCTGAAGGATGCCGGTCTGTAGGGCGTGTCGCATCAGTCTCCCAAGGGTGTCCACCGCCAGCACGAAGAGTTGTGGTGAGGTGGAGTCACCTTGTCGTAGGCCGCGCCGGTGCCAGATTGGCGGACCGGGAACTCCATTGATCATGACCCGCGTGCTTGCCGAGGAGAGCAGAATGGCCATCCACTCCCGGAATCGGTCCCCAAATCCATACTTGCGCAGCACCTCAAAGAGGAAGGGCCACGAGATGGAGTCGAAGGCACGTGTGAGGTCGAGCTTGAGCAAACAAAGATAATATTCAAATGAGACTTACTTTCTTTGCCCACCAAATGTGCCCCAATTGATTTTCTTCAAAGTAGTTCATACTATTTGATAAGAACAAGTCATACTGATTGGTATACTGGCCCAAATGGACTGATGGAAATAGTGAGACCCCAGCCGACCTTAGTACTCTTACCATAAATGCAACATTGCACCGTCTGCAATCAACATAACATGACTTAAAAACATTGTTACAATGGACAAATGGAAGGAAAACACAATTGGGTAAGAAATTACCACGGTTAAGTTAATGCGGAGCTGGATTGGGTGTTCGGAACTGGTAAAAATGCGGTGCAGCTTCAGTAAGCCATGATGGTTCAATGGCAATTACATTACGCATATAGTGCTTGTCAGTTGAAACAAGAGACTGGTAGACGACCCACTTTGGATTAACCCTAAAATGTCAGGGCAATGTCATGAAGTCCACGAGGTGCATTGTTCCCAAAGAAGTGCATAAGGAGCTATACCACAGAGACACCCAAATAAATGTCATATAGTAAAAAATTGCTAAACTTACCTAAAGAGCACGGAAGATGGATGAATGTAAACTTCTTGTGACGTCCTAATTGTTTTATACATTCCATTCTGGCCATATTCCTGTGTAGCAGAGAAAGTCAGTAGGGACAACGGCAACTTACATGCCAATTGCATATGCAGCTGATAGCTGCACTTATTGAGGATAAATTAAAGAAATTGTGCAAGGGCACGTCACATCAACCACAAAAAAAAATTAGAGATGTATGATAAGATGAAACGAAGCTCTGGTTACGTGCTACATCCTAGAGATATATGATAACATGACATTTGCTCAATAATGTAATATGTGAGTAAATACCTCCAGATGACATGAATTAGCAAACGAACCAGCAATAATGGCCTTTCTAACTGCCTGCAGAATATTGAGATAACACTGCAGTTAGCATAAGTGCATGAAAGGTTCAACAACCTGTGGACATTATAACCGCAGCTCGTAAAGAAATGATTAAGGCAGGAAGTTCTAAGCATTTTCACCAGTACGTAGAACGAGTTGTAAAATAATTCTATAAGAGCAAGATACTGAAAACCACTAGTACAAACAATTAGTAGAAAATAGTCGTTAGACTATCTGAGTGGTAAATGTTGATACCTAACAGTCCAAAACTCCAAATTGTGCATTGTATGCATATTCTCCACAAATGAGGAGAAACAATGCCGGATTGGAATGTCATTGAGTTCTATGCGAATAAAGCTGGATATAGTCATTCCATTTCATAATAGCATATAATTTCCAAAAATGCATACAAATAATAACACAATCTGAAAAGCAAATGCATTTTCATTCAGTTATGGATATTACTGAAATGACCAACTTAATTAACAGGCAGCGGCCAAAATAATGTTCTTTTTTAAAGGATGTACGGATCATGGGGATAAGAGTTACTATTTAAGATTATTATTTTGCAGGACGGCATTATAGAAAACACTTGAAGTAGCCCTGGTACACACACAGAGCTTGGGTATAAGTTATCATAGACAAAATAATTGAAACTGAAAAGATCCTTGCGTCTTCGATGGGGCGAACCCAAACTGCCATTCACTTGCGGAGGACATATTGCTCGACCTTCTCCACCAGTTCAGACTTTTGGTTCTAATAGTTGGTGCATGAGACTTACTCCCTCCGTCCCATAATGTAAGACGTTTTTTGACACTTAGCAGAGCCAGGAGGTCTTGGCTTGGGTTCAAGTCTCACCTTTCGCAATTCAATAGAAGAATTGCTTGGGTTTACTGGATGGTGCATGAAACATAATATTTCGAAGCTGAGCAATGTAAGCTGGCCAGCACCAACTCCTTGAGGAGGCTACCGCTGCATTATAGGCCTCCGGACGTGATGGGCATGCCGTAGTGCTACGCTGTTGCTCCTTTTTGCCTTCCTGCTTTTGTAGCTTAGCGTACGTGGGTTTTGTTTTAATAGCCCAGGCTTTTGTTTCGGTGATTTTATTTGCCTTTTGTTTTCCATTTGGCCCTGTAAGTTCTTGTGCCTTCTGTGTGCTTCTCCAACTACAAAATGTTCGATGTGCGAGAAAAAAGCTGGAAAGATCCTACCTGCATATCTCTGTCGCAGGATTTCAGCTGTATGCCAAACCTCTTCACTACCCTGACAAGCTGTGCCCTGATTTCAATGACCTTCTTCTGCAGCAAAGAGCACAAAATGTTGTTCAAAATGGATGTGTGCAACAAGAATAGCATAGCTTTGGATATGCGCATATTCTTAATTAAAAAGAATGATGTCTTTAAACAACAAAAACAGACCAGTGCTTGGTGATTCAAAAAGTTCTTGTAACACCACTGACTAGATTTTCCAGACTGGTGAAATCCTTTGTAGATATTCAGGAATGTTACATGATCACCCTGGGTTACAACATAAAATACAAGACTCAAGACCATTGGCAAAGATGAAAAGGCAACCAAGAGCAAATATAATTAGGGCATCTCCAATAGTTGAATGATATATGTAGGTAAATTTTGCCACATAGGATATGTGATGATGTGGAATCGAAGGAGAGAGCAAACTTGTATGAACTTGAATCAACAACACTTGCACAAGCTCCAAGGTGAAAAGAGAGCAAACTTATTCATTATCTCCTTTTCTATTTAACGAATTAGATGCACTCTATTCAAATAGTTGTCTGATAACTTGTTGGTTGATGACATGGACAATTTTACCAACAATTTCGCACACAAGCTATTGGAGAACATACCTCTGAGTTCTGGCAGTTTGCACATGCATGTGCAGAACACAGAGAAGTAGGCTCCTAAATAGGGACGATGCTGGTCGTATGCGTTTTCACGATAAAAGTTCTTAAGTTTTGTTCCATAACACTAATCATGAGCTGCCCAAAATCATTTTTTCTAGAACTAGTCAGTATCACTAGTGCTAGCTTACTGCTTGTAAGCCCATAATGATCAATGATGAGAGTGTTTAAGCAGAATAACCATTAAGGATTTTGCTGAAATCTGAAAACGAGAGCAGTTGTTTAGTCTTTTGTCTATTTTAGGAACTTGATCATGAGTTAACTGAAATGAAAACAAGGATTATACTTAATAACATGATATTCCTCTACTGTGGTATATGGGTATCACATTTTGCAGCTGGCAACGCTAAGCACCAAAATGAGTGTCAATATTAATGGTTGAGTAGAGAACTGGGTGTCAACCCGTTTGCTAGATACGCGTGCGCGGCTGCACACCCAGCCCACCACCCACGTTTGAGCCATGTGCTCTACAGGGGAGTGCCTCACGATTGTCTTTCGTTAATAAAAAAAACAATGTCTACTCCCTGTTGGTCTAGTTTTCAAATATTAATAGCTAAAATTTCTGTAAAAAAAAAGCAGCAAAGTAACATCAGGGTTCCCGTGTAACCAAAGATATGAGGCAGCAAGTTGATCCTGCAAACCTCAGCAGCGGCAAACCGAAGTTTGGCCTCATCAAATTCCTTCTTCACTCCCCGCATAGAGACCCACACAGACTGTAAATTGGTGGTTATCAGAACAATCCAAAGATTAAAATAGCACACAAAAAATGAAAGGCATATCAGACAAAAATCCTAACCTGAACAGATAGAAATGCTGCTATCGTCAATATCTCATCAGAGCATCCAAAATCATTTGCTGACAAGATCATTTTTGAGATCATGGGGTCCTGCAGAAAATCAAGCAATATTGTTAGAAGAGAGCATTATTCACCAAAATGTAAGTAAACCAGATGTACATAAAAGACAGTACAAGTATAAATGTATAATTGAGTAGGCTTGCACAAGTATGGAAAGATATAAAATCCTGTAAGTAAATGGTCGACATAGCAGCATAATTTCATGTGCTATCAGAAAGTCATTGAGCACAGTCAGGAGAGTAAAACTGTATGCCTGATGGTTAAGTCGATAATTAAAGCATCATAAGAGCATAGAAACCCATCAAACAAGCAATCCATTTGTATTCACCTACTGTGGTCTGATTATGCAGTGAAAGTGCAATCAATAAGCAAGAATTGCAATGGTCACTCGGTCTGCTCTTTGTACTTCCTGACACCACAGAAACAATTATTTGAACAGCCTAAGACATTTTCTTAGTAATAGCTTTTTTGGGCTCTATAGTTGAAAGCCAGCAAGCGCTCATGGGTTTACCTTATAAGTAGGACTCTATTCAACTCTGACCTCTACTCTTTTTGTTTGCTGTAGATGTAGATAAGTAGATTATCATCCTTTTCCTATGATGCTCCACAATATACTACTTGCAGCATCGCTTATGGCTTGGTTGAATTGGTCCAGTCTTCAGGACTCTATGTTAGATCTAGGTAAGGAAGGAGTATTAGCTTCAATTGAAACTCAACCCTGATGATGGATTAGATGCAGATTGTATTGGCTTCTAGATCTACCTGTTAGGGTCGCCAACTGAGTTCCATGGTAATTTTTTAAAAACAATTTGCAAATGTTCCCGCAGTAAAAATTTATTTACAACAATTTATATGCAGATGTTCCCGCCGAAAAGCACAGGGAATCATCTAGTTTACATTGTTTTTAAGGTGGCCCTAAGGCAGCAGGGCGCCTTCCGGCGGCAAGGCGTCGAGCTCTTTGGCAGCTTCGAAAGGCGTCCGCCTTGGAGCTTTGAGGCATCTGGAGTGTCGCTTAGGCGCGCAAGGCACCGCATTGGGCCAAATCAGATGCCATAGTCAGAGTAGGCAGCAGGTAACTGAGCTCTCAAACTCGTGCGGGAAACTGGAGGGAAAGAGAGAACAGAGGCAAAATTACATGCGCAACTAAGGTGGGAAGGAGGGGGGGAGGGAATAAGACCAGTCCACACCAAAAGCTTGCGGAGAAAGAGTTTTCTCCTCTCTGGCGGCGACGGCCACTGCAGAGTGAAGAACCTCCGTTCGCAGCTTCAATCTGCGCCGCCAGCTTCTTCCACTCCAGTCTCAGCTGCTCCTAATCTGGTGCAGCCCTCTCCCAGCAGCGCGGCAAGATATGGATCCCATCTTATCTTCTTTCCCCCTCGTCTCACTTCTCACCGCCCTCCTCTGCTCTCCTCTCTAGGCAGCGGCCGGCGGCCAGATCCACCAGCTTCTTCTCCTGTCATTGATCCCCATCTGGCCCCTCCCCCCTCCTCTATCTTCTTCTCCCCGCCCTCCCTTGCTTCCATCCCCACCCGATGCTCTGTTTCTATATGTGCCTGGCTGATTGGCTGCCCTTTTTCTCCTCCACCTCTGCTTCTTCTAATCCGCATCTGTTTCTTCTCCTCCGCGTCTGCTTATGCTGCTTCTCCTCCGCATCTGGCTGAAGTTCAAGGGCGCCGTTCTAGAAGATGATTTGAGGCCTATGATTTGTTACATCTCCTAATTGGCTGCCATACATTATTATATATTTATGAGTGTAAAGTGGCACCTCACCTTACGCTCTTAAAAGCACCCCTCACCCCCACCCCACCCCCCATTTAGTACTTTATGATGTTCGTAAATTGTTCTCTTGCTCGCATCTAGGATAAACACATAAAAAAAGGGGCAGCCCGGTGCATGTAGCTCCCGCTTACGCAGGGTCCAGGGAAGGATCCGACCACTTTGGATAAACACATCAGGAAGAAAAACGTAATACAAGTTAGAACATCACACAATTACAGCCAAGGGGCATTACTGACTTTTTATCAGACAATTCAGAAAGTAAGGCAAGGGGGATAGGAGCCGAAAAGAACTGGACTAAAGTTTCTCTAGAACTTTTTTCGACCGCTGTTTCTGTGGGGTAACTCTGGTGAAGCTGCAGCTGAAAAGAACTAGCCACTGAAGCCCTTCGCCTGAGCGACTGTAGTCGTGGTGGGGCGACCTGCGTCTGGGGCGGTCCCCTACATCTTGGGCAACGAGGTGAGCTCGGATCCTAGATCCATACGTTGACGCAAACATGTGAACCACTCCATTGGCATCGCGTCGAAAACCCACTTGCCAGATGCTGAGTTGACTGGCAGTGTCGATAGGAAGCGCTGGCTGGTGAGGTTTGGACCTGGTGGCTTCAAAAGGACAGAGGTGACAGGTATCAGCACTGATAGCCTTAAGGATGCGGCGACAGAGCAGATGGTCAGATGGAATCATGGGGGTGGGGCTGCTTGGAGGACAATGGGGAAGCAAGGGACCACAGAAAGACTTCAGCTGCTTTGAAGTTTGTTTCATCGTTGAGATCGACATGGAGCTGTTATTATACGATGAATCTATGGGCCTAAAATCAAGTAACAGGAGTGTGACATTCTGGCTTAAAAGGAATGATAGACTACTCATATCAACAAGGTGCGCCTTCTTTTCCAGAGCTCAGCTCCAAACAACCTCTAAGTTAAGCGTGCTTGGCCTGGGGTAATTTGAGGATGAGTGACCAACCGGGAAGTTGTTCCCGGGTGCGCATGAGTGAGGACAAAGTGCGCAGGAAAGATCACTTTTGGTCTATTGGGACAGTCTAGATCCCAGGTGGTAGCCAGGCTTAACGAGGGGTTTGAAAAATAGTGTGGGATGTTGCACCATGTGGGGCAGAAAAAACGTGGGATTGTTTTTTTTTTTTGACACCTGAAACAGTAGGAGTGTGTAATTAAATTAATGAATGAGTGAATTTACATATGATTTTGTACATGCCAGCCCCTTTGGGGATGGGGGGGAGGAGAAGATCAAAGAGTAGCTATAAAGGAAGTGAGAAATGAGGTGTGTTTTTCTCCAACCCTATGAGTTAGGAGAGAGAGGTCCTCTTTTAGCCTTGATATCCAGGATGTTTTCGTGGGTGTTATTCTTCTGAAAACCTTATTATTTCGTTCCTTCCAGATGCTCCATGTAGCTTGTAGGAATATTGCCATGAACATTGGCTTATTCCATGCATCCTTGGCTGTGCTTATCCAATCCAATCGTGAACCTTGAGCGCTCCAACTTATGGCAATATCAGACCAGCAGTCTTTGCTGAAGGCACAACCGAAGAACAGATGTTCAAGCGTTTCTTCCACGTTGGAATCGCAGAGGGGGCAAGTATAGTCATTGCCAGTGTTGAAATGTCTTCGCTTCAGCATGTTTCTGGTGTTGAGTCTGTCGGACAGGAGAAGCCACCCAAAGACCTTTATTTTCATTGTAACCTTAGACTTACAAAGCCAGGTATAAGCTTGATGGGCTCGGACCTCCCTGAAGTAAAAGTTAAAATATTTGTTGGCCGAGAACGTCTGGGTCGTCCAAGTGCAGATCCAGCTATCATTCCCCGAGAGGCTATCATTCAGTTGGATATCACGTACGATACTCTGAAGATCTCTAGTCTCTGCATGCGCCTGAACCGAGAGCGGCAGATGAAACGTTTCGTGTAAAGTCGTGGCGCCCAAGAAATCTCTAACGGAAATATCCTCCTGTGAGGCGAAAGAGAAAGCCCGTGGATGTGTCTCTGCCAGTATACCATCCGTCCAATGATCTTTCCAAAAGAGTATGTCCTTCCCCGTGTGGACTTGGGCTTTGGTAATCCCTCGGTAGATGGGCATTAGTCTCATGACATCCCGCCACCAAAAGGATCCGCACGGGTCAGCTGCATGGGGGATCTTGTTGCTATAATACGTGTTCCATATGAGATCCACCCAAGGCAAGTCCCATCTGTTCGGGAAGCCCATGCTGCTTGCAACCTTTGCTGCCTCGCTTCTGCGATCTCGGACCATAGCCCGCTGTTTCTGGACTGTGCCCCGGTCCCGGCTGCCCTTCGGCGTTTTCATTTCGAGGACTTGTGGTTGCGCATGGACGGCTTCCACGCGACGGTGGACACGGCTTGGAGGTCTGTGCATGACGTTGACCCCTTTCGCCGGCTGATGCTTCGCTTGCAGGCTACAGCACGCAAGTTGACAAGCTGGAGCTCACGATCGATTGGTAACATTAAACATAAGATGGCAATCTCGCGTGAACTCATTTCGCGCTTTGACAAAGCTCGGGAAGACCGGCAGTTGACGCCACATGAGGACTGGCTACGCAAACAGCTCAAGATCGGCTATCTTGGCCTCGCGTCCATGGAGCGCACATTTGCCCGGCAGCGCGCACGGATAGCCACTCTGAAAGATGGTGATGCCAGTACAGCCTTCTTCCACCGGCAATGTTCCTTCAGGCGGCAGAAGAATAGGATTTTCAGCCTGACCGTGAACGGCCAGGTGGTCACCGATCATGAGCACATGGCAGAAGAGGCATTCACACATTATGATGCACTGCTGGGCACCGCAGTTGACCGTGAATGCACGCTGGACCTATCAGAGCTGATCACGCCATCTGACCTGGCAGACCTTGATGCTCCCTTTAGCGCTGCAGAGATCTGGGAGGCGATCAAGCGGCTTCTGGCGCGCAAGGCACCCGGACCGGACGGGTTCACTGCCGAGTTCGTGCGAGCCTGCTGGACCACGGTACGCCAAGACTTTGTGGATGTCTTCCAGCAGCTCTATGAGATGAGGGGCCGCGGCTTCAGCAAACTCAACCAAGCGCTGATCACCATGCTGCCGAAGCGCGCGGACGCGACCACACTGAATGACTACCGGCCTATAAGTCTTATTCACCTAGTGGCAAAGATCTTCACCAAAGTGTTGTCCCTACGACTTGCCCCGAAGCTGGACAGCCTTGTGAGTCGGAGCCAAAAGGAGGATTGTATCAAAACTCCATCTTTTCAATGCAATGAAATGCAAAAGCCCTTTGCATTTTCTCGAAAAAAAGTCCCATCTGTTATAGAATTTGTGAAGGTATTTTAACAGGAGTGCATCGCTTTGTACTTTGAGGTTAATGACTCCGAGGCCGCCCGAAACCTTGGGTTGGCAGACCATGTCCCAAGCCGCCAGAGAGTTACAAGAATCACCATTCTCCGTTTTTTTGGTCCATAAGCATTTGCGTCTGATTTTATCCAGAAGTTCAATAATGCTCGCTGGCAACTTGAGAGTACAAAGAGCGAAGATGATTAGGGAGGTGATGACCGAGTTGAGAAGGGACAATTTTCCCCCATAGGAGATCATGTTGAGGGTAGCCGAAAGCCTGCGTTCCACCCGACAGACAAGGGGGAAAAGATCTAGCATAGTTGGCTTGGTTGTCCCCATAGGCAAACCGAGGTATGTGAAGGGCATTTTGCCCACCACACACCCGAAGATGGTTGCAATGTAGTTGTACGTGTCTTCATGACAGTTAATTGGTATCAAAGTTGACTTGTGGAAGTTTATTTTGAGGCCAATAGATGTTGCATAGTCCGAGAGAATGTCTTTAATGATCATTGCTTGCGTTGTGCATGCTGGCATGGCTAGGTGAAAGCCCACATGTCTCATTTGTGAGGAGGAGAGAAGGCGTGGATGAACAATCACCAACTTCTCTTTAATATTAAAGACACTTAAATTACTATTTGAACCTAGCAGATGGCAAGGCAAAAATATATCAGTGATATTTGTGTGTGTGTGTGTGTGTGTACATATATATATATCATGCATATCTTTTTTTCCTATTGGAATTATTGTTTCACTCAGGTCACACTGACATTAATTATGTTAGTCCTATTTAAATTTGAGTATCTTTCAAGATATGAGTATATGGCATAAATAATTCATTCAACCATGATTACTCTATCATGCTATAGTAGACTGAGATACTTGCTACATGACTTTCTTAAACCACTAGTCCAAATTCCATAGCCACTCAGTTACCGTCAAATGGGTTGTAACCATTTTTCTCGGTGGGAGCTGGCATGTCACTGGTCGGAATTTCAACTTTTCACGCAATATTTTCATGCTTGTGCAATTCTTTGCCATAAGTATCACATTAAATTCTAATATTTAGAGATAAACTGCTAAAATACTGAGGCTGGCTAGCGAATTTTCCTAACTCACACGCCCCAAACTCAGGAACAAATTGATTTAACTCGGCTGTCATGACAGGACTGCCTCATTAGTCACTACTACAGCAAGATGTACTCCTGATACTAGTTCAATTAGCCAACTGTAAAATGTTCTTGAAGAAACAAGAATAAGTACACTATCAGAAAGAGAAAAGGAGTAGTAAGATACACATACCAGAGGCATCTCAGCAACTTGGAAACCAATGGGAACTGTTAGTTTGGCATCTTCATCAAGGATTCCTAGTGAAAATAGAATTTCGAGAGCCCGAATCATTGCTTCTGGTGATGGAGAAGCTGGCCAATCAAACCCCAAGATGTTGTCTATGCCTAGCGCTTTCAACTGTCATCACAGAACATAACAAGTGATGTGTTATGTAATACTCGTAAATTTTATATTATGTGCAAAAACCTCAAGAAGATTTCACATCATATATGTCAGGAAATTAGATCAATAATATTCAGTTTAAAGGACATGTTTTGGTGCATACTTTTCAAAGAAACGTAGAGAGTATCTTCTATGAATTAATCCCTCCGTTCCTAAATATAAGTCTTTTTAAAGATTTCAATACGAACTAAATACGGATGTATGTAGACATATTTTAGAGTGTAGATTCACTCATTGCTCCGTATGTAATCCATATTGGAATCTCTAAAAAGACTTATATTTAGGAACGGAGGGAGTACATTTTTGTGGGCAGCTGGGGCATTTTCCAGGTTTCATGACTAAGCAAGTCAAGTGCATAAGTGAATCGTGCTGCATTGTCAAACTATTATGCATGATGCAGGAAATTGACACATTATTTAAAGTGAAATGCCAGAGGATTGTCAAAGTTAACAATAAATGCATAATATATACTCCCTCTGTAAACTTTTATAAGATCTTTTAGATAACTAAAGTAGTGATCTACACGATCGTATAACAGTTTACAGAGGGAGTATCTATCATGATTTTAATCACCATTGATTTAGAGATGTGAAGACAAGCTCTAACAGTCTAGCTGGTTAATGTGCTGATGAACACGGGAGATACTAATATATAATTAGTTTAGTAATATTGTTTTAGAGTCTTCATCTTCAATGTGCTAATTCTCTAGTAGTAACAATTAAGTCTTCACAATGACTGGTACCTTACTTTGTAAACTGCCAATTGGCATATCTAAATTTCAATACAAAGTAAAAACAATTCATATTAGTCGGCAACAAACAATATGTCATGCATATGTGTCTTCTGATATAAAATGGTTGATCTGCATATAAGGCCACAAACTGCGAAAAATGATTTTCGATTCCAGGCTCTAGTGAGTCTGTTTTTCCAAAAAAAAAAGAAGGAAAAATATCCAAGTGTAAAATAATTTGACATGTACATATAGATGTGATCTATGTACCTATAATTTCTCATGTAATACGCGTTGTTATGCATGTGTACACAAGAACAACATATACATGGATTTGAAAAGGACCCTCCTAACTGGCGAACGTTCGCCAGGGGAAGTGGCACATGCAAACGATTCGATGGCATTTTTAGTTGTGATGAAGTGGGGATAGGTGGCATTTTGTTCAGAAGACATGGCAGTTTCTCCCCGAGAAGGCAATTTTCGTTTAAAAACTGTCGTCTTTTGATCTCGTTTTACAACTAAAAGCTGCCAGCAAAGATGTTTCGCTTGCCGCCCCCCTTACAGAGAACATTCGCCAGGTACAATTACCATTTGAAATTAGCAAACAGTACACACATTGTTTGTTACTATAAATCCACGAATGTCTTTTTTGTGTAGCTCACATGGTAAAGTATTTTCTAATGGAATTTTACACATATGTAGAATACATCTATATACATATGAAATGGTTTTCACAATCTTTTGACACTTCTAAATATGAATTTCAAGTTTTCAAGAAAAAAGGCTCGCTGGAGCTCGGGCTCCAAAATGCCTCACTCCACAAACTGACATAAGTTCCCTTGTGCGGCATAAGCACCAAAAGGTAGGGTTTATCGATGATTATAACATTCAGCAAAAATCGTTCTGTTGGAAAAACGGCGTACTAAGAAATAATAATATGTTAATAACTGCAAGTTATGGTACCCTCCGTCCCAAAATAAGTGTCTCAACTTTAGTACACACTTTTTTTGGGACGGAGGGAGTATATGATATCTACTTATTTATTTTAATGTAACAATAACAATCATGAAATAGATGGGCCAAGATACCTGTATTATGCAGGAAACAAGGTTAGACCTTTGCATTTCTGGAATGCCATCTGACTGCATTTCACTTAGGTAATATTCCTCTGTGTAAAGCCTGCAGGAAATATTAGCTTATAATATGAACAAAGTGGTAAAATACTAAGATGAATAATATTACAGTCTGCAGAATACTGGATCTACAGAATTTATAATGCATGAATGTTTGGCTTTCAAAATATTCAAAACTAAGCGTGTTAAAAAGAAAAACAATACTAAATAAATAAAGCAATCAACAAAGAAACTATTTGAGTTGAGAACTAGGAATTGTGAAAATGGACCAGCATAATAAATCAAGGACTGCCATAAAAGAGGAGACGTAAATTAACAATCCCAGTCCCAACACTTCAATAAAAAACTGCTCAACATACCTAAAGCATTTCCCAGGTCGCACCCTTCCAGCTCTGCCTGCTCGTTGCCTTGCAGAAGCTTTAGATATTGGTGCGACAACTAGACTCTCGAGGTCAGAAATCTGCACAACAAGATATAGAGTTAAGCTACAACAAAGAAGACTAAACATGGCAAAAGAACTACACCAAAAAATTTGATCTCAGATATAACCGCCCTCTAGCTCAATAGGGAGTGGGAGACTTGGGGTAAATGCCACAGTGCATGAATGTGTTAACACCTAAGTATGCCATAAATAACAACAAACTATTGAACAGATCCATAAGTAAATAAAGAGATGGATCCTGAATTAACTCATCTGGATTTATTTTACGCATATAGGTTTGTACTGGATTGCCAAATCAAGGATTTCCTGATAGATGTACAAGGCACTATACAAAGATCATTGCAGCTGTTGGCATTCAAGTTTCAGGATTCACAAAGAAACACTATAAAGAAGAAATAAAAGCAAAGCTATATCCAGGTCAGCCAGATTGAAGTACTGCAATGGGACAATAGAATGTACCGGGTTATAGCACTTCTGCTTGGAAAATCCACTATCAACAACGTACACCACGCCCTGCAATTTAGAGAAATTAGTGACAGTCAAATCATATTTGCTAGAAAAGACATGTCACATGTGGTACCTCCAGAGTCAATGATGTCTCAGCAATGTTTGTTGATATCACAACTTTTCTTTTCCCTTTGGAAGTAGGAACAAAAATGAGATCCTAGAAAGCCAACAAATACTAAATAGCGTCAACATGGAGTGCCAACTATATTCTTCTTATAACACTACTGAGGGGGGCCACTTACTTGGTCTCCCCGCGGAAGGCCGGAGTACAAAGGCAAAATCACCAAATCTGATAATCAAAGCAATCTGAATGCCTTAGAAAACATAATTTACCACCACAAACTTATATCAAAAGTGGCAAGGACGACCTATTTCATTGTTAACATTCGGAAAAAGGAGTTACCAAAATAGTGTTTTCCCAGATGTTGAATTTCATCATTTAGCAACTTAAGAGCAGCATCTATGTCATCCTGGCCAGTTAAAAACACCAAAATATCCCCAGGTGGTTCCTGCAGAAATTAGTTAATGAGTGGAGATAAAAGAAAGCTATCCAATATTGGATGATTGGAAGAGTTCTTTTACCTTCAAAATGGAAATAAAATATAGGAATAGACACTACCATTACACTACAAAGATGAATGATGATAGCTCCAAATTCACCTCAAGGACTACATGTCTACAACATTATCAAAAGGAACAGAAAAAATATGTCTGTTTATATGATGGACATTGATCATGTCAGCTTTGCTTCCATTAACAAATTTCTCTGAGATTATAAACTAATGTTGAGAAGTGATGCAGACGAGATGCTTACTGCAGTGGAGCATCTAAATCTTAATACACTTGCTATTTGTTTCATAAGAAGTATAGCATATGAGAAATAAATAATAACTGTCAAGTCATGCGATACAACGAATCAACGGACCAGAAAAGTCAAGTGTAATCTCGGATATAAGGAAACCAAAAGTTCCCAAATGATCAAATGCATTTTAAGAAGCATAACAACCTACATGGAATCTATTGTTTGACACACCATACAAAACAACTAACCTTTTCGTGAATAATAAGAACAGTATTCACAGCAGCCTGTAAGTAGTCTGAGACAGGTTCTTCTAGATAATGAGTTTCTACTGTATATCCTCTACCCTGTAGAAGCATAACCAATTTACTCTCATCAATAAGGAGGAGAACCCTTCACCATCTATATATTTCAGCCACAAGGAAAACGTACTTCAACAGAAAGTATAGCAGGTTCTGGGTTCGGCAAATCATCAGCAGGCTTGAGCAATGAATTCTTCCGCCTGTCCATGAGAGAAGATAAAAGAAGATTCAAAGATCAGACCCTAACTAACTTGCTAGCGCAAATGGTGTGCTTATAGAGTTAACAACTGTGTCTTCACAATTTGGTATTGTAGATGTTATATATTATTCTATAAACTTGGTCGAGATTAACAAAGTTTGACTTAGGACAAAGCTTATATGCCTTACATGTTGGGAAGGAGGGAGTACCACGTAGCGACTTCCTGAACAATGTAAACCATAATGTTACCAAGAATTGGGAATAATTTGCTACCATGGTTGATGGCTGAAGAAGATGTCTTATAGGTTTTACTATAGTTGAGAAGCAATTGTTGCTTCTTTACTGGCTAAAGAAGATGTCTTATAGATTTACTATAGTTGAAAGGCAATTGTGCTTCTTTACATAGACCAGCTTTCTGACTACATCACTTTCTTGAGGATTCCTGGTAGTCGCACTGTACTTCTTTCTCTTGGGGAAGTTACATGGCAATGAATTGCAAAAATGAAAGGATATGAAACAAATTCTTACTAGACAGGGACCAACCTATTGCTGAAAAAGGCTGACATTGATCTTGCTTCAATTGTTGCAGAGGAAATGATTAGGCGTAACTCCGGCCGACGGCGTTGAATCTGGTCAATTGATGTAAGGAAACATGCAAAGCAGGAAAGTAAACATTATTCACAGATGACTCGAAGAGAAACCAGACTTGCGGATTCAAATTGCAAACCTTTTTCAAGAGTCCCAGCAATATGTCGGTTGAAATGGATCTTTCATGAGCTTCATCTATCATAATGACACTAATAAAACAGAAAATCATGGATTGGTATGTGAATAATCAATAATGTAAAACTAGTATGGAACCGTCCGACTGAAAAAGGTGTTTTTACTCCACTACGATTATCACCAGTTCACCACAAATGTGTAATCACAACATCGAGATAAATTTTATCAAACATGATGTGCGACAATTAGGATTGCAAGCTTAAGGTCATACTAATATTGAGGGTTATAAAATGGCACCTATATTTGCTCAGAAGAGGATCTTCCATCATTTCTCTAATCAGTACTCCATCTGTGAGAAATTTGATCATGGTCATGCCCTGTCAAACCGTTTAGGCATAAGCAGAGTACATAGGGATGAAACCCATTAGATCGAAAATGTGTTTCATGCTGTAGAATTCAGACAAAGAAAACCAGTGCAAGGAGAAAAACTTAGATCATACCGGGTTTGTTTCATCCTCAAATCTTATTGTATATCCTACTTCTTCTCCAAGTTTCACACCAACTTCTTCAGCTACCCTTGATGCAACCGTCTGTTCAAATTATTAAGATGGGTTGAAAAGGGAAGTGGTCACAAAAAGATAGGCATCTACAAATGTAGTCTAATAGAAAAGAAAAATTGAAACATACGAAAATTAGTAATACCAATGCAGTAAAAAAATTGTTCAGCTACCATCTTCTAAGCAGTACAGATATGGTTCTATCAGCTGACTGCTCTGTATATGATGCCAGAAATCACGCTGAACCACATGAATAAAGTTTTCACCCTTCTCTTCAATGCAATGAAACGCAAAGATCTTTGTGTTTTCTCGAAAAAAATGCATTTCAATGTTGGATTGTCAACCATCTGTTCAATGTTAAGATACATAATTTTGCAGGATGCAGTCCCCTGTTACAGGCACACTTTTGGACACTACGGCCACTACCACATGGCAACCCTGTCACAAACGGCTAGGTCACAATGGGGAAGCTGGATAAACCTCCATGGCTGAGGCCTGAGAAAGTCCTCCAGGCTTATCTTTTAGGAGTTATCTATCTCTAATCATTTCTTTTTCTTAGATTCATATTGCTAGGATTTGATTTGCTACAAATTTAGCATGGACTTGAAGCTATATATAAAGAGAGGTAGAATGTGATAGGAGAACATCCAGAAGTAATACAGAAACTTGCTCTAGATAATTAGCTAAGAGCCTTACTCGCCATGCTAGGGACGTACCCAAAAGAACAATCTGGTGCATGCTCTCAGCAGAAGGTAAAAAGAGAAACCTAGTATTACATAGCATCTAGATTAGGATACACAGCTTGATGAACATTTAAACATTTGATACCTGCACGGCCAATCGTCTTGGCTGGGTGCAACCTATAAGTCGACCACCCTCAGCCCAACCAGCCTCCTTAAGATACTGGTTCATAATACAATGAAATTAGAAACGAAACATCATCTGCAAGTAAGATAATGAGATAGGCAATAGGCATAAGAGCTACAGATGATGAGATAGGCAATAGGCAGAAGAGTGACGTCTGTGGCTTACATTTCTTTCAAATAATACAAATTGGCATTTTCACCAACCAAACTAAACTTTCCGTTCAACCTTCAAGTATGTATGTTGAAATTCAAAAGCTGGAGGAGATCCGGAGTCAAATTGAAATATATGTGCGACTAAGCAAACTAATTTGGTTTCAGCATGGAGTCAAATTTCAATGTCAAACAATATACAGAATAAATTACAAAGATAGGTCTCAGTTCAGCCTACCTTTATAGAACCTTTCAAGCCAAATTGAATGTTTGTTACGATACAAATTATTATGAGGTAGGAAGCGTGTGTTACTGCTCTCAATGGAAATCTCTTTCTTCCTCTTGAAAGATATAAGTCGTGAAAAGTTTTACAGCAGTACAGCACCCAAAGAGGCCAAGACTCTGGATAACTTTTGCAATATTTTCTTGTGTTGATTTAAGCGCTAGAAAAAATGTCTGCATGATTGTGCCCAGCATTGAGTTTGCATTGTATTGTAGTGATATATTCTCCCTAAAACTGAACGCATATTACCATGACAGTTGCCAGATAGGCCATAAACACGCCAACACAGCAGCCATATAAATTATTTACCAGATGGTAGCTTGAGAAGAAACAGAACTTTAGCTGGAGAGTAATACTTCAAGTGAGGAGCCAATATATGAGCAGGAGATAAGTGTAAACCTCATGTAAGAGCTGCTGACAGGTATGCAGGTACGTTGGTGATCTATTTGGCGAAGTTGTAAACAGTGTTTCACCTCTCGTTATTTTTATTCTGTCCCCTCGCTCCTCTTCTCTGATAATGCCCGTAGGTGTCATCCCTAAGCCATCGTTCATGCTTACTATCCTACTGCGAGAAGTCTTTTATGTTGATATATATTGCTAGGTGTGGGCACACAATAGTACATACCAACTGGAGGCCTCGATCAAATGCAGGAAGGAGGAACCATCACTACTACAAATTTAAGCCAAAGCCCGTGATCTCGCCCAGTCAATAATCCAGAGCATAGAACATAGTAAACGTGCGGTGCTTGTTGGAATCCAAACAGAACAACCACCAAATATGACACCAATGATGCACACTGTCGGTTGAGCACTTCGCGCGTACACGCACACCAGTTGTTCGGCCGAATGCCCCCGACAGAGCGCAGCACAGAAACAAATCCTCAAATGATCTAGGGACCCGCACTGGCTGTACGAAAAAATCGCCTGGAGGAACGTACCTGAGGGATCTGCGTGGACTTGCCGCTACCCGTCTCGCCGACGATGATGGTCGTGGCATGCCGCTCCACCAGGTATAGGATGGCCTTGCGGTACTTGTACACCGGCAGCCGCTGCCTCAGCCTCTCCAAGGACGCGTACCCAAACCTACCACCAAGAAAAACAGAGGCAGCAGCACCCCGACACAAGTTTAGGAACCTCAGGTAGGGGAGCGCAGAGGAGAAGGGAAGGAGGCAGAGGGTTTAGGGTTTGAGTGAGCGCACCCGGAGGAGGAGGAAGAAGCGTTGGTGTTGGTGGGGAGGAAGAGGACGCCGCCCTCCTCGTCGTCGACGAGCGATGCGCTCGGCTTCTCCGCCCCAGGTCTCCAGAATCTCGACATGGCCGCCGGTTCGGGTGGCTCGGCAATGGCGGGGGTGGTGGTGGGGGGGTTGGAGAGGAAGCGGGACTGGTGGTTGTTCTAGTGGGCTTTAGAGGCCGTCGCTGATGGGCTACAGGTCCATTGCTGGACAATTTGATTCCCTCATTCGCAACAGTCTTTTTTCAGAGAGTCCCTGTCGGACGCCCGTGTGCGTCAAGAAGCTCTTCTGGCTGGCTTCGCATAGGGTCCATCCAACTGGGCCGGCCATTTGCAGTTCAAATAAAAGAAACGTACTGTGGAACATTATAGCGGGATTTTTTTTTTGAACATCAGTACAGACGCAAAGCGCTCATATACACGCGCACACACTCATCCCTATGAACGCACACCCTACCCTTATGAACACCTCCGAAAGACTGAGCCGGCATATCATCTTGAGATTTACGAAGTCACCGTAGTCACCTGGTCGTCGACGGGAATGTCTCCTCCCATTGAATGTGCATCGCCGGAAATCCTGAAATAAATCCAGAAATAAATGCGAGCACCAGGATTTGAATCCTGATGTATTGGGGATACCACAGTCCCTCTAACCATCCAACCACAGGTTGGTTCGCCATTTGGGCAATTTAATGGGCACCGAGAAAAGCTCTCCATGAGGCGATTTCCCAAAGTCCTGGTGCTACACATCAATTCATATGCAGTTACTTGAGGGAGCTTGATCTTATGAAGTTGAACATCCCAAGCAGACCTGCAGCCGCTGGACGAGCTACTATACGCCCACAAGCTCCACCCACTGGGTATGCCAAGATCCACATTGATGCAAGTATTGCAAGAAACCAGATGGTAGGGTCGGCAGCGGCAATTTGTAGAGATTCTGAGGGTAACTACTTGGGAAGCTCGGCTCTGGTGGTACATGGAATATTAGATGTGGCCACGATGGAATCCATATCATGCCGAGAGGCTCTAGCATTGGCAGATGGTTTGGTGCTACATGACTTCATCGTCGCATCTGATTCAAAACAAATGGTGAGTGATATTCAGAGAGGAAGCAATGGTACTTTTGGCACCATCATCACTGAAATTAGAAACATAGCTTCTTTTGTTTAATTCCTATTTTACTTTTCAAGGCCGATCAACTAATAGCGAAGCCGATAGGTTAGCCAAGTTTTCAAACACTTTAGATCAGGGGCGGCATGTTTGGATGATCCATCCCCATGATCCTTTTGTAATCCCACTCCACGTGGATTTTGCTTAATAAAACTTGGCGATACCCCTAAAAAAATTGGTCCACTATAGCACCATGTTTTTTTGCTCGAATTTTATTTTCAAATATTTTGAGCATATGAATATATACGTTGAAAATAATTTCTAAGACACATTGAACATTTTTAATGTATGTTGAACAATTTTCAAATATCCATTGAACATTTTGTAATATACATTGAACAATTTTAATATGCATTGAACATTTGTGTAATGTACATTGAACAATTTTTTAATACACATTGAATATTTTTTATAATATACACTGAAAACAATTAAATATGCAGTGAGCATTTGTATAATTCGTTGAACAAATTTTTAATATGCGATTGTAGCGACCAGACCTCAAACGATCTAATCTCTGTGCTCAGGTGTCATTCCTGGATCAATAATACTGACACCACACAGTACTTGAAGGATTTATAACAGAATAGCAATCACACAGTTATTACATCGAGTGTCTCAAAAGAAAACTTGTTACAATAAATATGGCTTAAGGCCATCTAATAACGATAACAGCGGAAGGCTTGGAAGATAAGTGCTACTGGAAAACACCGGCGGATTCAGCATAAGAAAATGGGCTAAGTGATCAACAGGTGGTGGTGGTGGTGGTGGGTTGTTGTTGTTGTTCCCCTGATTCTGATTCTGGACTAGCAACTGCATCAATGTGTTCTGCTGCTGGATCAACTGGGTGAGCTCCGGTGAAAAGGTAAATCCGGAGTCACGTCTCGGAGGCATCTGGGGTTTTAGAAAAGATGAGATTTAAGAATAGAGGGGGTCTAAAGAGAAAACACTACCCATATGCACATGAGGCAAAAGCAAACAATTCACTTTATTCAATTAATCAAACAAGGGCATACAATTGATCTAACTATCGCAAAAGTGCTCGGGCTACTATATTTACATGGTGGACTACTACTACTGATGAGGTGGTCTACTAGAAATATTCTTCGGTTGCAGACTCCATTATATCTGCTCCAGCTCATCAACATAGTCATCATCGCTATCGTCTGGATCCGAGTCGGTGTCATCAATGATGATGTAGTCTTCCGGACGAATATCCTTGGGTTCTTCGTCTTCTTCTACTGGCGTAGGGCCTTTCATAAATATTCCAATCTTCATTGTTAGGTCGGCATTCTTGTCCACTAATACTTTGATTTCCACTTCATAATCTTCACGTGTAGCCTTGAGTTCTTCCTCCAGTTCCTTGATTCTTGTCCTCGCCTTCTTCAGATCTATCATGTCGGCGCACATTTGGTTCTCCTGACGTCGAATGTGCTGTTTTAACTCCTGGATAAAAGCTGCAACTGATCTATCCTTCCTGGTGCTGATCATCTCCCAGTGCTCATCTCGGCGCCCACAAATCTGGTAGATAGTATCCTTAAAATCATTGCGGTAGACTTCTCCAATACGTCCCATGGCGATGTGAGCTGCCATGCTCTTTCCTAGACTCCAAGTTGGTGCATCAAAAGAAAACTCTATGGGCTCAGTGACTGGCTTGAATGTCCTTACTGGAACTTGTACTTGAATCATCCAGTGCTCTTCTTCAGGTAAAGTGGCATTGTAGGTTCCGATGAAGCTTGGTACTCCTATGTTCAGGTATCTAGTGACTTCCTTCAAGTGACATCCAAAGGGTGTATCTTCCTCCGGTTGAGTGAACTTGTTCCTTGCATCCATCATCCTAAAAGAGTAGAAAAGATGAGAAGTCGGAAAGAGAAGAGAGTGAGTAGTGATCTAGGTCTTTAGCTTAGTGGTCGTGCCCTACAGTCAACGTGTACTCTAATACCATCTTGTAGCGACCAGACCTCAAACGGTCCAATCTCTATGCTCGGGTGTCATCCCTGGATCAGTAATGCTGACACCACACAGTACTTGAAGGATTTATAACAAAGTAGCAATCACACATTTATTACATCGAGTGTCTCAAAAGAGAACTTATTACAATAAATATAGCTTAAGGCCATCTAATAACGATAACAACGGAAGGCTTGGAAGATAAGTGAGTCCATCAACTCCAACGGCATCACTGAGTATAGAACCACGACCCTAAAACTCCTTAATCGTCGTCTGAAAAGTCTGCAACATTAACGTTGCAGCCCGAAACGGGTCAGCACATGGAATATGCTGGCAAAGTAACACATAGAGAATAATGGAATGAAACAGGCTATTCTATATGCATATTTGGCTGGTGGAAAGCTCTATGGTTATATTTTTGGGTAAAGTCAATTTTTCCCTACTGCAAAGGAATATTTATTTAACTATCATGGTAGTTGTTAAACATTGAGAATGGTTGACAGCATTCTCAATCCCAATTAAGCATCATCATTAAACAAACCCAACAAAATTAATTTTAGAGAGTAACATGTTGAGATTCACATGATAATTCAGGTACTAGATACTCAAGATGTCCATAACTAGGGACACGGCTAATCATGATTAGTTTATACACTCTACAGAGGTTTGCGCACTTTTCCCCACAAGACTCGATTGCCTCCGTTTGGTTTCTCGCACTGCATGGTGTTTGAGAAGACGGATGACCGAGACATAGTCTTTCAGAAGCGCTAGCACCTTACGATTGGGTAGACCGTTACACCTACTTTCCCCTACATCTGCTAGTCTACCACTGTAAGAGTTCGCACAACTTAGTCAACTATGCTAGAGCCCATAATAGCTTGTGGTTGCACACGGAAGTTTCTAGCATGAATAATCTCATGATCCCTTTGAGCCTGGGTGGCGGTCCAAAAGAAAAACAGGCAATCACTGGAATACCCAGGTGCCTCAATTCACCCAGATGTGTATTTAAGTTGCCACCTTAGATAAACCATTAATTAACAATCTCAGATCTGTCATGGAAACACTCACCAAATCCACGTCTACTAGCATAGCATTGCATAAATAAGCAAACGTAGAAGCAACTCCCAAAGGTTTGATAATGACAGGTAATAGGTTCTACCTCATCTACTTCCCAAACCCACAATTTAATTAGATCATAATCATGCAATGTGTGAGGATTGATCTAATGCAATAAAACTGGGTAGGGGGAAAACATGATCAAAGTGTTACTTGCCTTGCTGATGATCCGGGAAACCTAGCGATTCGAAGTAGCAAGCGGCGCACTCCGGGTACTCTATCGCAAACAAACAAGCGTACAATAAGTACTCAACTAATGCACAGGTAAAACTCAAAAAAGAGATCTAAACAGAAAGTTCAACTTAAGAACTCCGGTTGGCAAAAAAAATCAAATCGAACGAAGCAACGAAAGACAAACGGCAAAAGAAACAAGCTTCGTTTACTATTCTGGATCTAGGACAATTTTTACAGTGGCAAAAACTTGTTTGAGTTGGTTAAACGAAAAGAAGGTTTCGAGACGAAACTCCAAGCGCTTGAATCGCCTGATTCCGATAAACGAGCGAAAGGTTAGACTAAAACGAAAATCAGATCAGAAATCGCGATCTGAAAAATCACAGATTTAATCCGAAAAAAAGAAAAACGATGAACGTCCGTTAAAACGAACGAACGGGTGAACGCTTGCTATTTAAATAAACCGGAAAAACCGATCTATTTAAATAAATCCGAAACTAAAAAAACGAACAAAACCGTCGGAAAACTGAACGGTTTTTCGGGAAAAACCAGCGGCGGCGTGGTCTACCTCCGGCGACAGATCCGGCGGGCGGCGGCGGTCGGCGGCGGCGCGGGGCGACGCAGCGCGGCGGTGGCGGCGGCGCAGCGCGGCGGGGCTGGGGCGCTAGGGTTTGGGAGGTCCCGGGCTGGGCTCCCCGGCTTATAAATCCGGACGGGCCTAGTGTCCGGGTCGGACACGACCCGTTAGGTCAGTTGCGTTTAAAAAAAACAGTTACGCTCAGAAAAAAACAAAAGGAATACTAAACGGACTCCAAAAATTCTAAAATAAATTTTCCCCGGCTTCTAAAATCAAGCCGCACAGGATGAACATTTATTTGGGGCCTAAATGCAATTTTGAAAAATGCGCATTTTTCCTAAATTCAAATAAAATAGCAAATAAAACTAAAATAAAATCTTAATTATTTTTTATTAAATCCTCAATATTTCTTTATTTTTGGAAAGTCATTTTATTCCTTCTCTCATATTTTTGTAATAGAAATAATTGAAGATAAAATAAATAAAATCAAATGACCCTCTTTTCAAAATTTGAGACAACTCAAATCTGAAAATAACGAAATCCCCAACTCTCTCCGAGGGTCCTTGAGTTGCGTAAAATTTCTAGGATCAACCAAAATGCGATAAATATGATATGCACTGATGATCTAGTGTATAACATTCTAAATTGAAAATTTGGGATGTTATAGCGATGAACATTTTATAATGCACGTTGAACCTTTTTGTAATATACCGTGAACATTTTCTTAGTATACGATGAACATTTGTAATAGACAATAAAATTTTGTATACCACAAGAAAAAAGAAAAAAAAGAAAAATAAAAAGGGAAAGAAAAGAAAAAATATAGAAACAGGAAATCAAAAAAAGAAAAAAAAGAAACATAAAAGAGAAAGAAACAGTGAAGCTGACCGTGGGCCGACACAAACTGGGGCGTCAGAAGGGATGCCTTCAGCGAAGCCTCACCTCTATGACGCCCGCGGGCATCATATAGGATTCGCCCTTTTTTCGTCTCCCTACAAAATTTTCCATTTTTTATTAATTTTCCATTTTTTATTCTTAAATTTCCAAAAGTTCTCGTAAGTACAAGTACAGGACAGACAACACAAATATAATCCAAGATGTACCACACTCGAGTCACTCGATCACCGCATATCCCCCATTATATTTGCAGGAAAATGTGGTTTATTCATGACTCTAACAAAACTTTCTCCTTTAAAAAAAAGACCCCGGCCTCTACATTATCATGATGCACACAACCATTTTTATTCAAAAAAAATAAATAGATCTGAAACGTAAATAGTATCAACTAAAACGGCAAAAAGAAAACGAAAACACCACAAATAATGGGTACAAACGAAAGATTACATGACTTAACCAGATAATCTATTAGTGACATGCCAGCTCTCGCACTTTCTAAGTCGGCGTTAGTGTTTGGCACATATTCATGCGCCGTTCTTCCGTCAGAAGGACAGTAAGCCTCTCTTGGTCGGTAAAGTTCGGTATGTGCATCATAAAGTCGTCTCTCGAGTGGCTACAAATGTCAAATGACTACAACAGTGTACAATTAATTATGCAATGATAGCCACTTCCTCGTCTAACTATCTACTCCGTAGCTATCTTTACATGCAATGCACGCAAGATGCACCACAGGCATGTGTCATGTGGCTGCATCCGCTACTCTTCTGGGATAACTAGTTTTAACTACAGGAGTTAACCGGTGATGGCGTGCGTACAATGTTCATGCCGCATCAGTCGATTTGATCGACGAGACGTATTTAAAGGAGACGCGTCGATTGGTGAGGTCCGAGGTTCTATGCACATCATCGCATCATTTGGTGTCCGTCGTTGCACGGTAAAAGCTGACCCGAATCAGACAATCGGTGCATGCATGGGTCCGTGTCGAGCCCCCTCATCCTCGACTATATAGACAGGATCAGAGTGCTAGCCAGCTAAAGCACATGTAGTACACAGAGAAATATATAGCAAAACTAGTACTATGAAGGAAAGAAAATATGTTGGGTACACGTTTTAGATGCCATGTCAAGAAACCAATGTAATGTTGAGTTAATACATGGTGTATGCCTTCTTTATATCGGCAGATTACAATATGTTAAAATTTGCAACATCAACTAAAAAAAGATTTACAACATCAAATATATAGTATGGAAATAGTGCGTTTATAAAGAATGTAATGAAATAGTTCAATATTTTAAATGCTGATGATTTGTATAGACTTGGTCGATTGGGATAAAGTTGAAACTTCAATTGATTTGGAATTGATGCAGTAGATGACAATTTCGTGCACTATATCGCATTAGGACGTTCGTCATCAGTGGCGGAGCCAACGTACTGCCGTTGGGTTCAGTTGAACTCAACAAAACTTGCGAGCTACGTGCATATTTGTACGACTTACTCGGCCTGAACCCAACAGAATATGAAGCGTGACCCCATCAAGCTGCCAAGCCCACGTGAATGGACCAGTAAAAGGCCCCAAAGCCTAGATACGAATTGTCTCTCGTGCCCACTACCAGGCCTATTCGCCACTTAATCAATAATTAGGTTTATTATCGATCTATAGCATGTATGATGATGGCAGCCGCCGGCCTCTTTGCTTCCCCAACTCTCCTCCCTCTGCTCGTCTCATCCTGCCTTATGTCGCCTGAACGCCGGCGGCAAGCCTTCAATTGCAGATCGACGGCGGCAAGCACATAACCGCAGTTCAATTTCGAGGTAGTAAGATCGCATGGGCACATCTTCCGCTCTTGTGCATGTTCTATCTAGTCTAGTACGGTAATTTTTGCCCTGGTTTCCTAATTGTTTTTCTATGGACCTTGATTGATCTAGGCTATGGAATGGTATTTTGATGCGGGCTCACCAAGGTCACCTGTTAGACGTAAAATATATCAATTGTTGCAGCAAAGTAATCTCCTGAAGTCTTCCATTCAGAGAGAAATTAATTTAGATGAACTGCCTTATGATACGACTGATCAGAAGAGAATTTGAGAGTACACACAAAATCCTAAGAAGGAAGTTGATATTTTAGCAAGGGGATTTTACAGGCCACCATCTAAATTTGTTTATCCACATAGGGACATTGAAAATACTTACATTGATAATGTGCGAGCAAATGAAAGGTTTGCCAATTTGGATGAGATTGCTGTTCTTGCTAAGTTAATGGTCCAGACAAATAAGCATGTTACTTTTCCTTTGGTCTATCAATTCTAAAGCTAGTATTAGCATTGCCAGTAGCCACAACATCAGTGAAGAGACGCTTTTTAGTTATGAATGTTGTCAATGAAAAGTTGTATAATAAAATGGGTGATCATTTCATGAGTATTTGTCTAATTTTCTATCTACAAAAGCTCATGTCTTCTACCATTAGTAACGACGATATGTTTGAATGAAGGATCAAAAAGGGATGTCCCGAAATGTGAGTGACTTTACATGATTCTTTCGCATGATGATATTTTTATTTCGAACTTGTCAAACTAACTTAGTATTTGTTGCTTTTTATATAAAGTGGAGCGAAACACTATTTTTCAAGGAACTAATTTGTTATTTTCTTCAATGTTCTTAGGAAGAAGAGAAGTTGCATTTGAAGCCAAGAAGTATTTTCTGTATTACCCATGTGATTTTGTAATTTCATCCAATCGGTATGTATCACACTCTTCAATTTTAATGTAAAAGTATTTGTGATAAGGGATATCAAATTCCTATTCATCATGGTTTCTCTGATCATTATAATCTTGTTGTGATATGGCGTAAAATTGGGATTAGTTCATACCAAGTTTTCACGACTAGTCAATGAGTGAACCCAACGGCTAAATTTTCTGGCTCCGCCCCTGTTTTTCTGTAGCGACCCGACCTCAATCGGTCAAGCCTCTGTGTATCCGTGTCATCCCTGGATCGGTATGCTGGCACACACAGTACATCAATGTATATATCAAAGTGCAATCACATGTATAAATAACATAAAACTGATATATACCTCATAAGTCTCAGCGGAAACAAACATAAGGGTGTGGAGTCCATCAACGCCAACGGCAAGTTGAGTGTAGACCGTAACCCTACAACGTAACTCTTACTCATCATAGAAAATTCCTGCGGCATAAGACGTTGCAGCCCTGTAGGTCAGTACATTGAATGTACTGGCAAGTCACATCATAAGAATAATGAACCTATTTGTACATGCAATTTGGCCGTTGGAAAGCTCTAAGTTTAGTTTTTGCATAAAGCTAGTTTTTTCCCTAGAATAAAAGATATCATTCTACCACTACTGTATAGCATAGAATGAGTTGGTAAACCCAACTCAATCCATTCCCAAAGTTTCATTTAAACCCATCTGTTTAAATTAAGAGTGATGAGATCTCCCAGTATTTCCACTACTAGATGCTCAAGTTGTCCGTAACCGAGGGCACGGCTAATCGATTAGGTTTTTAACACTTCGCAGAGGTTTGCGCACTTTTCCCCACAAGACCCGATTGCCTCCCTTGAAGTTCTTGCACTGCCTGGCGTTTGAGAACAGGATGACCGAGACATAGTCTTTCAAAAATGTTCGTCCTTAACCCACGGATAGGCCGGTACACCTACATCATTCTACATCTGCTAGCCCATCCCGGAAGGGGTCACACTAACTGCTCAACTAAGCGAGAGCCCATATTGGCTTGTGGCTGCATACGTAAGCTTCTAGACATGAGAATACGATTGATCTCTTTGAGCCTGGGCGGACGGACCACTAGTGGTGCACCACCATGGATTTCCCATGCATGCTCCCACTGTACTTCGCCACCATTCAAACCAAACCTCCGCCCAGGTAGTTCATTAAGTTATCTTGGTTCTACTTACTACTTTGTCACTCATATCTCACCATGTTTGCTTCCCAAACCACGTCTACATTTGGCGAGGCAAAAATAAACTTACGTGTGGGTGACATGGCTGTATAGGTCAGACCTACCTCAAATGAACTACTAGGTAACGGCATAGCCATCTGGCAACAATAAATCCTACCATGCAATCCTACCTCAAAGGACTAAGTGCATAATAAAAACATAGGTAAATGGAAGAATGGTCAAATGTGAACTTGCCTGGTAATAGTTGATAAAGATTATATCACTCTCAGAAATTTACTTAATAGAATTATTCGTCACTCTCCGATGAAAATCTATAAAGTCAAACATTGCATTCACATAAGCAATCATTTCAGAGAACCAAATAACATGCAACATGAAAAGACTCGAAAAATCCAAAGGAACACACAACACACTTAACTATCAAAAGTAAATACTAAATGCAAAACAACATAGGGCATGGCTGCAAAAAATTGTGACGTGGACCACAGTGCATACTAGGCATACGAGAAAAACTACTATGGACAGATCCTAATGTGTGAAAAAAATATCGTGAGATAGGTCCAACTGATAGGGTTTGGCAACGGTGACACTGTGCAAAAAGAATCACATCAATCGGAGCTACGGTTCAGGAGATATGGCCAACTAAAGTTTGAATTAAAATCTGAATAAAGTTCAAATTTGAATTTGGCCAAAAGTTTTCAAAGTTGGTTTTCTGGATAAATCTATTCGAGACGAACATTTTGCCGCTGGTTTCGTCAAATTCGGAGTTACGGTTAAAAAGATACAGCTATCCGAAGTTTAGGGGCTAAACTGAAATTTACAGAGACTTGACTGTGAAAGTTTTATTCGCGACCAGGTCCCTGGCCACGTGGCGACTCGTGGCTGGCCGAATAGCGTTCACTACGGAAGCTTATATGACGAACGACCATTAAATAAGAAAAACACTACCGCGGATAAATAAATAAAAAACTAAGACCGGTTTTCGCTAAAACCTCACGGGTTTAATAAAACCGAGGTAGACCGATCCAAATAAAAAAACACAAAAAAATTAACAGAACCGGCGGGGCGGGGCCGTCGGCTTACAGCAAGCAACGACGATGAACAGGGGGCGGCGGCGTTGGCGCCAGGCGGTGACGAGGCGGCGGCTGCGGTGGTCTTCGGTGGCGGGGGAGGAAACGAACGGGACGGGCACGACGTGGGCAGTCCGGTGGTGGCGACGGCGCGCGTCGGGGTGACCCGGACGGGCGGAGCGAAGTGCGGCGTCTCCGTGCTCCGGCAAGGACACAGGTCGTCGGAGCGGCGTCTCCGACGAACCTAGGGGCAAAGCAACATGTCAAAGAGATGCGGGACGGTGAGGCAAGTTGATTGACAAAAACAAAGTGAAGGTAAGGAAGTCTACGGCTACGGAAAACTCCGGCGAGATACTCCGGCTCCGGCGAGATCCAACGCGGCAGTGCGGTGGCTGTGAGGACCGAGGGAGGATGCGAAGTGGCAGAATGGAGAGAGGGGGCTCCGAGGCTTATATAGGCGCAGAGAGGGGTGCTTGGGGCTGCGGGATAAGCCTTATCCCCGAAGGCGAGGTGCGGCGGTTGCGGCGTGCGCGCACGGTGCTACGTGCTTATCCGAGCGGGAGGTTACGGACGATGGATCGGGCTGGGCCCCACGGGTCAGCGACAGGGAAGAGATGAGCGAGGGAGAGAGACGAGCGGGCGAGCGAGCGCTGGCTCTCGGGCACGAGCAGGCCTGGGACGGCCTAGCCGGTCGGGGCTCTGGGCCAGCTGGCCAGTTGGCCAGTGGGCCGCGCGGCTAGGTGGCTGCTGGGCCGGCTGGCCAGCGCGTGCGTGCGTTTTTTTAATAAAAAGTTTTTCTTTTTTTTCAAACATAAAAACAAACAGACTGAGTAATAATAAAAAAACTATATAGTCATATTATATACCAAAATGCTTAGAAAAATACCAAGAATAAGATGAACTATTTTCCAAGTTCAAATAAATTCCAAAAAAATTCATAAAAGTCAAACAGTGCTACTGTTGCATTTGAAATCAATAAAAATCATTTTTAAAATAGCAAAATGATTTCAAATTTATTTTCTCCTAATTTTCCACTGAAGGGAATCATTTTACCCTTATTTCCATTTATTTATTTTTAGGAGAAAAATATTTTAAAAAGAAACTCAAATAACTCCCAATTGGATTTGAATTTGGAATTTCAAACAACTTTGAATGGAAAAATGAGTTTCAAATAACTTCAAAGTGACTTCCAATTTATTTCTTTGAAACTTCCAACTCTCTTTCCTCAAATATGAAGAAGTCATTTTATCTTCCCTCATGAACTCATTGAGTTGCTTAAAGTTTTTAAGTTTGAAATATTTCAAAATGGAATTCAAATCATTTTTAAACCCCTTTTCATTTCTTTAAATGGAATAGGTCATATTATCTTCACTCTAGGGTTTTGTAATGAAATGAATTTGAACTCAGGGAGGTCAAAATGCAAGATGAAAGTTTTGGGAAAGTCCTTTTATTCCATCTCATTCAACTTTCAAAAAGTTTCAATTTCCACTCAGTTTCACACAAAAATCAAACAAACAATCACAATTATTTATTTAATATAACATTCCAAAATTTAGAATTTTGGGATGTTACATTGTCATGCCACACTAATGCAAGATTGAAAATGAGACAGCTAGCCTTAAATGTATGCCATATGAGTCCTTGGGGCTAGAGTGTTGCGGCAGCCCTGAATAGTGCATACGTCAGCGTAGATCCGGCGCTAGGGCAGCGGCCCAAGGACGTCTCGGCAGTGGCCATGTCGCAATGGCTATGAGGGCAACAAGGCGACCGGGTGTGGCGTCAAGGACGGTGGAGGTGATTTGCGTCAGAGGCTTTTTGTTCCCTGATTCGGGACATAAATGAATATTTATGGTTCCCGTTTTTGCGGCGTCGCATCTTCCTAATCTCTTCATGGAGGCAATTCATGGACTAACATGGTTGCACGTGCATTGTATTTCTTTTAGCTCTCGGCGGCTTGACCCCAGGCTGCTGACCGTCCAAAATTGTTGGGCTTTAGCTTTCGTATTGGAGGTTCCCGACGGTAGTTTCAATGGTTGGGTGTATCCCATTCCATGTAGAGGTTTATAGTGCTCGACATGGCCCAATATGGCGTGTGCGACAACAAATCGAGCGACTCAACTTCTATTTGATGTGTGGACTCCGCCCTTGTCCAAGGTACCCCATGTGGCATGACTAAATTGGATGCATGGGCGGTCTGGACTCTAGGCCTACGCGTTGCTCGACAACATGTGCTAGGCGGACATGGTTCTGCTTGTGTGGTTAGGTCCACCGGATTATGCGCGTGCGTGGATTTGCAATGATGGGTCGATAGGTGATACCAATATAGGGCGACATCAGCAGGTGGTGCTTTTTGGTTGCAAGGATTTGAGTTTCAGGGGTGAAAACTCTAGGTCCAACTTTCATTGGTTGAACATAACAACGATGTCATTCACACAACATTTTCTTGCGGAAGACATTGCATGGAGCTTACTCAGACTCCTCTCCGAGGTGGAAACAGATCATTTGGCCTCATTGGTTGGGTCCAACGACGACATCACTCATGGGGCGTTCCCTTCCTGGAGAAATCGTTGTTGGAGTCTCTATCATGTTACCTGGGGTCGCCATCTCGATGATTGTTGGGTGTTGTTTGTTGCAGTCGCTCTCCTGGTGTTTTTTTCCCTTTGTAATTTTTTGATTGTGTGCATTCTCGATATCTTAAGTGGCTCTTGAGCCGTGTTGGTGCAAAAACTAAATGTAATTGACACCTCTTCGATATTTATGTATTTTCTTTATTAAGAAAATCGAGTGCTCCAGGCCTGATATACTAGTGGGCCTAACACGAACGCTAAAATTAGCCATGCCAGAAGTGAGAAAGGGAGAGAGTTATCAATGTAAATAACCGTGTCGAATTTGAAATGATCAAAACCCATATTTGTACGTTTCTTTTTTTTTTAAAACATACATGTATACTTGGAAACATAATGTACAAGTGTGTCATTTTTAGTACGAAATACATTAAAATGAGAGCTACATAGAAAAACAAATCTGCAGCTTCCTAGCACATGCACTATTCATCCTTAAAGTCTATGATTTTGTTTCTACCGCGCAACTCGCATTTCAAAGCACATGCACTATTCATACAAGTGTGTACATTATGAAATTTTACAAACACACACATCACATGGAAATCCAGGCTCCAGGGAGCACATGCTCCTGCGTGCCACAAATGGATTTTACAAATGTCAAAAAAAATGTATTCATTGTCACACCCAAATTGTACATGTAAATTTTCAGAGAAAAACTTAAAACATTTTGACCAGTGAAAAAAAACAAGTCAAATGCCCAATGTTACGTCCAAATATTACACTTAATTTTGTTTTTTCAGCAACTAAGCACTGCTATCCCATATGGCATGAAAATCGCCAAGCACACTTGCTACACTAATATGAACATCTACAAAAAGCTTCAGAATTTTTAAATTATTTACTATTTAAATTTATTTTACTATTCATTAGGGAGCATATGCTCCCCATAGCCAAAAATCCGCGTCCCACATTACATCCTTATATACCTGTACAATTTTCTTTCAGATTTTTTGGGCACTAAGAAGTCCAAATTTGAAAATTTCAAAATTCCGGCCTCTATGAAGGCTGAGCTTCAAAACGTCCTACTCTGTTTGTTATAACTTTGAAAAAGCTGAGTCTGTCCCTTTCGTCCTCCCCTAATCAACTCCGCATCCAACTGTTGTATCCTCCATCTTACAGACCCCCTTCTCATTTCATCGTGTGTGCACTAGCCTGGAGTGCCCATAGCTGGAAAGAGCAGCGAAAAGTCCAGCGGAACTAATAATAAGCAGGCGAGGGCATCTCCAACGTCAACCCTCAAACCGCCTGTAACGGTTCAGACCGCACGGTCCGATTATGTTTTGTCATCCAACGTGGTCTTGTATTGGTCCATAGACCAGTCTAGATGTACTTATTCCACAAACTGCTCCCACGCTTGCGTCCCACAACCGTGGCCCACCACAAACCCCTCTCTCGCGCCCGCATACTTTCCCGCCAATGCCAGCTGTCCGCATTCATGCCGGCCCAGAGCAGACGTAACCGCTCACTGGAGCCGATACTGAAGCGGCTCGCTCGTCGAGAGCGTCGTCCGCTGCGCACGCCGTCTCTCCACATTGAAATGGTATCCGTTTGCCCGCCTACCTCCATTAAACTGACGCGTGTGCTAAGGAATCTACTCTGACGCCCTTAGCGCCACACGTCTGTTCCTGTGTCGATCGGCATTAAACACCTCTCCAACTGGTTCCTTGCATCCGCCCCGCTATATAAGCGTGGCCAGGCGCCGGGCAAGAACCACACCCCGCCTCCGCTCTCTCCATCTTCTCCTTGTACATCACCTGCATGGTCTTCAACGAGCAGACGGAGGAGTTCTCCGGCACTGCAATGGCCTGGGTTGCTTGGCGAGCCAACCCAATACAGGTTGGCTTGTCGGCAAACCCTCCGGATCCGGCGCCACCGCCATCGCCACCCCTCCTCGCCCGTCCACACTAGCCCACGTTGTCTCCCGCAGAATCCATCATGAGCAATGGCAGCAACGCAACAGGCAGGTAGGGAAATAAGTCATGTCTGCGGAGGCTGGCACTCCCGCGGGCGCCGCTGGCAGCAAGGAAAAGTAGATCATGGGAAGTCGCCGCCGCTTGGGTCCAGGAAGGCCACCGCCACTACATCACCGGGCGACATAACCGGTGACTTGCCCAGTAAGCAGGGGTGTAGACCACAACGACCGTCTTCCCCCGCCCAAAAACCAACCCTGATTCGTGCTTTACATAGGTGGAGGGAGGCTATTCTTCCCCTCTCATTAAAACATATCCCTCTGGGGCTTCCGACAGTCTGACGAGCGGGATGCTGAACATAGGAAAGACATGTCATGGGAATAGAGATCCGCCACGGCTTGTCATAGACTAGTTTTACCGTAATCCGGTGTAGTTTAGTTACAATATGTGAGAAATGTAAATATTTCTTTTCGATTTAGATAAAAATATTCGATTTGAAAAGCATGCGGATAATTTTGGATGACCGGCTAGCACATCTATGTCCATACGGTGTTCGGTTGCCTGAGGGACCGGAAAAAGAAACCACGCAAGGATTTTGAGACAGAAAACCAGAAGCTAGCTAGATCGTACAGGCCGGGCCAACCGTACACATAAACGTCCTTGCCACTTGCCACTTGCCACATGCCACTTGCTGCTGCAAGCCTGCAAGCGCTGCCGGGTCGTGTTCTTCCTAAATTTTCTGACAGTACAATAGCATGAAGGATTATTTTTATCTGCATGCGACACCGGCCACATGTCCAGAGTTCAGGCCTGCAGGTACGGCAGATCTGCATGCAACGTATACGTGCATACGGTACGTACGCGTACCGGCGTACGTACATGACGGCCTGTCAGACTAGCTAGATTACGTGCGTGCGTGCGTACGTGGTGCCGTGGTGACAAACGCATGGCATCTTTCATCCTTGGCGCCAACCGTGGCACGTGCATGCGGGGAGCTGATTGGCATCTCGCGAGATTGCGGAAGGGGCGGCGATCATGGTTGGTAGGTGGCGGCACGTGGGAGTGCATGACAGCCGCCCAACTAAATACTAACCCTATGCAAAGCCTTAATTTTGTTGCTGCACTGCACCTAGCTTAAAATTCATCGAGGATCTTCCCCTTTTGAGCTCTGCTAATAAGCCGATTAGTCCACGATGGAGCCAGGAATTTGCCTAATTCTCAGATTTACGAAGATAGTATTTTTCTTTTTGCGTGGATACGAAGATAGTAATTGAAGTCACACTTCGGTCGGGTGTGTCCGGGTATACAAGTCTACCTAGAATTTTGTGTCTAATTTTGAGCCATAATTTAACTAAAAATTGCAAGTCATAGGCCACAAAAATTTACATCAGTTGCAACTTCTTTTCAATTGTTTCACCAAATTTAGGCTCGGAATTAGAGGGGGCCAATAAATCCTGACTGATAAAGTACTTCTCTATAGAATTCCTCCTAGTATGATTCGAGCTCTGGTACTTTTACCAGGGTGAATGCTAGATGATCGAGGTCGATTGGTTAATTCAGTTTGGGATGAACTTCTTGTCTGACGGCAATGTACACTCATTAGTAGAAAACAGGGCTTTGGCCACAGAGCAATATTCACATTAGTTCTGGTTCAGTCACGAACCGGGACTAATATGAGCATTGGTCCCGGTTCGTGCGGCTAAGACATTAGTACCGGTTCACCTGATCCCTTTAGTCTCGGTTTGAGACACGAACCGAGACTAAAGGGTGCGATGCCCTTTAGTCCCGGTTTGTGTCTCAAACCGGGACTAAAGATTAGACCTTTAGTCCTGGTTTGAGACACGAACCGGGACTAAAGGGTGCGATGCCCTTTAGCCCGGTACGTGTCTCAAACCGGGACTAAAGGTCCCATTTTCAAACTCTACCCCCCCTCCCCCTGTGTGGATCGCCTTTTTTGTTTTGAAAAAATCAAATGAAAATGATAAAACTTCAAAAAATAAAATCTTTCGAGAGGTAGTTATATTACTACATCTACTAGTTACGAAAATTTAAAAACTTAAATTTGGACATGTTTTGCAAAAAGTGTAGAGAAAATATAAAACAGCTATAACTTTTACATACGACGTCGGAAAAAAACCGTATAATATATCAAAATGTTCAGAACAAAAATCCGCTTCCGATTTTGACCGCCTACGGCCTGTTTGCAAATTTTTAGAATCCTCAAATTCTAAAAGGAAAAAAAGTTATGCTCAAATTTCAGTTTTTTTTGTATTTTCGTTAAATCTGGTCAAACTATGGTCAGACTACTTATTCAAGAAGTATTAGTGTTATTAAATAACTATTCAAGAATATTAGTGTTACTAAATAATTATTTCAGTTTTTTTTTGATTTTTTGTCAATTCTGGTCAAATTGTGGTCTAACAATGGTCAAATTATGGTCAAACTATTTATTCAAGAAATATTAGTGTTACTAAATAATTATTTTGTTTTTTTTGAATTTTGGTCAAATCTGGTCAAACTATGGTCAAACTATTTATTCAAGAAATATTAGTGTTACTAAATAATTATTTATTGTACAATAATAGTTTCAAACTCAAACAGTGAAATGTGTGACTTCATGCTCAACCTAAACTCCCGAGGGTTAATAGGATTGACATCTTACTATTGTCAAGAAAACAACAAGTGCATACTTGGAAACGAAGGAGAATAGAACTTTTAAGTTAAGCGTGCTCGGGCTGGAGTAGTGAGAGGGTTGGGTGACCGGTCGGGAAGTTAGATGATTTGAAATGATGAGGGGTGATTAGAGATTAGAGGTTAAATTGAGCAGTGATGAGGGGTGGGTGATTAGAGATTGAATTATAAAATAATTTAAAAATTTGAAAATCGAGGAAAAAATTCAAAAAAAAATTCACCTTTGACTAAAGGTGAAGCTGGTGGAGCTCTAGCCAGCGGCCATGTGGAGGGCCTTTAGTCCCGGTTCGTGTAAGAACCGGGACTAAGGGGGAGGGGGGGGGGCAAACCGGGACTAAAGGCCCTTATGAATCGGGACTAATGATCATTTTTCTACTAGTGACTAGAATGTTAGCTTCATTTAACCATTGTTCATCAATGCATCCTTGCGTGGACAAGCAGTGGTCGATAAAGGCCATGTTTGAACGTCCTTAAGCGTTGTCAAATACGCAACTCCAACGCCTGGCTCCCGATTCCGCTCCAGGGACGAAATCTGAGTAGCGCTAACGATAATGGCATCGGACGTGATCCGACGACCAATCTTTGTCTTCTTGTCGTTGGTACTGCTCATCTATCGTTCATCCTAGTGAATTCCTCTCTGAGTACTTTCGGAGGGGGCCTCTAGCACGCGTGGGGGACGTACCAAAGGGAGCGGAAGTGAGAAGAAGGTCATCGTAGGGAGTATGGAGGACATGACGAGAAGGGGATGCATGGTGTTGTGCGTGTGCTGCAACGGCGACCAAATGTTGAGCGGATGGAGCAACATCTCCACACGAGCCTTCTATCCTAACGCTGGAGGGGCAATGGCGTCGGCGGTGTGACTTCAGGAGGCGCGGGGTGTCTCTCTTCGTCGCGGCATTCATGTTCTCGGCAATGGTGTGGAGAGCAAGAGGGGAGGGAGAGATCATTGTGCTCTATGTATGGTTTACTTTGCATGTCGAGTGAGAGAGAGATGAAAACATTTTCTATTTATATCAGTGACATTGTGGTAATATTATACAGTTCTAAGAATTATGCTCTATGGACTCCGATTTTCTGGTGCTCTGCGATTTCGTACTACGTTCGTTCCCGAATTTGGGCTCCACGAAACTGGAACGTTCGGCCCCTCTTGATGCGTGGATTTGGAGGAGCTCAGAGCTGGAGCGCATCCGAGCGGCCCTCAGATCACACGTGGCTTTCATGAAGGTCTTTTATTTTGCGAAAATAACTCAGAGATATTATAAAAATCATGAGAAATACAAAGCATCCCAAACATAATAAAAATTACATCATAATCTTTGGACCACCAAACGACTACTGCCGTCGATAGTGTAGAGGAATAGGATGCAACTCTCAATGTATTGATAGGTGCATATGCACAAGTATATATAGTACATAGGGCAAGTCATATCCTCAACTATACACAAGGAGGAGACTTGGAGTACAAGAATACATGTGCTAAATACATATCTCAACACCCCCCCGCAGTCGAAGCGACACCGTTGCTGACGCATAGACTGGACCGGAATTCCTCGAAAGACGTCGTGGGCAAGCCTTTGGTCATGATGTCGGCAAATTGTTGGGAGGTGGGTACGTGCAGAACACGGACATGGCCAAGAGCCACCTGATCCCGAACAAAATGGATATCAAGCTCAATATGCTTGGTGCGACGATGATGAACCGGGTTGGCGGAGAGGTAGACGGCGGAGACGTTGTCGCAGTAGACCACCGTGGCCTTCGCAACAGGACACGAGAGCTCGTGAAGAAGCTGACGAAGCCAGGAGCACTCAGCAACAACGTTGGCCACAACGCGGTACTCAGCCTCGGGCTAGACCGCGAGACGGTGGGCTGCCGCTTGGACGACCACGACACCAGGGATGGTCCAAGGAAGATGCAGTAACCCGAAGTAGAACGGCGAGTGTCCGGGCAACCAGCCCAGTCGGCGTCGGAGTAGGCGACCAAATCAGTGGCAGTGGAGGCGCGCAGAGTGAGGCCGAGGTCCATAGCACCACGGATGTAACGGAGAATCCGCTTAACGGCAGTCCAGTGAATATCTCGAGGAGCATGCATATGCAGGCAGACCTGCTGAACCGCGTACTGAAGCTCAGGCCGAGTGAGAGTAAGGTACTGAAGAGCACCAACAATGGACCGGTAGAAGCCAGCATCTGGAGCAGGAGTACCATCAGTAGCAGAGAGCTTAGCCTTCGTGTCGACAAGAGTAGCGGCCGGTTTGCAGTTAAGCATACCAGCGCGGTCAAGGAGCTCATGAGCGTACTTCTGTTGATGAAGAAAGAAACCATCAGGACGACGCACCACCTCAACACCGAGGAAGTAGTGCAACGGACCCAAGTCCTTGATGGCAAACTCAGCACGGAGACGATCAGTAAGTCGGCGAAGAAGCTCGGAAGTGCATGTTGTCAGGATGATGTCGTCAACATAAAGCAGCAAGTACGCCGTGTCGGTGCCATGGTGATAAACAAACAGCGAAGCATCGGAGCGTGTAGAGCGGAAGCCGAGTTGATGAAGAAACGCTGCGATGCGCTGGTACCAGGCACGAGGAGCCTGCTTGAGCCCATACAATGAGCGTGAGAGCAGACACACATGATCAGGACACGCCGGGTCAACAAACCCCGTGGGCTGCTGACAGAAAACCTGCTCCTCAAGATGGCCATGCAGAAAAGCGTTGGAGACATCCATCTGATGAACTGGCCAGGCACGAGAAACCGCTAACTGTAAAACAGTGCGGATGGTCCCGGGCTTAACAACCGGGGCGAAAGTGTCGGTGAAGTCCACACCGACGCGTTGTCGGAAACCACGAACAACCCAACGCGCCTTGTAGCGATCCAGAGTGCCGTCGGGATGAAGCTTGTGTTTGAAGACCCACTTCCCGGTGATCACATTAGCGTGCCGGGGACGGGGAACAAGCTGCCAAGTCCGGTTCCGCTGCAAAGCGTCAAACTCCTCCTGCATGGCAGCCATCCAGAGAGGGTCGCGGAGAGCGGCCCGGACCGAGGATGGCAGCGGGGAAGGAGCGGACGTCGAGGCGGTGCAGACGTAGTCGTCCGCATAACGGGAACTCGGGTGAAAGACCCCAGTGCGCGAGCGGGTGACGGGCCCGGCCGTCGGAGCAGCCGCGGGTGGCGGTGGGGCCGTGGCAGCCACGACGTCCACTGGAGAGGCAGTGGCCTCCGCGTCGTCGGTGGGGCCAGCAGACGGAGCTGTCGAAGCAGGGGTCACGGCCGCGGCATCGGAGAGGCCAGCCGAAGAGGCTGGCGAGGCGGGCGGCCGAGGCAGGGTCGAGGCCTCGCCCATAGAGGCCGCGCCAGGGAAGGCCGACCCAGCCGGCGACCCATCAGGAGGCCCAGCAGCTGGCCCAGCATGCATGGCTGGGGCGCGAGGCGACGTAGGCGGCCTGGACGGGGCTCCAGGCGACGAGGGCGCCGAGCCGGAGGAGGGAGCCGTGGATGGCCCCGAGCCGGAGGAGGGCGCCGCGGGCGGGAGTGCCGGAGCACCCAGGGCCGGCAGCAGGCGGCGGCGCGGAGAAGAACCAGCCGCGGGAGGGGAAGCCGGTTGTGACGCCCCCGATTCAATCGTATATTAATCATGCACGTAAATGTGTACGATCAAAATCAGGGACTCACGGGAAGATATCACAACGCAACTCTAAAACATAAATAAGTCATACAAGCATCATAATACAAGCCAGGGGCCTCGAGGGCTCGAATACAAGTGCTCGATCATAGACGAGTCAGCGGAAGCAACAATATCTGAGTACATACATAAGTTAAACAAGTTGCCATAAGATGGCTAGCACAAACTGGGATACAGATCGAAAGAGGCGCAGGCCTCCTGCCCGGGATCCTCCTAACTACTCCTGGTCGTCGTCAGCGGGCTGCACGTAGTAGTAGGCACCTCCGGTGTAGTAGGGGTCGTCGTCGACGGTGGCGTCTGGCTCCAGGGCTCCAGCATCTGGTTGCGACAACCAGGTAGAAGGGAAAGGGGAAAAGAGGGAGAAAAGCAACCGTGAGTACTCATCCAAAGTACTCGCAAGCAAGGAGCTACACTACATATGCATGGGTATATGTGTAAAGGGCCATATCGGTGGACTGAACTGCAGAATGCCAGAATAAAAGGGGGATAGCTAATCCTGTCGAAGACTACGCTTCTGGCAGCCTCCGTCTTGCAGCATGTAGAAGAAAGTAGATGGAAGTCCTCCAAGTAGCATCTCCAAGTAGCATCTCCAAGTAGCATCTCCAGTAGCATCTCCAGTTGCATCGCATAGCATAATCCTACCCGGCGATCCTCCTCTCGTCGCCCTGTGGAAAAGCGATCACCGGGTTGTCTGTGGAACTTGGAAGGGTGTGTTTTATTAAGTATCCGGTTCTAGTTGTCATAAGGTCAAGGTACAACTCCAAGTCGTCCTGTTACCGAAGATCATGGCTATTCGAATAGATTAACTTCCCTGCAGGGGTGCACCAACTTACCCAACACGTTTGATCCCATTTGGCCGCACACACTTTCCTGGGTCATGCCCGGCCGTAGAAGATCAACACGTCGCAGCCCCACCTAGGCACAACAGAGAGGCCAACACGCCGGTCTAAACCTAAGCGCGCAGGGGTCTGGGCCCATCGCCCTGAGCACACCTGCACGTTGCGTGGGCGGCCGGAAGCAGACCTAGCCTAGTGGCGTTCCAGTCCAATCCGGCGCGTGCCGCTCCGTCGCTGACGTCTGAAGTGCTTCGGCTGATACCACGACGCCGAGTGCCCATATCTTTCCCACGTAGTTGGTTAGTGCGTATAAGCTCGTAGCCAACTCAGATCAAATACCAAGATCTCGTTAAGCGTGTTAAGTCTCCGCGAACGCCGAACAGGGCCAGGCCCACCTCTCTCCTAGGCGGTCTCAACCTGCCCTGTCGCTCCGCCTCAAAGATCCACTCGCGGGTGCTCCACCAGCCGACCCGACTTTAGTCTCCACATGTACCATGTATAAAGTATAGTATATACCCGTGATCACCTCCCGAGTGATCACGGCCCGATAGCATAGCACGGCAGACGGACAAGAATGTAGGGCCACAGATGGAATACTAGCATCCTATACTAAGCATATAGGATTGCAGGTAAAGGTAACAACAGTAGTAACAAGGACAGGCTATGCATCAGGATAGGTATAACAGAAAGCAATAACATGCTACACTACTCTAATGCAAGCAGTAT
>NC_041384.1:125828151-125828753 GCF_002162155.2 Triticum dicoccoides | reverse complement strand
CCGGGCGCCGGACAGGGGAGGGCGCCGGCCGCGGCGAAGGTAGCAGGGGCCGCGGTTGGCTGGGCGCCGGCGGTTGGCTGCCGCGGGCGGCGCCAGCAAGGGCAGGCGCGAGAGGGGGGTGGCGCCTGCGGGCGCACACGGGGAAGGTCGGAGTGGGGCGGCGAGCGGCCATGAGTGTGGCGGACGCGGCGACTGTGGGTGGTCGCGGTTGGGGCCGGGACGGAGCTAGGCGCGCGTCGGGCGCCGTTCAGGCGCAGCGCGGGGAGGAGGAGGGGAGAGGAGGCCGGGGGCCTCACCGCTGATGTAGGGACAGGGCAGTGGGGCTCGGGGAGGAGACGACGAGGTCCGGTGGGAGGCTCCGGCGAGGTCCAGGCGGTGGCGTGGGTGAAGGGGACGAGGCAGCCACCGAGATCCGGCGACGGAGCGGTCGCGGACGGGGCGGCGTGGTCCTGGTCGACGACGTCGAGGTGGCGAGGCGCCGCCTCTAGGTCAGGGAGGCGACGGGCGTCGGCGGTTAGCGACGGCGGGCGACGGGGTGAACAGGCGGCGCGGTCGGATCGAGCCCCCGATCTCGATCCCGATCGAGGGGGGAGGCAGAGGGG
>NC_041384.1:125823009-125827755 GCF_002162155.2 Triticum dicoccoides | reverse complement strand
GTTATGCACGGGGCGAGTGGGCCGGCCTGGGGGCCCGATGGCCTGCTGGACCGAGGCCCAGTGGGGGGGGGGAGGGTTGCTCCTTTTTTTTTTAATCTTTTTGGTTTTATTAAATTATTTCAATTTTGTAGAATGTGAGAACAACACCTAAATATGGTATGTTAAAGATACCACTGCCACATTAGTTTGGACAGCTAAATAAAATAGTTTAATATTTTACAAAATACAAAAGGCATTTACTTAATTTCTTTTGCTGCTGTTTTATTTACCTTTGAGCATTTAAACATTTTATAAAAATGTGGTTTCATCACCATAATTACCTATGCATTATATGTCACCTCTCGAACATTTTAGTTTTAACTTTTGAAAACCTTTGTTGTTTGCCTTTAAGTTTAAATTTGAATTTGAACCGTTTTGAACTAACACAAGATTAACAACAGTAATCGAGGTGACGTGGCTTCATTAGCAGGGGTTTATTGTAGCTTAATTACCCGGGCGTCACACCGGTACCACCTGTTCCTGAGCAAAGGGAAACACAAACTCATCAAAGTACACATGTCGTGATGTGATGACACGGTGAGACACAGGGTCGTAGCAGCGATAACCCTTAGTGTTGGCCGGGTAACCAAGGAAGACACATGGAACGGAACGAGGAGCGAGTTTATGGGCGGTGGTGGCTGTGGTGTTGGGGTAGCAACGGCAACCAAAAATACGGAGACCGTCGTAGGAGGGAGGAGTGCCATAGAGGAGATGATGAGGCGCGTAGTTCCAGCGTGGCCGGCATGGCCGGAGGTTGAGGAGGAGGGTGGCGGTGGCGAGGGCATCGGGCCAAAACCGAGAAGGCATGTAGGCATGAAAAAGAAGGGTGCGCACACACTCATTGAGGGTGCGTAGGATGCGCTCGGCACGGCCATTTTGCTGGGAGGTGTAGGGACACTTGAGACGAAACACGGTGCCGTGAGTGGAAAGGAGATGGCGGATGGTGTGATTGTCGAATTCTTTTCCGTTGTCGGTTTGAAGTGCGAGTATGGGTCGCCCGAACTGTGTGGAAACATAAGCATAGAATGCAATGAGAGTGGCGGCAACATCTGATTTCCTACGAAGAGGAAATGTCCACACAAAGTGAGAGTAATCATCCAGTATGACGAGATAATAAAGATAGCCAGAATTACTGGGTACTGGAGATGTCCATACATCGCTATGAATTAACTCAAACGGAAAAGATGCAACTGTGGAAGAGGAACTAAAAGGAAGGCGAACATGTTTGCCTAACCGACAGGCTTCACATGAGTGAGCGGCCGTTTTATCACATGAAAAAGAAAATCCTCTCATTATTTGACGAAGGAAAGAAGTGCTAGGATGCCCGAGATGAGCATGCCAAAGATCGACGCCGGCGGAAAAAGCGCGAGGACCACCCGGAGATGACGGCGACTGAACTGGGTAGAGGTCGCCGGGACTGTCACAGCGGTGAAGAACCATCCTGGTGCGAGCGTCCTTAACAGAAAAGCCAACTTCGTCAAATTCCACAGTTACGAAATTATCACGAGAAAGATTGCGAACAGAGACTAAGTTCTGAATGAGATGGGGAGAAACAATGACATTATTAAGAGAGAGAGGTCGAGAGTTAGAAGGAAAAGGTGCAGAGCCGACATGGGAGATAGGAAGACCAACACCGTTGCCGATGATGATACGAGAAGGAGTGGAAGTGGGATGAACAGAGGAGAGGTTACCCGGATGAGCGGACATATGAGCGGTGGCATCGGAGTCCATGATCCAATCACCACCACCGCCGGAGTAGGGTGGCGGCTGCTGCAGGGCCGCTAGAAGGGCCGGGTTGTAGTAGGGGGCGCCATATGCATCGGGGGCGCCATATGCGCCGTGTGAGGGCGCGGTAGGAGGGGCGCCGAGGGCGCCGCTGGCGCCGAAGGGCGCGGCCAGGAGCGCCTGGTGTGCGCTCGGGCGGGGGCCGAGAATGCCCGGGGCGGGGGGCCGCGGCACAGGCATGCTGTAGGCGTGCACAACCCCCGTCCAGGGGTTGTATCCACCGGCCCAGGGTGGCGGGGGCTGGTGCTGAGGAGCCTGACCACCACCGCCGCCACCTTTGCCTTCGCCTTGGCGGTTGCCGCCGCGACCGCGGCGGCGATTGCCGCTGTTGCCACCGTTGCGAGGTGGCTGGGGTGGCTGCGGCACCGGTGCAGGGTGCGGGACAGCCGGAGGACGGGGCGCCGAGGGTGGTGTAGAGGCGCCGATGGAGAGGCCGGCGGCGAGCGCGGTGTGGCTGGCGCGGGTGCGGAGGTGCTTCATCCGCCGCTCCTCAAGACGGAGGTAGGCCACCGCCCGCTCGTAAGTGGGGTTGGCCATGAGGGTGAGGTTGGAGGCGGCGTTGCCGAAGTCCTCGTTAAGGCCGGCGGTAAGCGTCGAGAGGAGAAGCTCGTCGCCCACCTTAAACCCGACGTCATTGAGCTCGTCGGAGAGGGTCTTGAGCCGGAGGCAGTAGGCGTCGATGGTGGAGTCGTTCTGGTGACACCCAAAAAATTCCTGCTGCAAGAAAACAATCCGTTGGAGCTTGTTGTCGGTGAAGAGGCCATTGATCTTGGTCCACACCGTGTAGGCATCGTCCCCATCGTGAACGACGGTGTGGAAGATGTCCGGAGAGACGGTGAGGAAGAACCACCGGATCAGGGTGGCGTCGATGGCGAGCCAGTTGGCGTCGTGGGCGCCGGCGAAGAAGTTGGCGAGATCGTCCACATGATCACGAAGGTTGTACTCACGGAAGAGGAGGTTGAAGTAGGTTTTCCAGGCATAGTAGTTGGCGGAGGAGTGGGAGAGGATGATGGGAACGTGATCGGAGAGGTGGATGTTGCGGATGTCGGCGGCTTGGGGCTCATCGACCTCGGACCCGTAGGAGGAGGCGAACGGGTTGCTCGGGGCAGCGCTGGAGGAGGAGGTGCCGAGGGCCGACATGGCAGCGGGAGGGGGTGGCGGCGCGAGAGTGGCGGCTTGGGAAGGCAGGGAGGGTGGGGTGGCGCGGCGGGGTGGTGGGGAGGGGAGGGAGGGAGACGCGGCGGCGCGGGAGGGGCGGCGGCGTGGGACAGCGAGAGCGGCGGCGGCCTGGAGAGGCGACGGCGGCGCGGCTAGGGCTGGGGATCGAGGGTTAGGCTGATACCATGTAGATGAATAGGATGCAACTCTCAATGTATTGATAGGTGCATATGCACAAGTATATATAGTACATAGGGCAAGTCATATCCTCAACTATACACAAGGAGGAGACTTGGAGTACAAGAATACATGTGCTAAATACATATCTCAACAGATAGAACAAACCACCGACGCACCACCGCCGCCACTCCCACACTAAAGCCAGCCTGACCCTGTCAATAAAAACTAAAAGGCCTTCGTGCACGTGCCCCTAAGGTCCAACGTCCCAGAGCTGCAGTTGCCACTATTGAACCCTTGAATTGATATGCAGAGCCAAGGACTAGATCTTGTTGTCGCGTATGGATGTGGAGAAGCCCTAACCTCGCCATCCTGAGGAGCTGTCACAAACCTATGCCAAAGCTTTGTCTAATCTGTCCTGATGGACAAGCCTGAGAAGGATCAAAGCTCAAACTGACCTGAAGAAGAAATGTTACCCTTCGTCTGAGCGTCGTCACTGTAAAGACTAATACACTAACCTATCTAATAGCCGAAGCCAAGGCACCAGAATTCCTTTCTACCCACCGGGCCGCCGGAGCGACACAACATTCATCAATCAAGGGTTCTCTCCGTCCCATAGAACGATTTTTGTTACGCTGAAAATCTGTGGCAAGAAATATGAAAAACCATTTTTCTAACCTTGCACATGCATCTTTCTACCCACAATTATATTGTCCAACCAAACGCCGGGCGGCTCATCACTTTCTCCTTTCCGTCGGTAATATCGACATCACTCACGTCACATGGTCACCTCACATAATCATGCATGATCTATCCCGCCGGGTTCAAGTTGCCTAGCCCCCATGCCATGTACAGCACAGACGCAACCGTCCCTTCACCATCAACGCATGCAACCCCATGCACATGCGTAACGATCGTACTACGTGTCACTGACACATCCGCGCACACATTAGAGCCAGCAAAGCTATATACGCATGGAACAAGAGGCTAGGACGATCACACGAGCACCGATCCAATCGACGGTCGAGCTCCCAACCACTGTAGGCGGCAGTCAGTAAGGCCAACTCCATTGCACGACCTCAAACGAACGTTCATTTTGTCTGAATTTTATTTGTTTGGGGTAGCAATAGATGTCAAAACGGACATGCATATCCGGATGGAGTTGAAGGCGCCCAACGCATCAATCGACCTTAAAATGTCCGCCTCGACTGTATGCCCATGCTTGCGCCCTATCTGCCCGCGAGCTCGCGTTCTCGCCTCGTCGGTGCAGCCGACGCAGTCGAGGTCGCCCGCGCGTACACGCTGTCCCACCCGCTCGTGCTCGCCTGCCTGCGCCCTCGAGTTCGTGTGCAACACGACGGCGTCCGCCCGCGTCTGGCTAGCTAGTACAAGGAGCCCGCGCGTCCGTGCATGCTAGCTAGCTAGCCAGCCGCGCGCCCGCACAAGCTAGCTAGCCTGCGCGCCCGCCTGCACACGCTAGCTACCTCGCCACGCCCCGCCATGCGCTGCGAGCTGCCGCACCGTGCGCTCACGCCGCCCCGCCCGCTGTGCGTTGTGCGCTGCTCGCAGCCCGTTTCGTGCGCGCAC